>NC_058093.1:123848000-124153500 GCF_020171115.1 Neogale vison
TGTGTTTGTGCGGAACACGTAAGGGGCCGCCGCGACCCCCTTGTGAAACAGATGCGTGGTACAGGGTCTCCCGGGTTGAACCTGGAGCCTTGTTGCGGGAGGGCTGAGAAGGGAGGAGGCTCTGCCCCGGAGCACCGGTGAGCAGAGGTGGCTCTGGTGCCCGGCAGTGGGGGCTGCGTCCCAAGGTACACTCTAGGTGGCAGCCGTGTGTCTCCGCAGGGCCCTCCGTGTGTTTAGACGCCCTCCCGGTCACGGGAGGCCCGTGTGGAACGGGTCTCGAAGGCGCTGGGTGGAGCCCTCCACCGGCCTGTGAAAGTCGCCTGTGGCGTTGGAACCAGACGTCGACGGGAATTCCGGGGACCCCGTGGATGGTCTTGCTCTGAAGCTTCTTCGTTCCTGCTGGTGCTTCTCTCGTACGCACTTGCTTCTGTGATGGGGAGCCTCCTCCCCGGGCGCGAGGACCCCTGCCCAAGGCTCTGTTCGAGGCCCCGTAGTAGCACCTGAACCGCTCATGCTTTTTCCCTGAGATCCATGCAGCCCCTCACCCCCTCCCAGGGTGGTCCGGTGTGTGCGAAGGCAGCATCCGCGCCCCCACGCGCCCCCACACCCCTGGGGTCTCCTGTCTGCGCTGCTCTGCCCCGGTCTGCCGCCGGCCGTCCCATGATGGCTCACAGCCCCTTCCTTCCCCAGTTCTCCCTGGTGGGTCTGTTCGCGCAACGCATGACAGAAGTCTCGTGGGCAGCGTCAGGTCGGAGTGTGCCGGGACCGGGGCAGGGTACCCCTCCGTGGGGACCCTTGGTACCTGCACACTCACCGAGGCCAACCGCCTGGCTTGTGGCCACGGCACACACTCCCGTGAGGTCACACTGCTCCCATACCTGCCGCTCCGCAGCCCGCCTGTGTGTGTGGCGGCGCCCGGGCTGCCACTGTTCACTGGCTCGGTCCTGTGGCCGCTCTTAGTCTGCCCAGCACACACGGGACACCCTGGCCGTTGAATCTGACATTGTCTCAATTTTCCAAGTCCGAGCTGCTGTGATGGGGAAGGACTGTCCGTGGGTCAGAGGCGGGCCGGAGTAGACGCTAGAGACGACGGCCCACGGACGGGAAGCTCTGGAAGGCAGAGATTCAAGGCTTTTCTTTTAAGATTTATTTTAGAGAGTGGGGGTGCAGAGGGACGGGAGAATCCCAAGCAGACCCCCACTGAGCACAGAGCCCGGCGTGGGGCTCCATCCCCAACCCTTTGAGCATGACCTGAACCAAAATCAATAGTTGGACCTCAAAGGACCGAGCCACCCGGGTGCCCCAGGATTCAAGCCTCGTAATGTAGGAAATGATGCAACAGCTCAATCCCCTGGGACCGAGCAGACTGCAGGGCAGTCAGGAAATGACAAAAACGATCCCGTTCGTGGTACTATGGAGACTAACCAAGGAGGTAGCCGACTCGTGCCGTGGAAACTAGAGCACTGTTGAAGGAACTTGAAGACATGAGTAGAAGGGAAGACATTCCGTGTCCACGCCTGGAAGATTCAGTCTTGTTAAAATATGAACACGACCCAAGGCAGCCGCAGGGTTAGTGGAACCCTTTCAAAATCCCAGTGATATATATATATATTTTATTTTTTGCAGAAATAGAAAAACCTGTCCTAAAATTCACATGGAATATCGAGGGACCTGAAATAGTCAAAACAGAGGACATACCTTCAGATTTCAAAAGTGACTGTGCAGGTGCCGTCGAGGCTGCCCTGCCGGCGTATAGACAGACCCGTGGGATAGAGCAGGAGCCCTGAAGCGACCCCTCCCTGTGTGTTCAGTGGCTTGCAGCAGGGGTGCCAAGACCGTTCAGTGGAGAAGGTGCAGTGTTCCCGGCCCGCTGGTGCTGCGGGAACGGGATGTCCACGTGCAAGAGAATGAAGTTAGACCCTTACCTGGCACCATGCGTAGAAATACTCAAAATGGAACAAAGACCTAAATTAACACCTGAAACAACAACATTCTTAGGAGAAAAGCATCATTGGATGCTTTCGTTGGATTTGGCAGTGATTTCGTGGATGTGACTCCAAAGGCACAGGAAGAACCAAAAAGGCAAATTGGACTTATAAACCACGAGTCTCATGCATCAGGAGGTTGTCCAGGAGCAAAATCGCAACCTGCAGAATGGGAGGAAATACGCGCAGGGCCTCTGTCCAGTGAGGGCTTGACATGAAGTCTACAGAAAGAGCTTCTAAAACTCAACGACAAAAAATCCAAACAACCCAATTAAGAAACAAACAAAGACTGGAAGAATGTTTCCAAGGCCGGTGTACAAGTGCGCAAGAAGTGCGGGAAAAGGTGCTCAGCGTCGCTGACCCTCAGGGACCTGCAGATCAAACCACACTGAGGCCCCCTCACACCAGGAGCGCGGCTGCTCCCAGAAGAAGAAAAGCAGCAGACGGAGGCGGGGGACGAGCCCTTGTGCCCTGGTGCCGAGCCGGTGCCCTGGTGCCGCCACTGTGCAGAGCAGTATGGGGTCCTTAAGAAATAAAAAGAAAATCACCAGATGATCTGGTAGTTGTGCTTCTGGGAATCGACCCGGGAGGGCGGCCAGCAGGGTCCTGCGTTGCTGGCAGAGTCCTTCACAGCCGCACCGTTCACAGCAGCCGTCACGCGGAAGCAGCCCCGGTGTCCGCGGATGGACGAAAGGATCAGCAAAAGCGGATAAATAAATCGCAACAGAATGATCTGTAAGAAACATCTGTTTGGTCATTCCGACGGGCTCTTCAGAGAGCTTCAGGCCGGCGGAGACGCGCAGATTTGGGGAGAGCGGTGCGCCTGGAGAGGGCACGGGACCTCCGGGCCCTTACCCAGCTTGGTCGCGACCCCAACACCCGTTTCAGGTGTGCGGGTGGGAGGAGTTCGGTGTGCCCACGGAACTGTGCGGCCGCCACCTCTGTGTCGCGGTGGATCACTTTCCTTCCCCCACGGAGAAACTTCCACCTGCGGGCCTTCACCCTCCCTATGCTCCCAACCGGCCCCACCTCTGGCCCTCGGTGGCCCCGGACCGGCCGTCTCTAGGATGCTGGACGTAAACGGGGCCGTGGGGAAGCGGACCGTGCCCCCAGGCTGCGCTGTGCACGACGTATCCGCGCTCGGCTCCGGAGGCCGGACCACAGTCTGGTCGTGTGGAGGTACCTGCGCCTGCTCTTCCGCTGGCGGACATCTGGGGTCCGGCATCTTCTGGCTGTTACGGGGAATGCTGCCGTGAGGGCACATACACGTTTCCGCTGCACACTTGCTCTCCTTTCTCCGGGAGCAGACCAGGTGGCACTGTCGGGTCGGACGGCGGCTCTGGCTTGAACCATTTGAGGAGCGGCCGTGCTGGGTCCGCAGTGGCGCGCGAGGGTTCCGACCCGGCATCTCCCCGACGCCTGTTACCGTGCGGCCTGGTGATTCTACCTGTCCTTGCGGGTGTCACGTGGGCGCTCGCGTCTCCGTGTGGTTTCGGTTTGCATTTCCCTAGGACAATGAGGGTGAGCATCTTTTCACGTGCTTCTTGGCCGTCTGTGTGTCTTTGGAGAAACTTCTGTTCCAGTCCGCTGCCCGCTTTACATTTGGTGGTCTGCTTTTCATTACTGAGTTGCAGGGTTCCTTATGTGCACTGGGCACTGCAGCCTTACCAGGCGTATGAGCCGTGATTGTTTTCTCCCATCAGGTGGGTTGTCTTTTCACTTTCCTGATATTTTCCTTTTCAGCACAAAAGACTTTGAATTTGCTGAAGTTAATGAATTTGTGTCTGGGGTGGGGGTGGGGGTTGTTGCTCCTGCCTTCGTCATCAGACCCAAGAAACCCCCATCTGACCCAAGGTCTCAAAAACCTGTTCCTCTAGGACGTGTTTTGGGTGGATTTTGAATTACAGGAGAGCCTTTGATTCGTGGAAGGTCTAGGTCCAGGCTGAGGGTGCAGAGAGGGAGGCCGCAGGGGTCGGCACGCCTGGCTGGGCTCTGGAGGGGGCTGGGCGGGCACAGGAGTGGGGCCCTCGCTTCCCGGGCACCAGCTGGGGAGACGCGTTCCGGACTGCAGGACAGGGCAAGGAGGCGGTGACAGGAATCTTAGGAAGAGTTTGGGAGGAAAAATGCAGAAGTCAGGAATGAGGTAATAGGAGCCTGGATCAAAATGGTGGAAGAGGAGGCAGCGGCTGGACTGGCGATGGACGGAGAACCCAGCCCCCAGGCTGCCAGCCCCAGCAGGAAGGCCACAGCTGGGGCCTGGGAGGGGTGGTCGGGGCTTCCTGTGGTGTTGGAGCTCTGGACTGGTTAAGATTCCTCCATCCCAGGGCCGCCTGGGGGGCTCAGTGGGTTAAAGCCTCTGCCTTCGGCTCAGATCATGATCCCAGGGTGCTGGGATCGAGCCCCACGTCGGGCTCTCTGCTCAGCGGGGAGCCTGCTTCCTCCTCTCTCTCTGCCTCCTTGTGATCTCTGTCTGTCAAATAAATTTAAAAATCTTAAAAAAAAAAAAAAAAAGATTCCTCCATCCTGGTCCCCCTTGGGGTGGGGACTCCAGGACATCCCTGGCATGTTGTGGACTGACAGCCCAGCTTCTGGGGCTCGTCCCTCCCTCCCATAGTTGTTGTGGGTGATGGGAATTCACAGCTCGTGGGGGCCGGGCGCCTCAGGGTCTTGGGGTAACAGTATGGGCTCGTGCATCCGAGCCCTGCTCCTTCCTGACAGCTGACCACCCAGGATGCTGATTGCT
This sequence comes from Neogale vison, assembly GCF_020171115.1. Taxonomy (NCBI): domain Eukaryota; kingdom Metazoa; phylum Chordata; class Mammalia; order Carnivora; family Mustelidae; genus Neogale; species Neogale vison. The sequence continues at coordinate 123,852,729 of NC_058093.1, forward strand.
TCCTGTTCTTGGCTAGGATTTGATCTGGGGTCCATGCCCCCAACCCTGAGCCCCCCACCGAGGCGGCTGGTGTGGGGCCGCCTGTGGGGCTGTCACATTTGTGACCCTGAGCAGAGGCCACCTGTGCATTCAGGGCCCGGGTGAGGGGCTCTGACCGGGCCCTGGGTGGGGGTCCTGGGACTGTCTCCAGGCCTTCATGTGGAGTGCCGCCTTGCCTGGAGGGGCCAGCTTCCTGCGAGGCGGCCATTCCACGGGGGGCAGGAGCACCCTAACCCCAGGAGCGGCCTGGCCCCGAGGAGCTGGAGACACAGGCAGGACCTTTCCAGGCCGGCTCACTCCAGGCCTGGCTGCTCCCGCCCAGGTCCACTGCGAAGGCTCCAGCCCGGCCCCCTGACAGACCCCACTGCCAGGCCTAGAACCAGCGCTGGGGCTTGTTAGATTTTATTTGTGTTTGGAGGGAGGTGCCTCCATCTCCTGCTAAAATGTGGTGCCTCCGGCAGACCGAGTCCTGCCCTGTTAGCTCTGTAAGACGGAACTGGACTCCTCTGATGGGCCCTGTTGCTTCTCTCCTTGTCCTCACGGCCTTTCGCAGAAACCTTGGCTGCTCTCGCAGCTTCTTGAAATGCTTGCTGTGTGGGTGTGGACGTTCCTTGGAAGAGCGCAGGGGTGAGCGTGGGAGCTGTGAGCAGCCCCTCCCGGGCAGGCAGGCCCCTCCGCGGGGCATTCAGGCGGGTCATCTCAGCCCGGCGGGCCAGGTGCCTGCAGCCTGTAGGGGGTCCCCGGCCAGGTGCCCTGGTTGAGCTGCTTCCCCACTCCACTGGTCGCTCTGCTGTGTCCTTCTCTGCGGCTCCCACCAGCACCGAGCGTGTCGGTAGCCCCATTCCTGCCCGTGCTCCCCACTGTCCAGCCCCCGGGGGGCCCTTTGCCTCGCGCCAAGTTCCCCCGCTGCTGCCCCAGACCGGGCGGTCCGGACCGAGCTGGAGGCACAGCCTTGGCAAGTGCAGGGTTTTTGGTCCCCGCAGGTAGCGGATCCTGGGGGGGACATCACAGCAACAATCACCGTCCCTCTGCCCCGTGCGGGGCAGACCAGGCAGCTATCCCCAAGGGCCAGTCTGGGGTGGCCAGTGGTGGAACGCATATGCTGTTCGGGCCTGCGGGGGGCAAGCCCACCTCTCCCCTCGAGGAGCGCAGAGAGCCTGGACAGGAGGTGCCCAGCCGCTGGGGGGACTCGGCCGGGCAGCAGGAGGAAACCCTGGGAACGACGGACGTGGGTGGTGCTGGTCTCCCTTTGGACCCGCCAGCCTGGAGCTCAGCACCGTGCCTGGGGCCAAGCAGGATGTGCTTCCAGCGCAGCCCCCGCGGCTCCGTGTGTGGGGACGCGTGAGCTCGGGCCACGGCTGTCGGTGTTCTGGCCTTGCCCTTCCTCCGCAGACCCTAGGCAGGCCCCAGGCCCGGAGTCACCGTCTTCAGAGCTGGTGGCAGCCACAGGAGCTGAACGCATGGCAGCCCATATGCCGCTGGACGGCGACCGTGCCTGTTGCAGCAGGACCCCCGTTCCCACGGGGTGTGACGAGACTCGGGGTCTCGTCATGTAGCACTGACCGTGCTCAGGACACACAGCGGAGGGGACATCAGCATCGGCTTGCAGCTCAGAGGAGGAGCTGGCCAGCCGACGACGCACCACCAGCGCGGGCACCCGGGCCTGGGAACGGTCCCTGGGAAACTGGTCCAGGGAGGACAGGAAACACGCTCGAAGTGAATGGAAAACGGGACATCTCAGCGAAGACGTGGGAGCTACAAAATTAAAAGAGCCAAACAGAACATTTTAAATTAAAAAACACAGTAAGCCAGGTAAAGTATACTTCGTGAGTTCAGTAGTGGAACGCAGATGGCCTGGGAATGAGCCCGTGAACTTGAAGACGGATCAATAAAAATACGTTTTCAACAGCAGAGAAAAACCAGGGGAAAAAGAGCTTCAGGAAAAGTACGAGAAAATCTAACATTGATGTCGTCTGAGTCTGGAGGAGAGAAGGGGTGTGGAGCAGACAAAATACTGACAGCATGTCTGAAAACTTCCCGGCTTTGATGTCAGATAAACTTCCAGGTTCGAGAAGTTCCTCAGTTCCCAAATACGGACCCCGTCACGGTCTGCTAAAAGCCGAAGTCGGATGTTGAAAGCAACTAGGAAAAGAGGGTCTGTTGTACACAGTGTGGATTTTTAAAACGCAGAATTAGTTACCAGCTCCCTCACAACAAAGTCTTAGAATGCCGTGTGAGCCAGAATCACAGGTCAAAGGGGACACATCTGGGGCCTTTCTGGTCGTGGAGCGCCCGTCCACGGAGAGGCTGCACGGGGCCTGCCAAGCTCCGGGCCATTTTCCCCGTGACCATCCTGCGAAGCCTCAGGCAGCCTGTGTGCAGCAGGTCGGGAGGCCTCTCCGTCCCCGTCTGCGCTCTGTACGGCCACGGCAGAGTGGGGGACGCAGAGCTACGTCCTCAGGCGGGGAGTTCCAGACATGGGGGTCCTCACCCTGGTTTTAGGAGTGAGAACGAGCCTGGGGCTCAGAGGACTGTGTCCGTCTGCAAGCTCAGTGCCTGGATGCGTGGCCCTTGGTCTGGTGCTGGCGGCTCTGGCAGCAGACAGCGTCCCGTCTGCGTGGGGATCCCCACGCCCCTTCCTTCATCTTCACCCCCCTAACTGGCAGCAGCTCCTTTCGGACTCTGGTCTGGCTCACTTAGCTGGGAGGGTTCGGGCCACTGGTGGAAACGGTGATTTAAATTTACTGGTAAGTTACCAGAAAACACAATAGTGCGTGTGCCGGTGCCTTGGGAAGCCTGGGTGTTCGAAGCTGTCAGGGGAGACGTGGCTGGGGGACGTGGCTGGGGGACGTGGCAGTGACAGGTGCTCCCTTGTCACCCACTGAGGGCTGAGGGTCCCTGCCTCCCTGTGGACTGATCTGAAACGCTGGAAGGGAGGTTGGCATCGGTGACCAGAGACGGGATCACCCTCCAGTTACCTTTTGAGGGAGGGGGTCTGGCCAGGCAGGGGTTCCCATGACCAGGGGTTTGCTCTGCTGCTGCTTGTGGCCTCCAATTTCGTCCTCAGCACGCCTGGGCGCAGATGGGGGGCTGCCCGGCCAGGAAGAGGAAGTTCCTGGCAACAGGGCCCCCCCTCCCAGGCAAGTCTCCCGAGGCCAGCCTGGCTCAGCCCGCCCGTCCCCATGGCCAAGTGCTGTTCTCCTGCAGTCCCCACTGCCTGCTGGTCCTTGGGATGCCGTGTGGGAAGGGGTGGTCTCCCCTCTCCCGTCTGAGGCCACAGCATGCCTCCTGAGGGTCATAGCATGCACGCCGGCCGTCAGGAGGGACGGAACGCTCATGAGGCCACGGGAGCTGTGCCACAGTGTCCACGGTGTCTGCCTGTCCCTACAGCTATGCATGCCGTGGCCTCGCGGTGAGGACAGGAGGGGCGGGGGGGACAGGTGGGGGCCTGGATGGCCGCTGACCGCCGGCTTGTGTCTCTGCAGCATCAAGATGGTGCTCATGTGGGCCAGCGGCGACACCTTCAAGACGGCCTACTTCCTGCTCAACGGCGCTCCCCTGCAGTTCTCCGTGTGCGGCCTGCTGCAGGTGCTGGTGGACCTGGCTATCCTGGGACAGGCCTACGCCTTCGCCCGCCACCCCCAGAAGCCAGCCCCCCACGTGGCACACCCCGCCAGCGCCAAGGCCCTCTGAGGTGGCAGGGGGGACATGGACGCGTGGCCTCCGCCATGGGCACTGGCCCAGGCGCCTGTCGTCCCTGCGTGGCCAAGGGGATGTCCGGGCCATTGGGATCTCGATCAGCTCTGTGGGTCTCGGGTGGGCTGCCAGGGGCCTGGGGGCCAACGTCCGTGGTCCACCCCGAGGACGAGTGTGAGTGGGCACGAGACCCCAGGGCTGGGCTGACGCTGTTTTCCAGGTGATGGAGAAGCAAGTGTTCTCTTCCTTCCTCTCAGAAAACACCTGTCTGGGACTTGGAATGTGCTCACAGACCCAGGAAATGGCAGGACTGCTGCAGGACAGGGCGCCAGGAAGCCCCTCTGGGTCTCGGGCCTGCCGGGAGTCCCCGGGGCCTGCAGCCGGGTTCTCGGCAACCCTCGGCCTGGGCGGGTTGGGGAGCAGGAGTGAGCAGCGGCACCGGGAGAACCACGCACCCGGCGCACAGAGCCTCGTCTCAGAACGGCCCAAACGTGGACATCCTGGAGACGGCACGCGCGCGAGGGTGACTCAGAGCAGGGCCCGGGCACAGAGAGTGGGCCTGGGGTTTGTACACAGCTGACGCTTGTGGGAAGGAAGCCGTGGGGACACACGTTACAAGTGCTTTTGGTGACCTGCCGGAGTTGGCCCTGTGAGGTCGTCTTCACTGCGGCCGCGTCACGGGACTCGGGACGTGGCCCTCAGCTTGGCAGTGCGGCCCCGAGTATTCCGTGTGCCCACACACCTCATTTCTGCACTGGCCACCTCCTGGGAGATGCCCGTGTGGATGCCGCTGGCAGCGAGGGGGCGAGCCTGTGTCCGTGCTGGCTGCACGCCGCCAGAGTGAGCTCAGGGGTGTTGGCACCAGAGCCTGGAGTTCCCCGTGAGTGCTGGGGGTATGTGGGGGGCACAAGTGGCCCGTGTGTGCCCCCAGGAAAGCTGGGGGCCCGGGACCAGGTCTGTAGGGACATACCCTCCGCCGAGGACAGGCGTACTTACTGGTGTTCCCTCTGGGTTCTGGGAATCACACGCGCCTGCAGCCTGCCGCCCTGGACGTCCGTGTTCCAGGACGGGGATGGCCTGCGAGTCAGGCGAGGGCACGTGTAACGCAGGTGTCCCCACGCTCCTCGGGCGTGGGGTGACGTGCCAGGGCGGGCGTCCCTGGCCACGTGCTTTTCCCCCCTCAGTTTTACAGGAGCATCTCTGCTGTGCCCAGCAGCCCTAGGCGAGCTCCCAGGCCCCGGTGCCTGAGTGTCCCAGCAGCCGTGGGGCTTCCCCTCTGCAGGGCGGAGGGCGGCCCTAGGGCGGGTGTGCGGGGGCAGCGCCGCTGTCCTGCTGTTCCAGCTGCTGCCTTCTCCTGAGCTTTGCTCACAAATGCCTGAATGTTTGAGTGAGGGTCCTGCTTAGTCACTTGGGCTGTAAGATGCTTTGAAAATGTTTATTTTTAAACACAGGGGGTGTCAGCAGCCGTAATTGCTCCAGATTGAAGTGTCTCCCTCTGACCGCGGCCGTGCGGCATGTGCCCAGCGAGGGGAGCACTTGGGGTTTCCGCGCTCTGACTTTAACCCAATAAACCGCTTGCGGATCCGTGTGGCCTCGTGAATGGAGTCTGAGCGGGCGCCCAGGACACAGTGAATCATGAGTCCCCATCCTTCCTTCTCCATACGGGTCTTCAGAGAAGGGTGGGTGCCCTCTTCTTGGGGTCCAGCTCTGCCCCTGTGAGACCCAGGCTGCTGTCTTGGTACCCCCACATGGACATACCAGCCCCCCCGACAGACCAGCTCCCTGGACAGACCAGCCCCCCACCCTCTGGACAGACCAGACCACCCCTTCCCCCCCAGACAGACCAGTTTGCTAGGAAAGACCAGCCCCCTGGACAGACCAGACTAGCCCCTCAGCACAGACCAGTGCTCCAGGACAGACTGGCCCCCCGAGGCAGACCAGCTCCCCAGACAGAGCAGCAGGACCAGACCAGGGGAGGCCCTGACCACCGAATGCCTTGAAAGGGTGAGAAGTGTTTTGTTTAAAGAAAGGCCAAGGGAAGTGTTAGAAGAAAAATGGACAGTTTTGTCAAGCCTGTAGGAATGGAGCTGTGTGTACTGAGTGATTTTTTTTTTTTCACGGAGACGATTTACATCTGGGGGCAAGGTCTCAGAAATATCAAAGAGATACGGCGAAAATACATGAAAATGATATTCTAAATTTTTGGATGACCCGCCCAGCCCCCTCCCGCACTGGCCCCAGGGTCCAAGAGTGAGTCTGTCCTGGAGCTCCTCCGTGTGGGGGACACCCACGTGCTCTCTCCGGCAGCCGGCATCCCCAGCCGGGACCCTTGTCTTGCTCGGAGGGTAGATTTTTACTTTCTTTCTGATAATCAGTTCGTTAAAATTAACTGCTAATTCTGCATGCAGTAAAAATCCCGACGGCGAAGTGAAGAACAGTCAAGCACGCAGAGGCGTCTTTCTCCGTGAGCCCATCTCCGTTCCTGAAAAGTCACCTGTGGCCTCTTTCTTTGGTTCCACTCACAGCTGCCGGGTGTGTGGGAAGGAGCTGGGGCCCTGTCGTCACACCGGCCGGCGGGGCACAGGCTCCCGAGCCCCACGAGAAGTGGGGCTCTAATCAGAGTAGATGAAGGCCCCTTTCCGCAGGCCGAGACCTCCGATAAAGCTGTATGGTTTTTCCCCTCAGCAGGATAGTGGCGCCACTGCCCTGGCTGCTGCTGTGACACGGTGCGGCTCCCTGCGCGGACCCTCCGAGAACTTGGAGCCGACGGAAGGCTGTCAGTGAAGCCCGCCCATCTCCAGCTGGGCAAGAAGCAGCCGTGTGTGTGTGTGTGTGTGTGTGTGTGTGCGTGTGCGTGCATGTGTCGCAGTGGGACGCCCACGGTGGATGACCCTGCAGAAGCAGGAGCCCACCCCACAGACTGCCCACCGCAGATAGCTCCTCCAGGAGCTGCCAGCCAAGGGGCAGGGAAGCAGAGGGTGCGGCCTATGGACACGGGTGGCCTCCTGGCATTTGCTACGGCCTGGGAATTTCTGGGCCAGGGAATCCGAACTCCGAAGGGAAGGAGGAGGAAAGAGGGAAGCAATGGCCGGAAGCAGAGGATCAGTCCCCCCCACCCTCCGAGTTAGGGCTGCGCTGGCCAGAGGGGCATGCAGTGGGTACCTGGAGGGATCCAGGACCCCCACCCCGAGGTCGCCCGCGGGACGGGGTTGGAGCGTGACGCGCTTCTATTCCTGAGGAAGCTCAGGAAGAGCGGCCTCTTGGGGGCCACAGTCGCGGCCACCCCCCGGCGCGGGGACCCTAGCTTGGGCGGCTGTGGCGGGCCCCTGCAGGCCGTCCTCGGTGGCCGGGGCGGAGCGCGCGCGGTCCTCGTGCAGGGCCGGTTCGGGGCTGGCGGCGTGCCGCTGCTGCTGCTCCTTGAGCTCGGAGTAAGAGCGCGAGAAGGTGTGGAAGATGGACGTGACCGGGAAGGCCACGAGCAGGATGCCGCTGAGGATGCTGCCGAGCGCCACCACCTGCCCGGGCAGGCTGCGCGGCACCATGTCGCCGTAGCCCACGGTGGTCATGGAGATGACGGCCCACCAGTAGCAGGCGGGCACGCTGGAGAAGTCGCGGCGCGCGCCCAGCTCGTGCTCGGCCAGGTGCACCAGCGGGGCGCAGAGCGCGGTGGCCACGCAGAGGAAGAGCAGCAGCAGCCCGAACTCGCGCGCGCAGCGGCGCACGGTCAGGCCGAGCGAGCGCAGCCCCAGCGAGTGGCGCGCCAGGCGCATCACGTAGAGGACGCGCAGCGCCCGCAGCAGCCGCAGCGCCAGCCCCGCGCGCTCCAGCAGCGCCGCGCCCCCCGCGCCCCCCGCGCCCGCGCCCCCCGCCGCCAGCCCCGCGAGCAGCGACACGTAGAAGGGCAGGATGGCCAGGATGTCGATGACGTTGAGCGGCGTCCGCAGGAAGGCGCACTTGCTCTCGGCGCGCAGCGAGCGCAGCAGGAACTCGAAGGAGAACCAGGCCACGCACACCGTCTCCAGCACGAAGAGGCTGCGGCACTTGGGGGAGCACTCGCCCTGCGGAGGAGAGGGGTGGGGTGCGGTCACGCCCGCGCTGCCCTACCCCCACACACCCGGACCCTCCTCCCCCACGCGCGGGGGCCGGTTTCCCTCCGAGGCTGTCGCCTGGGAGCCAGGAGCTCAGCCGACCAGCTCCCCGCCTCCCCAGCACAACTGGTGAAAAGTCATTAAAAACAGCCATTAAAGCCTCTGGAAACAGGCCTGAGGGCAAACGGCAAACGGAACATCTATTCGAGCAAAAGCTACAGAAATTCATTTAAAAAGGCGAGAGAAATACCGCCGCCCCAGCTCAGCGAGGAGACCTGCTCCAGAACACAGGCCGCGTCCCCCAGCTCCCCAGGACAGTGCAGCTTCGAAGGCGGCGCCTTCTCCTGCCCAGTCCCCACTTCTGCGGTGGATGGAGGCTCCGCCCCACGCTGCTCTGAGACACTGGGGTCCCCGCTTCGCCCGGGGTCCTGGCTTGTGCTGGTGGTGTTACGCCAGGAGAGGCAACCCAGAGGACCTGAGCTGCTCTGACCCCCTCCCCCCAGTCAGCTCAGTGAATGGGGGTCACTGTCCCCACCCCCAGTTCCACAACTCCTGGGACAGAGGTTTCCCCTGGGAGAGGGGGAAACAGGCTCCTAGAACAGCTCATTTCTTGCCAAAGAAACTGAGTTCATTCGTAACTAAGTACGGAGTCGTTCGACCCCAGGTGTTATCATCGCTGGACGCTGTCGTGAAGGAAACTGGGCGGAGAGTCATGGAGTTCCTTCCAGGATGACCGTGGGTGTCCCCAAGCTGTGGGTCCCTGAGGGGCAGCATCGGAGGCTAATCCCAGTGTGCGGACGTGTGTGTGCACGTGTGTACGCATGCATGTATGTATCTGCACGTGTGTGTGCATGTGTCTGCGTGTGAGTACGTGCGTGTACGTGTGCATGCAGTATCCGTGTGCTGTGTTGTGTGCATGTGTGTATCTGCATGTGCATGCACATGTATCTGTGCGTCCATGTGCACATCTGTGTGCACATGTACGTGTCTGTGTACGTGTGTGCGCATGTGTCTGCGTGTGTGAGTGTGCGAGTACGTATGTGTACGTGTGCGTGCAGTATCCGCGTGCTGTGTGGTGTGCATGTGTGTGTATCTGCACGTGCATGCACTTGTATCTGTGCGTCCATGTGCACATCTGTGTGCACATGTACGTGTCTGTGTACGTGTGTGCACACACACGAAGGGCAAGGACACCGCGCTAGAACAGGTAACAGGAGCGAAGCCCGGAGGAAAGGTCCGTGTGAGCCAGCGTTGCTGCCCTGCGTCTTTCCAGTAAGAAACCCTGGAGCGGGCGTGGAAACCGTAAATTATGATCCCTGCCTCAGAAAAGAATCAGGAAACGGAAGCGACTTTTGAGAGGACCAGATACCGGAGTTTGGAGAAGCACTGTTGTGGGAATGTGCTCACAGACCAGAGGAAGGTCGAAGACGTGGAACTCGGGACGGCAGCCCGTTGCACACACGGGGCGTGCAGGCTTTTCCGTGTGCCTAGCTGCTGGCGGGTCCTGGTCGGGCCTGCCTTTGACCCCGAGCTCCCACCCGGCCGGAACCTCCCGGGGGCTCAGCAAACTCCCCAGACTCAGCGGACGCTGGCGTGCGCTCGCGGACCCCCTCTCACTGGAGGGGAGGTGACCTGGGGGCCTTGCCCCCCACCGGGTTCACGTCCCCCTCGGCCTGGGGGGACAGACCCTCACTCCCGCCCAGCTCCCAAGCCTGCTTCAGGGAGGGGCTGGCAGGGCTGCATCTCCGCCCCCCATGGACAGCACAGGGCTTCTCCCCAAGTGTGTCCTACATGTCCAGACCCTGATTTATCTCGGTCTTCAGGAACCTGGGCCTCTGGGGCTCCCATAGACCTGTCTCCACCATGCGCCGCCGTCCGGTGGCTCGCCTCCCCACGAATGAGCCGTTGGGGCTCAGGACCTCGGCTGCCGCGGTCAGCGCCTGTTTTGTGCCTGGAGATAGTGGGCCGGCGCCGCGGCTTATCCCGCAGGCTCACATGCAGACACGGCCCGGGAGCAGGTCTCTGGACACAACGTGGCAGGTCTGTCCCCAGACAGAGGCATGGTGCCTCCGCCCAGAGGAGGGGTTTTCAGGCCCTCTGCCGGGGTGTGCGGACAACGCGGTGTAGGGTCTTCAGTGTCCTGTCTTCCCACAAGGCCTGATCCCCCCCGGGTCAGGGGTGGTGTGGCCAATCCAGAGGCTTCCCAGCAGTCCCCCAGCTGCAGCTGCGACTGTTTTAGAAAGTCCAGTGGCCTCGCTGCTGCCCTCGAGTCCCAGACAAGCAGGGGCTGTAGCCCAACTGGAGGCGCCCAGTCTGCGGCGTGGCCTGGGGTCCCGAGCGTGTCCAGTCTGTGCCCAGAGCTGGCTCTGGGCCCCAAAGGGTTAGGAGCTGCTGTGTGCACTCGGGGGCTCCTGCCCCACCCGTGCCCTCGGGGGTACCTGGGCCTGTCCACCTGTTCCCACCTGCCAGCCTCACCCCTCCAAATCCAGGTTCCCTGGGGATGCTGATGACACGGGGCCACTCGGCTCTTCGTGTGGCCGGCCGCTGGCTGCTCCCCTCCCTGTGGAGGCCACTGTGAGGGCTGGCGGGCTGCGCACACCCTGGGGCATCTGGCCGTCACAGATCCTAGCAGGAGGGCTCCTGAGGGGCGAAGCCTGGCGACAGGACCGTGCACGGCCAGGAGAGCAGCAACTGGGGCAGCAGAAGCGCAGCAAGGACGTCGGCCACTCCCCCTTCTGGAAGGTTCCTTGGGACCAGGGCCAGCTCCCACTGATTTCCTTAGGAGCGGTGTCCTAGGAGACCTGGGAAGCAGAGCTCAGTGCATCGCAGCTTCGGGCCTGACAGCGGCCCGAGTCTGCTTGTCCCATTGGTCTGTCGGTGTCCCCATAACGGCGTCCATGACAGCTGGGGATCGTTGCTCCTGGAGGCCCCTGCCCCCAGGTGGTCCAGGTGGTCCAGGTCTGGGGTCGGAGTTTTGTCCCAGCTCTTTGCTGTAAGAGTGGAAATGCTTCTAGTCCACTCCTGGACCTCAGGGGGTCGGCCAGCCCTAGGGACTTGCTGCCCCTCCCCCAAGGATGGGGTCCCACCTCATCCGACCTGAAGCTGAGTCAGGCTATAGGACTCCCCAGCATGGCGCCTGACACCCTAAGATTCCCAAGCCCCTGGTCGGGTCAGAGAGTCTTAGGGCAAGTGGGCCCCAGCATCGGGGGTGACAGCGGGCAAGCAGGGTTCAGGAGGAAAACCCCGGCTGATGGGCTTTCAGCAAAGAGAGGGCCAGGACCCAGGACGCTGCTGTCGTGAGACACCCGCAGGTGAAAGGGTTCAGGACAGGGAGGAGGGGGATGGGGCCGGCCCAGCGCCGGGTGTGGGAGGTGACCTGTCACGGCCCGACTTCCCTCGCCCACTCCGGAGTCTGGTGGTCACAGCATAAAGGGCGTCACACCTGCCCCAGCAGCCCCCGTGTGACTCCCCGCTTCCAGGCCCGCCGTGGCCCAGCTCCTATCGTCTTGGCCAGGGGCAGCGGTGGGCCCCCATCTGGGCCCCATCTGAGCACCGTGTTCAGAAGGAGAGAAGGAGACCCCCTGGGGATGGCCCACCCCTGCCCCTGCACAGGCAGGGACGCCAGGACGCTCCCTGGAGCCGGGCTGACCCTTGGGGCTCGAGATGAGGCGAGCTTGTCGGAACCACCCCAGCCCTGTGCCCGGCCGCCCCCTCCTTAAGGACCAGCCACGGAGCTGAACTGGAAGGAGCTATTTCTGGAAATTTCAACCCAGAAAACAGACCCCAATTTATCAAAGTCTGACACATCTGGCCTGTTTGGTCAAAATCAGCTCAGAAGTCAGTCTACGCTCGGCCCGGCTCCCCGGGGTCTACGGGGCCCCCTCCTCTAGCCACTCGTCTGGCGTTGGCCGGTGTCTCCGCACACATTGTCCGCGGGCCACAGGAGCCTCCCGTGAATACAAAGTGTGTTGTCTGCACACTGGCCTCGCTGAGTGGCCCCTACCCAGGCCAGTGGGGCTGAGGTCCCAGACTCCACTCTGCCTGAGCCAAAGCCTTTTTTTAAAAAAATTATTTTATTTTATTTATTTATTTGACAGAGATCTCAAGTAGGCAGAGCAGCAGGCAGAGAGAGGGGGGGAAGCAGGCTCCCCACTGAGCAGAGAGCCTGATGCGGGCTGAGCTCCCCCCTGAAACCATGACCTGAGCTGAAGGCAGAGGCTTAACCCAATGAGCCTCCCGAAGCCTTTTAAGCTCCATCTGTAAACTCCATTTCTGCTCGGGGCTGCAAGGCACCGTTTGTCTCCTGGTCGTGGTCAGGGGTGCTCCCGTTTCGGGTTTGGGGTCTGGCCTTCGGGCACTGGACGGGATGTCCGGCCGACAGCTTCTGCTTGTCTCCTGTCAGGGGCAAGGGGAGAGGGCTCTGGTCCCAGGAACTTGCGGGGGGGGAGGGGGACACAAGGACTCCGATATGGACACTTGTGGAGGGATGGAGTGGACTCCCCCTCTGAGGTGGGCCTGGGCCGCACCGGCGCAGGCAGAGCCCCCACGAGTGGGGGACATTTTCCTGTCCCACCCCCTCCACATTCCCCGCGTGTTTCTGGGAGAAAAAAATCTCCCCCCACGAGCCCGGAATGCACCTGAAGCCCAGGCCATGCAGCTCCAGAACCTCCCCAGGACCCAAAGCCCTTCTCAGCTCGGTGCATGAATCATGAATCATGAATCATGACGGAATCCCAGGAGCGGGAGCCCTGGCCCATCCTGTCTTGGGCCCCGCAGCTCTGGGGGCAAGTACTGACTAAGGAAAGCCTCTGTGGGTTCCCTCCAGCTCCATGTGCTGGCTGGTGCCGGTGGGGCTGGGGGCCGCTGCCAGGGGCTGGGGGATACCACAAGGGACAGTGACGGTGCAGGGCTCTGCATCGGGGTACAAGGGTCCAGCTGGGACCACACTTGTGTGTCGGGAAGGAGGGTCCCTTGCAGGTGGGCGGAGGTCCTGGAAGATGGGTGTTGAAGGGAAGGATGTCGGGTGCCATGGAGCACGGCCTCGGAGGGCTCCTATGGGTGGCGGCCCACGTGCAGATGAGATGGGGGCAGGAAGCCGGCTGGGGAGGGGAGGGCCCAGCCCTGCAGGGGCAGGAGAGAAGAGCAAGGCGGGGATTTGGCGATGGAAGCTTTAGGGCTTGGGGGGGGGGACCGTCCCAGCTCAGACAGCTGGGGCAGTGCAGGGTGGACCTCCCGCACACACGACCGGGAGCTGAGAGCTAATGCTGCACTCAGCGCGAGGCTGGGCAGGACCTGGGCGAGATCTCGGACGCCTGCAGCAGGTGGCATTCGGGACGGGGGTGCGGGGAGCTGAGGGCCAGCGGAACAGGGCGTGGAGGAGACCGGGCCTCGAGGCCCAGAGCAGTGTGAAGCCGGGGCCAGAGGTCATGGCCGAGAAGCCCCACACCCACCACCAGGAAGCCCGGTTGGCTGGGGTTGCTGGAGAAGGTTCCAGCAAAGGCTTTCCTAAGGTGCTGAGGCCCAGTCGGAAGGGGGTCCACGCCAGCAGGGACGGGCCCGGGAAGGGACGAGCCCTGGGCCAGCGGCTGGGAGGGGCGGCTGAGGGGCTGGAGTGGATGGGGCGGGGGGGTGAGTCCGCACGCCAAGTCAGCCAAGTGCGGCAGTCGGGTCAGACAGGACGGAAGGGCCGACAGGACGGAAGGGCCAGGGGCTCCGAGCCCTGCAGCAGAGCCTTCCGTTCCCACCTGCCAGGAGCCCCGACGCCGCCCTCGTTGTGACCTCTCCTCCAGGATGAGCTGGGACCCCTCGCTGGGTCATCCCTCAGCCACCCACAAGGTCCCATCGGCAAACCTCTCTTCTTGGGGAAAGGCCACAAGACACTGCGTGCCCTTCGCCAGTGACCGCCGTGTCCTGGGTGCCACCCTTCGTGGTCTGCACGGGGTGGGCAGGGAATGGAAGGGCAGCTCCCCAGGTGCCTGAGCCCTTGGGCTGTGGGTCCGTCCCCTTTCTGTTTTGGCTCTGGAAGTGGGACGGGGCAATCACTTGTGGCTCCAGAACCAAAGGTCAGCTGCCCCGAGGGAAGCAGGCTCAGTTAACGGTTACGTCTGAGCTGATTACAGACACACGCGTGAGGACACAGAGGCCAGTCTGTGGCTGGCCACAGAGCCCACACCCCTTCACACCCCGTGTGTCCAGCCGCCGCTCAGCTGGATATCGGATTTAAACCTCATGGAAGTGTTATCATCGCTGTTACCGAAAACCAAAACCAAACACAAGTGAACGAACCCGCTGGGAATGTTCTGTGCATACACGCATCAGAGCTGGTCTGGGGCCTTCCGGGGAGGGAAGGAGCATTTTCACACTGGTCGGGAGTCTGAGCTGTTACCCTAACTAGCTCTACAGAGTTAACCCCCAGGCCAAGGATCTGGAGGTCTGGGCGTGTCCAGGCAGAACCCAGGTCACCGGGCAGAGGATGATGTGCACACGCTCTCACATGCGTGTATTTTAAAAGCCTTCACGTGTGCGTATGCTCGACCTGGAAATTCCAGTCTGGGGATCGGGCTGTCAAGAAACAGTGGATGCAGGCCACAGACTTCAGTAGGACAATGTGCATTCTTCTGTGCAGGCGTCCAGCCCTGTGACCGCCCCAAGGTCCCTACGTCCCTGTGCCGCCTCCTTGTAGCCAGACCGTCCCCACCCCGACCCCGGCACTCACGGACCCTCTCGCCCCTTCCAGAACACCTCCCACATGGAAGTATGTTGTGTCTGGCTCTTCCCACTATAGTCTGGGCCCCAGTCATGCTGCTTCGGGTCTCGGTGCTCTGTCCTCGGTCTCCGATTTGCACCCTGGACGATCTGTGTGCGGACACTGTGGTTTCCAGTTGGGGGCTGTTTCCGTACAAGTCTGTGGACGGACACACACGGTCGTTTCTCTTGGGCAAAAACCTGGGGTGGATGCTGGGGTGGATGGCGCTGCCTTCGGCTCCGGTCATGACCGCAGGTGACCGAGCCCCGTGTCAGGCTCCCTGCGTGGCCGCGAGCTGCTGCTCCCTCTGCCTCTGCCCCTCCCCCGCCTGTGCGCGATCTCGCTCTCTCTCAAATAAAATCTCCCAAAAAACCTCCAAACTTGATGAATACTAAAAGGTTTACAGGAGAAAAGAACACTCTCACCCAAATTCTTAGCTCCCAGAGGCAGTGATTTTCCGTCCAACTGGTTCTACTGACGGTTCTTCTGCCGTTCGACACAGCACGCCCGGCGATGTGCAGGTTCCTCCCGGCTCTGCGGCGTTGCGTGCCTCCGCCTCACCCCACCTCACCTCACATCCTCACCTCCACGACCCCTTTCCCCCCAAAACTCGTTCTGTCACACTTGGGGTCGAGTCATAATTGATTTCAGATAGACACGGCGCACGGCTGGCCGGCTCGAGGTCCACAGTCACACGTTTTCCCGCATGAGCGGTTCTGCGTTTCCTGAGGTTTCAGGCGTCGCTCTAGAGCGGCTGTGGTGACCCGCGGTGCCTTTCTCCCAACGCTCAGACACGTCCAACCGCCGCCGGGTTGGCTCCTCTCCGCGTCCCTCCCCTGCGGGGACGTCCGGCCGGCTGCCCAGAGCTGCGGTCTGGAGTTCCTCTGCCGGCTTTGTTTGATGTCCTCGAACACGGAGTCTCCCCAGCACCGGCTGGTTTATTCCGTTTTTCCACCCAGAGCTTCCCGAGAAGAGGCGTGTGGGGCACAGCCTCCAGCCTCTGCGGGGCCGGCCGGGCGTCTCCCTCCCCATCCTGGACCGCGGTGACAGCTGGATAAGGAAAGACGATGAGGGACAGTCCCCGGCAGAATCTTGACGGTGCTCCCCATTACGTCCAAGCTGTCCGTGTCACTCCTGCACCTCACCATTCGCGCGGAGACGCGTGTAACTCAGGTCTGTGCCCGTGCACACAGAGCGGACCACGGGACCCAGGCAGAGACGGGGCCAGAGCAACGCGCGCGCCCGGCCATCCTGAGCTCCAGTCTCTCTGGGCCCGCTCACCCTGCACGCACCAACGGGCTTGTCTCTCTCTTCCTATTAGAAGGACGTATCCTTTTTTTTTTTAATTTAATTTTTATTATTAACGTATAGTGTATTATTAGCCCCAGGGGTACAGGTCTGTGAATGGCCAGGCTTACACACTTCACGGCACTCACCGTCGCACACACCCTCCCCAGTGTCCATCACCCAGCCCCCCTCTCCCGACCCCTTCCCCCCGCAACCCGCAGTTTGTTTTGTGGGATTGAGTCACTTACGGTTTGTCTCCCTCCCGATCCATCTTGCTTCATTTATTCTTCTCCTACCCCCCAAGCCCCCCACATTGCCTCTCCACTTAGAAGGACGTACCCTTATTAACTTATTTACATTCATGAATGATGTGTGCGATTTTATCTCTAGCCTCCTGCAAGTGCCTGGGAGAAATGTTCATTCACTCGTTTTACTATGAACTTAACAATAATTTGGCTCTGAACTGAACTGAGATTCATACTTTCCGATTATCTGTGGAAAAAGCATCTTGTGCAGATAGAAAAGTGGGAGAACATTAAATACTTAAAAATAGTAGCCATTTACACAGAAATAACGAATGTGCTCACTTCAGACTACCTCTGTCAAAGCAGGCTGCCTGGTCCCTTGCCCGCTAACACTCCACGGACGAGCTTCGTGCCGTCTCGCGTGAGGAAGCGGACGCAGGGTCGTCATAAGCTGTCGCGCACGTGGCCTGCCCCTCCTGTGCACCAGCCTGGTCTTCCAGCGGCCCCGGTCCGACGTCTGTTGGCTTCTCCGGGAGCAGCGTCCTGGACCGGAGGCCTCAAAGGGTCTCCACAGGGACGAGGGAACCCGGGACCCCAGGACCTTACGGTGTGTGGATGGAGACGGGGAGTGATAGCAGAGGACACGCGCACGTCTCTGCACACGCGTTCGTCCACTCGGCCGGCTTTGCTGGGCGTGTGCACGGGGCCAGGAGGTGTGCGTGCGCCCAGCTGCGGTCCCTGCCCCATGTCCCTGGGGACGCGACCGGCAGGAGCCGCAGACACACCCAGAGAACAGGGTAGCCGCAGGGGACGGCACCTCCTCGGAACGGGCGGCGGGCGTCCGTCTCAAGCGAGAGCAGCTCCCAACCATGGCTCTGACTTCTCTCCGAGCCCGCGCAAGGAAGGCGGTTTTCAGGCCGTGTCCTCATCCGGTTCGTGTTTGCCTGCTTGGTCCGCAGGGGTCCCTCTTGCCTCGTGTGCTCTTTGCCGGGGACAGATGTTCCGCACGAAGTCGGCTCTACCCTGCCTTCCACCTGACACTGTTGGGGTGACGAGCTCCCACCCCCGACGGTGCCTCAGTCGGGGGACAGTGACGCTGTGGCATTTCCCGCAGTTCCGTGGGGTAGAGAGCGCCCCGATCGGCAACCCCGGGGGGGGGTGTCTGCCGACCTGCTCCCCGACGAGCTTCGTGCGGTGGTTCCGTGCGGTGGTTCCCACGTGTGACACCCGCACAGACACCCCAGCTCGGCTGCTGTCTTCAGACCCTTCGACAACACCAGAGGGGGTCCTGCCAAGGGCCCTCACGCACCCCGGGTGCGGCCGGTTCTTCCGTCTCTGCTGCGGGGACCGCGGCGGTGCTGGATGTGCTTCTCTCCCACGAAGCGAGCGTCTCGTCCGGTGTGTGGCCCTTGCTAATGTCCGCGTAATTCTGGGCTCGCCGTCTTAGCTCTCCTCCGGACTCAGGAGCTGTTGTTTTCTTATTGATTCATTGGAATTTCCCACATATTAGGGATATGAGCCTTTCACCGTGTAGGTGGCAGTTTTATTGTCAGACTTCAGTTTGGTCACTGTCTGAATTTGGGTGGGGGGAGGATTCCATTAGTTTTTAATTTTTTCAGACACTCCCTTTCCTTGATGGTTTCTGGCTTTCCTATCAAATCTGGAGAGATCTACCCATGAGACTGGCCATGAGATCTGCCTGAGGCCCCCACATGGGCACAGGGGCGTTTCCGGACACCGTCGGAGAGGCCTAGAGTAGCTTCATAAGGGAAGAGCCGGTGGGCATCTCCAGGGACCGCCGGCAAGACCCGCACGCAGGCGAGCCCCGCTGATGCCTCGCCCACGGACCCAGCCACACGCCAAGCCACAGAAGGGCAGAGCCTAACCCACCGGGCTGTGGCATGCTTCATGTCACAGGAAAAGGTCGCTGATCTAGGGGTGCACACTTCTCGGATATGTCCTTCCTCGTTGTCCAGAATTCATGGGCCAGTATTTGGTCGACATCTCTCTAGATTTTTAAGACTATTTCGTTAGGTTCTAAAACCCCCATTGGGATTTTATAGAGAGTGTAATAAATTTACATATTAATTTGGCGAGTAATTTTCTCATTCAAGAACATGATGTGTCTGTCTTTCCTTATTTAGCCATTGTTATGTCCCCAGTAAAAGTACATTGCTTTTCTCTCTTTTATAGAGAGTGAACCTTTCCTAGTAAGGTTAATAAGATAAATAAAAAAATTTAAGACACTTCGTGGGCACCTGGGTGGCTCACTGGGTTAAAGCCTCTGCCTTTGGCTCAGGTCATACTCTTAGGGTCCTGGGATCGAGCCCCGCATTGGGCTCTCTGCTCGGCAGGGAGACTGCTACCCCCCGCCTCTGCCTGCCTCTCTGCCTGCTTGTGATTTCTCTCTGTCAGATAAATAAATAAATAAATAGATAGATAGATAAATAAATGAGATCTTTAAAAAAATAGACATTTCATGTTCTTGTTATGACAATGACCGGATTTTCCACTAAATTTGCTATTACTGGTAACGGACGGAAAACTGACGTTTGTGTGTCTATTTTGAAGCCGCTTCCTTAACAAACTCATTTATTTATAATAACTTTTCAGCTAATTCTCTAGCCCCACTGGGGGGCTGCAGGGGCCCAGCGGCCCGGAGGGCGCCCACACGTCACGGCGTGCGCAGCGTGGGTGCGGCCGGATGCGGAGGGTGGGACGTGGGTCGCTGCCCCCCTCTGTCCAGCTGTCCCCAAACGCAGGTGCTCCCAGGGCCGCACGTCTGCGGGACGCGACGGTCTCCACCGCGACACCGGTCATGCCGGCCCTTCGAACCGCTTCCGAAGAACATTGGTTTGTTTTCTCACTCACATAAATGAAGAACTTGTTTATGCCAATTTTACTAAAAGCTTATTAGAACTGCATGTTAAATGTTGAAGACTGCTTCTGCGGTTTTCCTTCTGTCACCTGAGAACAAGAACAGAATCCGCACGCCCCAGCCTGGTGACGGAAGGAAGGACCCCGGCTTCGGGGCGCCCGGGCTGGGCGGCCACAGGTGACCTCAGTGAACTGGCAAAGCCAGAGAGCGAAGTGGAAGTCAGGTGAGCCGCACGCGGAGGCCGGGCCACGAGAGGCCGGGAGCACACGCCGGGCCTCGCCCCTGTGGTCCGCCTGGCTGAGGCCTGGTCCCGCGGCACCCCGAGCCGCATCCGCCACGTCCCGCAGCCTCCCCTGCCCCCGCACGTCGGACTTTGGGCACCCCCGGAGGCGGGGACCCACGAACACGTCGTGCGGCGGCCGCTTCTGTGTCTGCTGGGGCCGTGGCGGTGCGGTTCGCCGTTGCCTGCCCAGGACGCACGTTTCCTGGGGGCAAACGCCCGCTTCCAGGTTCCCAGGCCGGCCGCTGGGGGAGGACGGCGGCGCTGACTGTGCAGCGACCACACAGAGCTGGAATCGGCAGCACCCAGGACGGCCCACCACGTGTTGTACTCCCCACGGGCGCAGAAACGCCTCTCCCTGGGGGTCCCCGGTGTGAGGGAGGCACAGCCACACGTCAGGCAAGACCCAGCGCCCGAGGTAATCGAACAGGTGCAGATCGAGAGGCTGCGGCCGGCAGGGACAGCGTGGAGGCTGAGTACAGAGGTGGCCGTGGGGGCTTGGCGGGGGGCGGCAGGAGCCCCGCAGAGGGGACTCCTCGGGCACAGGAGGCAATGGAGCGAAGGACGGGGGCAGGGCGGCAGGAGGGCCAGCAGGGGGAGGACACGTGGGCAGGGGAGGATGCAGGGGCTGCTGAGGCTCCTGCCGGGACCCTCGTGGGGCCGGGACGGGCGGCAGGCCCCCTCCAGCAGCGTCTGGAAGACACTGGACGCCCACAGAGCCAGGGCAAGGCCGCTGCCCCGCGAACGGGGACGAGGAAGAACGTCGTCAGAAGGACGAACAGCGTGCGAAGATGTCCACCTGCCGCCGACGGGGTGCGGGCTCAGGAGCCAGGAGGCGGCTCCGTCAGAGTCGGGCACGCTGGGGCCTGGACGGCTCACTTGGTTGGCGACTGCCTTCGGCGCCGTCATGATCCTGGAGTCCCGCGTGGGGCTCCCTGCTCAGCGGGGCGTCTGCTTCTCCTTCTCTCCCCTCCTCACGCTCTCTCTCTTTCTCTCTTTCAAATAAATAGTCTTAAAAAAAACAGAGTCGCGCCGGCTGTTCTAAGGACACGGCCCACTGGCCGGGGGCGTCTGTGGCTGCTCACGGGGATCGCACGGCCTCCTCTGGGCGCAGGAGGGGGCCGGCGGCGCCGCAGCGTGCCGGGTGGGCGTACCCCGGGGAACAATCCAGAGCAAGAGTGTTCATCCCGGCTTGGCTCACTGCCAGGAGCCGCCAACAAAGCCGGAGGAGGGAGGACTTCCAGCTAGAAAGAGCCCGTTGGTGAGACGCCGCGAGGTCTGGAGAGGGCACGCGGCTCTGCCGTGCCACGGAGACGCGTCAGGAAGCAAGGCAGGACGGCGCGGGCCGCTTTCCGGACGAGCACATGCCGGGCTCACGGTGGGGAAGGTGCTTTTACAGACGCGCATGTCCTCCGGGCTGGCGGGACGCAGGGGTGGGGGGAGGCCCCGAGCTGACCCCATCCGTGGACAGGACACGAGGCTGGAGAATACGTTTCCCAGCTCTGCAGCACGCCGAGGCCATAAACCTGTTCTCAGGGAAGCACCCAGCTTTCTTCTCCAGATGGACATTCCCAGGCCGGTTGGAAAACAGCAGCTCTCCACCCCCGTGAGTCCTCCTCGGAAGCCCTGCAGAGCCCAGGTGGCCCGGGACGTTGGCGTTGCCCGTCGGAGTGCCCAGGACTCTCCAGTGTATGGATCTCACAACGTATTTCCTGCCCGTGTCCTAACTCCAAACCCTTACCAACTATTCACACGTGCCCGCAAACTAACCCTTTGGTAAAATAAAAGGCACAAGCTCATGTGGAAATAGCCCGTTTGCCGAGTTAGAATAGTTAGCGTCTTATTATCGAAAACGTACCTTCAGGTCCTACTTAATATTTCAGGCTTATGTGGAACCTAAAATTATCTGAATTCTCAGGTCTCTTTCCCAGTCAGGGTGGTGCCTGATGAATCTGTGCTTGGATGAAATTAGGTCCCTTAAAAATAACACTTATGAGTCAAATAGTTCAGTCCTAGGATGGGAATGCGAGGAGGCAGTGGGGTCGTACACGTGGAGAGACCTTCCTATCTCCGCTATTTCCGATCAACCTTTACTGTCCTCATAGCTGTTCCCACGCAGGCGGCTTCAGGGGAAAAAGGGACAGCCCGACCCCTTCAGGATGTGCCCACAGAAACGCCAAGAATGTGCCACATTCTCCCTCTCTGGTGGAGCCTTCTCAGGCTGCGGGGGCTGTGCGTGCACGTGTGTGCTCCCGTGTGCACACGTGTGTGCACATGTCACGTGTGTGCATCTATGTGTGCATCAGCTCATGTGCGTGCATGCGTGTGTTCACGCGGGGGGCGGCCTCTCGTCTGCAGGCTGGAGGGGGTCCTGCTCGAGCTGTATCCGGGCCGCAGGCAGTCCCACGGGTTCCCAGGGGCGAGGAGGGAGGGTGAGGACGCGTCTCCTGCCTCGGCCTCCCCGCGGCAGTGCGGTCTCGGTCCCCCCGAGTCCTCCGAGGGGAGGCAGAGGCAGTGGCCGCACCCTGCACAACACGGTCTCTGCTGTGGCCACGTGAGGTGGGCATCCGACTCTGATGGCCTCTTTGGACTGATGCTCCCTGCTGCTCTGGAGTCCGTTTGCTGAAACTGGGCTCTGCAGGACTCACTGGCTGTTGCCCTCAGCCCTCCTCACTGCCCTCCCACCATCCGGCATGGGCTGCGCGAGGTCAGCTTCCTCCTCATTCGCAAGAAGGTGAAAAGAGCTGCCGCTTATGGAATTCTGAGAGCAAAGCACCATCCACAGCAACTCGCAGGAAGGCCCCGATT
The DNA here is from genome assembly GCF_020171115.1 of Neogale vison. Lineage (NCBI taxonomy): Eukaryota > Metazoa > Chordata > Mammalia > Carnivora > Mustelidae > Neogale > Neogale vison. The sequence continues at coordinate 123,874,795 of NC_058093.1, forward strand.
CTTCTCGGCGGTTCTCACGCGTCTGCATGTCCGAGAGGAGGCGACGGGCTGGAAAGCAGGACGGCTTCGAGGCCTCCTCCAGGCGGTGGGCCCTGGGCCCTGTCCGTGTGCACGGTCGCGAACTTAATGAACACCCCGTTGGGCCTCTTATGATGCCCTTGGATAGACAATGGCAAAAAGAACCTCAGGACCGGGTCTCAGGTCTGCGCCAAAATGCTTGGAGTCGGCACTGCATCCAACAGAAGCCGGACAGACGGAAAACCACAGCTCTTCTCCAGTCTGAGAGGGGAATGACGCAGCCAAGGGCTGCCCCCAAGATCATGGACCCAACAGCCCCGCCAACGGGAGCGCGTCCTGCGCCGGGAACGAGCGCCGGGGCAGGAGACCCCGGACTGAGTCGATAACTTGCTGGATGCTCGGTGTGGACAAGTCTGAGAAGTGAAATTCCAGACGGTCCAGCCGTGGTGTGGCCCCAACATCTGTCCAGATTTACCTCCGGGAGCTCGACCACGTCCTCCAGAAGACACGCAGACGCCCAAAAGCCGAGAACAGCCTGTCTCAAGATCTATGTCATCGGGAAATGCTAATTTACTTTTTAAAAAGATCTGTGCAGTTGAGAGATGGAGAGAGAGGGGGAGGGCGCCTGAGGGGAGGGGCAGCGGGAGAGGGAAGCCCACGCAGACTCCCCGCTGCGCGTGAGGCCCGATGTGGGGCTTGACCCGCAACCCTGAGCTGCAGCCACGAGTGGGACACTCCCCCGACTGTGCCGCGGTCAGGGAGACTCACACGGAAGCAACACCAGACCCCGCCGCACACCTACCGGAAGGAGCAAACGCCAATATACCGACAGCGCTGCGTTCTGGAGAGGATGCCAAACCGCAGAAACCGTTACCGACGGCCGTGGGTGGGGGTGCAGAATGGGGACGCCTCGGCGGCTCTTCACAACGCACTGTTGGATCTCACAGCCGTGCTCCCCACGATCTCGCCACATGAACCGAAAACTTACATCCGCACAAAGGCCGGCCCACAACCGAGCGGCTTTCATAATCCCCAGAGCTCGGAACCAACCGGTGCCTTCAGGAGGCGAAGGACAAGCTGGTCGATCCAGACGACGGGACAGTGCCCAGCGGTGAAAAGGAACACGTGGTCGAGCCGAGAGAAGACAGAGGAGCCCTGAGTGAGTGACACTAAACAGAAGGAGCCAGTCTGAGAAGGCTGCGAACTGCGTGACTCCAGGCGTGCCGCGTTCTGGAAAAGGCAGAGCCGCGGACACAGCACACACCCGTGGTGGCCGGGACCTGGGGATCGGATGACTAGGTGGACCGCGTGGCAGACCACACGAGTTTTCGGGCAGCGAAGCCGTTGCAGAAGATGCAGTGGTGCCCACGCCGCTCCACATCTGTCCGAAGCCGCCGAAGAGACAGCACCGGGAGCAAGCCTGATGCCGGCTGTGGTCGACGATGCCGGGTCCGTGTCAGATCACCGACAGTGACAAGGGCACCACGCTGGGGCCAGCGGAGCCTGTGCATGTCAGGACAGGGGTCTAAGGAAATCTCTGCACCTTCCTCCCAGGTTTTCTGCGAGCCTGAAACTACTCTAAAAACTGGTTAAAAAAGTAGAATCTTGTAGCCTCTACTCTGGCCATTTGAGTACAACTCTTTCTCTTTTTCTCTTTTTCTTTTTCAGGCTGAAGCACAAATCTAAAACACCCCACCCCCGGCATTTTTTCTGTGCCCAATTCGTGCAGCAACGGAGGGAGAACGTCCTGACCTTTCAGTTCATCCCTTGGCCGTGCTGGCTGTTCCAGCGCCTGTGGCGGCCTCACCAAAGGGTCTCGCAGACGTGGGGCGTGGACCGCCGCTCCGGGCAGAGGGGCAGAGCCCGGTGCCGGGCCGGGGGTCGGGAGGAGCTGTAGCCGCGCTGCTGAGGAACCCGCTGGAGCGCCCGTCCCGCCCGGAGGCTCACCTGGCCCTTCCTGGCAGCCGTGGGCAACGACGTCCTCATCCCTCAGGACGGGAACACAGGGAGAGCCTGAACAGGCAGGCGTGTCTGACTCCTGCATGGGGCCTGGCTCACTGCATAAAATTTGCCCCTGGATTTTGCCGAAGACTGGATCACATCTTTGCAAACAGGAAAATAAACCAACCAAAGCCATTCTCTTTTTTGGGGGGCCCCGGAAGCTCCTCATCTTTCCTGCACCCACACATCTCTGCAGCCCCGGGGAAGCCCCCAACGGTCTGTCAGGTCTGGCTGCTAAGCACTGTCTCTCCTTCCTCCTTCCAGCCTCCCTGGGCCTGTGGCCGCCTGCCTGGGAGGTGTCCCAGCCCCTGCAGCAGCGGGAGCCCACGGCGCGCACGACATAGGCTGTTCACTGTGCAGCCATGTTTCCACAGGGAGCCCGGCTGTCCCCTGCAGGGCTGAGGTGGACACTGTGTGCTGAGCGTGCCCAGTGGCCTGTGGCCCCTGCCGACCACCCCTGCTCAGTGGCCCTAACCAGCGCTGCTTTCTCCTGCCAGCACGGACCGGAGAAGCTCCTCTAGAAGCTCAAGATGAGAACCTAAGTCCCCTGCGCAGACCGGGGACCCCCTACCTGCCGTCCGTGCGTGAGGCCCGTGCTCAGCTCGTGCTCAGGCTACTTGCTGTCCCCACAGTGGCGGCTGAAACCGCGCGTGTTACCCCTCATAGCTCTGGCCGCACGTCCAAGCCAGCGCTTTGGCCTGTGGTGAGGACCCGCCTCCTGGGTCACAGACAGCGTCTTCTCGCGGAGTCTTCCCAGGGGAGGGCCTGAGGGGTCCCTCTGGGACTCTTCTATAAGGACACGATCCCCTCACAGGGGCTCCGCCCTTGTGATCCCAGCACCTTCCAAGGCCTGACATCGTCACCTCCGCTTCAACTTACGGATCTGGGGGACAATTCTTGTCCTTCTGACGTGCAGGAATCACCCAGTCCCACAGCCCACAGTGTCACGCATCCTAGTGGCCGCTCTGCCATCCGAGGCCAAAGTCTCGCTGAGCCTTGACGAAGGAGACGCGGGAGACACTCCTGGTGGGACCCGTCAGAGGCAAAGTCCCCCCGCTGTGAGCCAGGGAACCAGACCTGTTGTGTCCCCCAAATACCGTGGAGGGCTGGCCACAGGACTGACGTTTCTGTCCAGCAGGAGGAAAGGGGAGACGGGCGCCCCACTCTCGTCGGTTCTGATTCTGTTTCTCCGGAAAACCCCAGCTCCCGAGCGAAGCTCTTGCTCTGAGAACCTGGCGAGACCCCACCCGTGTGTCGGGGGCCACACGCCACGGAAGCTCACTCCACAGCTTTTGATGCTGTCACCAACACTTCCTAGAGAATTCCAGGCTGAGCTCACAGTGGTGAAATCTGGAGCTGGTCGTACCGGTCTCGATTCGGTCGTGTGGGCTCTGAGGCGAAACACTGACTGAGGCCAGGACCAGCCCCGCGTTCGGGGAAGCGATGGCTTTGACAAGCGCAGCCTCCCTGGGACACCCTGTCCTCCGACAGTCCGTGTGTGGGACCCGTCTCCGCTGCCAGCTGCGGGGCGGCCGCTCAGCACCGTCTCCCGGCAACACCCCAGTGGCAGCCGCACAGAAGGGATGCGGCAAACAGTTCCTGTCCCGTCCTCCCGACAGCTCTGGGGCCTCTCCACGAAGCATGGAGCCTCTAGAACGGATGTCTCCCTTCGGTGTCGGACACTAGCCCACAGCCGGGCACAGCCTTGGTCTCTCCTGGCCACCTCAAGCATGCTGGGCCCCAGAGACACGTCACGCGGCCGTGGTGGCCTCGTTTTCTCCAGATCCAGCGAGCCCTGATGATCCCGCAATAATTAATTAGGGCGTGTGCTCACAAGGGGCCTCCACGAGGGGCAGGTGGGGCAGCGAGGGGCTGTCCTCTCCTTCCTAGAGCCCCCCCACCCCAAAGGTGAAGGCCACAGGCGGCCTCCAGCTCAGGGCTCCCACAGCGACACGGAGTGGGAGCTTGAAGTGACCCCCCGTGGGGGGCCGGAGTCTCCACCCTGAACAGTGGTGACCCCGCCTCACTCCGTGGGGCACACACCCCACACGCCGTCCGAGCACCTGGCATTAGAACATCAACCCATGTGCTGCGTGGAGCCCGTCCTGCGTGGCCACAAGGCGGCGGGGGCACCGCTGGGTTCCATTCCAGGCACCCAGGTGAAGTGAGTGTGCCTCCGTGTGCTCTGGCTTCAGTAAGGAGGGAATTCATTGTACCTCTCTGTGGCCACAGATGGCTACACTGTTAACGTTTGTCCCTGCAGGCAAGCTGGGACCACTGAGCAGACTGGCCTGAGGCCTGGCCGCAAGAAGTCTGGGGTTCAGGATGCCACCGACATGCGGCGCTGGGATGAGCCCGGCTCACGGTGGGAGCACAGGGGAGCCGACCATGAGGGGCCTCCTGGGAGGGCAGCGTGGGTCCTCCAGGTGGGGACCAAGAAGCTGGCAGCCATGGGCCTGGGGCGGGCACGGGGCACGGAGGGGACGGGGCTGGGTGCACCCCGAGACGCCTGGAAGCAGGGGAGCCGCTTTCTTGGGTTCTCGAGATCTGCTGGAGAGACAAGGCACGTGTTGCCCACGGATGGTTTCGGACTGGAGCGTGTTCGCCGGTGTCCTAGGCAGCTCTGACTTCCCGCTACACACACCGGCGCCCGACACAAGGTCTCCACTCCCTACCTACGGGCCGTCACCCCCGAGCGAGATCACGGTTCTTCCCTGCAGATGCCGCGGGGGACAGGTCTGACGATACGGCACTGAGGTACCGCGTCTCACGGTTTCCTCACAGGAGGGGGATTTCTCACGGAAAGGAGAGGCATCTTACGACGGGATGGTCTGAGGTTGCGGCGCACAGGCCAGCTCCCAGCCCCCTGGGGACGGCCCTGGATCAGGGGCCCATAGTCGTCTGTGTCCTCCCGAGAGGGAGGCCTGAGAGCCGCAGGCAGAGGAAGGAGCCACAAGGAGGGCAGAACACCGGGGCTGGGAGCACGCCCGTCCTGACGGCTGGAAGGCCAGCAGGCAGAGCGCGGCGCCCTCCCTGGGTCCCGGCCAGGCCCAGCGCCAGGATCGTGCGGGGAGATGCGTGGGAGCCTCCACCAGGCGGTCCGTGGCGTTTGCTCCAGTGGCGCCGGGAACACGGTGACCCACGATGTGGCTCCCGCCGGAGTCAGCGGTCAGGAGCTCCCGGGGACGGCACCTGCCGGCACAGGCTCCTGCGAGCAGCCTAACCGTGCACACGGCGGCCTCAGAAGGGTGGGTTTCCGGGGTGGGCGCTCAGCCCTGAGGGCGCTCCGGCCCCACGGCTCAGAGCTGGAGGAGACAGAGAAGGGCCCTCGGGTCCCTGGGGGCATTCACAGCCCGGGGGGTTGGGGGGGGCACACGTTGTGGGCAGAACGATACTTAAACTTTAAAAAGAAATCTTTTAGCCACTTTAAAAATTGGAAATCACATACAGATATTATTGTAGCCCTGTGACTTTCAAGTTAAATTCTACTGGAAAAACCCCAACAAGAAAGTACTAAAAGGCTCCGAAGTTTCTTTCCTTCTGCCTCCACCCCATCTGCCTCGTTGCTGGAAAGAGTCAATGGTGTAGCCAGTGCAGAAAACAGTAAGGAGGTTTCCCAAACAAGGAAACACAGAATTACGATATGATCCTACAAGCCCACGCCTGGATGTTTACCCAAAATAATGAAGGACAAGGACTCAAGCAGGGGTTTTGATACGGGGTCACGCCAGCATCCTGCGCCATGGGCCGGAGGGTTAGCAACCCGAGTGTCCACAGACAGAGGGACGAATGAGAAGATGTGGTGTATGTGTAACAGGGAAATACTACTCAGCCTTCAACGGGGAGGAAATTCTGCACCTGCTGGGACACGGGCGAACCTAAAGGACGTATGTTCAGTGACGGAAGTCAGCCGCAAGCATAAGTCCGGTGGGGTTCCGCTTGTGTGCGGTCCTGAAGGAGTCGCAGTCGTCAAGACAGAGGGTAGATGCTGGGTGCCAGGCGCTGGGGGAGGAGGGGTCCGTTTAATGGGGGCAGACTCCCAGTTTGGGAAGATGAGAAGGTTCTGGCCGTGGCGGTGGCCGTAATGACACAATGTGCGTACTTCGTCCAGATGCTGGTCGGCTCTGGGCAGGTTTCCCCTGAGACGGCCATGAGCGACACCTGCTCTTTACTCAGCAGCTGGTCTGTGCGGGGGGCCAGATGCCCCACAGCTGTCTGTCCCCAGGCAAGGGGCGCACACGACACAGTCCAGCATGTGCTCACCGACACTGGGATTCTTCCTCTGTAATCCCACAATTGACGGGACGAGGCAGTGCCTGGCCAGCGTGAAGTGATGTTTCAGGAAGTGGGGGGCAGGGTCTGAGGGGCTCGAACTGGGGGAGGCACGGAGGCCGGCGGGCGTCCGAGGACTGCGCAGGGGCCAGCTTGACTCCCGAGAGGACGTCAGGAACGAGGCAACCCTGACTCCTCCGGCGTCCCGACTCTTCTATGTACATGGGTCCCCTCTGCGTACTGCCCGGGGTTACTATGGTTCAGAAAATCCAAACACGGCAAGTGGCTTTCTGAAGCAGAACCCGAAACCAGAGCTAAGACCCCTGGAGGCAGACACCCAACGGCAAAGGGAACCGACCTCCTGAAATTCACGTTGAAACTGACTCTGCTGTCCGGGTGGCCAGGCTCCCGGTCAGCCGGCTGCTGTTTCGGGGGAGGATGCTGGCCTTCATCTCATCACTGTGACTCTGGATAAGGGGTGACCCCACCACCTGTGCTCCAGGCTGACCTCCTGACCTCTGAGGGGCTCCGAGGCTTTGATCTCGAGCTCTCTGCCCAAGGAAGGTGCTCCGAAGCCTCGGCCCAGCCCCTGGAATGGGAAAGCTGGGGACCGTGGAGGGTTTATACCCTCCCGAGAAGGAAACATTGGAATGCTCGACTCTGCCCTCCAAACGCCACAGGACCCTCTTGTCCTCCAGCGCTGCTGCCCCAGACAGCACACACTCCAGGCCTTTCTGGAATGTCCCCTGGGTTTTCCGTGGCGCATTCAGTGCATAACTGCTGACTCACGTTGGGCAACATCCAAACTGGGAACATTTCTGGCCACATGTGCAGGCATTCTCACAGGCCAAACTGGGACAAAGTGTACCACTGTGCCCAGCCCCTCAGCACAGCCAACCCTGGGTTTGTCTGAGCAGACCCAGGCCTGGCTTCAGTGTCCCTCCTGAATGTGAGGTCGTGTCCCCTTGGTTCAAGACCCAGGACTAGAGGCTAGAGCACACGACTGCCTAGGCCTTGATGATCCCGCATATTTGGCTGCAAGTCATCGGGGCCGCTGGCCGCAGGCTGGAGAGGCTCCGGGAAGGGCTGCTCACTGAGGAGACGCAGCCTCACGCTCTCGGGCTGTGTGACCCTGGCCCAGCCACCCTGACGGCAGCGCCTCCTCCAGAAGGCTCACTCTGGGGGCTCTGGACCAGAGCAGGAGACGGTGGGCCCGGATCCCAGGGAGTCTGCGCCGGCCGGGGGGAGGGGTTCGGAACCAGCACTCAGTTGGCTCTCCCTTGGCCTAGCTGCCTCCAGGTCCCAGCCGTCCCCACCCTCTGTCCTGGCCACAACCAACCCAGCGGGGCACCAGCAGGCCCTCCGCAGGCCCAGGTCCGCCCCCCACGCCCTGCACCCTGGGGCCGTCGCAGTCTGCGCCCCACCCCCCACCCCCCACCGGCTCCCATCCCCCATCGCCGTCCCGCCCCGGCCGCCCCGCCCCGGCCGCCCCGCTCACCCGCTCCTCCTCCGCGCGGATGTCCGGCATGGTGCTCAGGCAGAGGCCGACCGCCGTGGCAGCCACGAAGGCGACGGACACGCAGGCGAAGAGCTTGCTGGCGGGTCCGGAGCGCGGGTCGTCCAGGAGGTCCCGCAGGCGCCGGTGTGGCCCCGCGTCCCCCGCGCTCCCCGGCGGCCCCGCGCGCGCCTCGGCCGCCTCCTCCTCGCGGCGGCGCAGACGGCGCAGGCAGCAGCGCTCCAGCCGGGCCTCGTCGATGCCCCAGTAGGCCAGCTCGTCGCGGAAGGCCAGCGCGCAGGGGCCGCGCAACAGCCGCAGCTTGCCGGCCCGCAGCAGCGCCACGATGGCGCGGAAGGCGCACGGGCTGCGGTCGAAGAAGAACTCGTCACGGCCGGCGTCGTAGTCGTCGCAGACGCGCAGGACCTCGTCGCGGCCGCGGCAGGCCCGCAGGCGCTCCAGGCGCGCGAGGGGACAGCGCGCCAGCGCCGCCCAGGCCAGGCGCACCCTGCAGCCGCCCACGTTGATGATGACCACGCGCCGGCCGCCCGCGGGCTCGGGGAGCCGCGCCATGGCCCCCGGCGTCCGGCCGGACTCGGGTCGCAGCGCCTGCGAAGGAACGGAGGGGTCAGGGCGCGCGCGGGGGGGATCTGGCCTGGGAAGAAGCGAGATTGTCCCACCTGCACGGAACCGCGGAGCGGACCCCTTCAGGCCCCGCAGGCCCGCTTAGGTGGTGCCCTCCTGTCAATTCACCTCCCCGGGAGGAGGGCAGTGGCCAAGGGTGGGCCACCGACCTGATGCCCCGCAGGCTCACCGGCTCCTGGAATAAAAGTCAAGGGGGAAAGACGGAGGGGATGTCTTCATCAAGCTGTGGGGCTCTGGAAGGGGAGCTGGAGGCTGATCGAGGTTGAATCCTGTGTGTACTCGGCCGTCAGCGGCACGGGGTGGACACGTGTGCCGGACACCTGACACGGAGGACGTGGCTCCTTGGCGTGCCAGTTTGGGGGACAGAGAGCCCAGCACCCCCAGCTGCAAGGTGGGGTCTATAGGAGAAATAAGAGGGTGCTCTGGAGGGCACCCAGAAAGGTCTGGAGAGCCAGGAGAGTGTCTCAGAGGCAAGGAGTTGGGGAAAAGTGGAAGTCGTTGTGTGGAAGGAACGAGGTTTCACTTACTGGAAAGCAGTCATCATTTGGGTCCCGGGAACTTGCTGCCAAGACTTCCTGTTGCTCCCCCAAATCAAAGACTCAGAGGAGTGAGGAGCTCTGGGAGTTCCCCGCCCCACCCCACCCCACCTCCCCCAGGCTCCCAGACAGAACCTCCTTCCTGAGGTCACAAGGCATCTGCTCTCCCAACAGCAGGAAACAGCAGCGATTTGTCAGGGAAGACTTGCGGGGGTGGCGTGTGGCCCTCACGGGGACACCGTCCCGAGTGCCCAGAGCCCCGTGAGGCTGACGTGGACCAACGGCTGCAGCTCCTGGGAAGGTGCTGAAGGTCCCGCGCCCCAGAGGGAAGCACCGCACACCCTCCCCCGGCATTGCGGAACCCGAAGCAGTTTCTGCTGGGAATACCTGCGTCCGGTCTCACCACGAGGAACAGAGAACTAACCCAGCTTACGTGACACGCACGTGTGGAAGCCTGGCTGGGCTGCCCGGGGCTTCGGTCCCTCCCCCTCCCCCCCCACCCCTTCTGAGTCCCATACTAAGTCCGTGGAATGGGATGAGGGAGTCGTTTTGTAGCTAAATCAGGTGCGTGCTCCCAAGTGCCCGTCAGTGCACAGGGGTTGAAAGATCTGGGTAATCTGCCGGACCCCAGGACTTCTGGAAACCGTGATTCCAGAACATACATGTAGAACATACATGTTCCACAGAACATGCATGTTCCCTCCAGAACGTACCTGTAGAAATAGAAGTACAAGTTACCCCTCACTTTACAAGTGTTCTCAGTCGACTTCTTGCTCACTCGGGAGGCCACACTGTCACTTCCAAGCACCTTGAACACATCCCCACTCCCAACACAAACACAACAGTCCGTAAGCGCAGCTGGTTTTAAGAGGACGGACGGCTCAATAGAAAAATGAGCAAAAGCCACCAAGTTTACAGGAAAGGAAAAAATAGCCTTTCCACATATGAAGAGCTATGCAGCCTCATTCATGACCAAAGAGCGCTCTCTGGTCCCCACGAGGCAGCGTGTGTGAATGGGGGAGGAAGTCTGATCTCTCTGTTGTCAAGCTGTGGGGTCTGTCAGACTCGTTCCCTTCTCACGGACCGTCAGTTGGTCCAACTGTTCTGGCAGCAGCCGAGGGTGTGAACCCCGGGGACCTTCGCTAGGCCACGCGCTCAGGAAAAGGGTAAACTAGAAAAAACTCCATCTGCTGGTGTGGGAAGCCCATGAGATTTCTTGGCCAGGCTCTGGGCGCAGAAGGAGAGCATGGACCTCAGCGCCCGCCGTCACAGTCGTTGGGGGCTGGGATTTCGGTCTGTGAAACTCCAAGTGCAGATTCGATCGCGCACGGAAGGTGGTTTCGGGTCGGCACTGTCCCCACGGCCCGTGTTAGAGCCGCACACCTCCGTCCACTGCTGCGGTCCTCAACCTGACACACGCGGCGTTTGGCGGGGCTGGGGCCACTGTTTGCGCTGGTGACTGACAGCCTTGGGCGGGGAGCACGGGGGCCGCTGACCCTGGGATGCACAGGACGTCCCCAGAACCCAGGGTGGGAAGCAGCCCAGGTGTCCACAGTGCCACGGCTCTTGCGGGAGCAGCTCCCGCATCCAGCCTTGTGGGATTCCCACAGTTGGAGCCTCAGTGACGATGAAGTGACAAAGCAAAATGATGAAACACACAGGACTACAACCCTCAGAGCAAGAAGCGGCAGGCACCTGAGGGGTAAGAGAGGGCCCTAGGGTCTTTAGATAATAGAGCTTCCAAACACACACAAAGATGTGAAAGAAGGGGTTAGAGACATCACGGAGAAAAGAGACCAGGCGGAGCGAAACAAGAAACAGCGGCCCTGGGCCCACATCCCCCTGGACCTATCTCTCCTGGTCCCCAAGTCTCCCTGGGCCCACGTCCCCGGGGACCCATGTTCCCCTGGGCCCTGGGTCTCCCTGGTTTTGTGTTCGCCTGGACCCCGCCTCCCGTGGGTCTGTGCCCACGCTGGGTAGACTCCTAGCTGTCCGTGCCTGGGTCTCTGTGCCTGCGTCCCCCTGGCCGCCGGGGCCCGCCCTGCCCGCCCAGCACAGACCAAAGATGCTTGAGGCTCAGCGTCTGCAGGGCACCTCTCTAGGTCAGAGAGGCGGGGGTGAGAGGCCCCCAGAGCTCCCCAGTCCTGCGAGGGGTCTCCCTGGCTGACCCACTCTGCCTTCTTCTCCTGGTCACTCGGCACTGGTGCTCCTGGGGTGGCTTCCTGGGGAAGCCCGGGGAGGCTTCTGCATCCCTCCGTCCGGTCTGCTTGAGGAACTGAGCTCAGACATCTGGGGAGTGTGAGGCTGTGTGTGTGGAGCCCGCAGTTCCCAGAACTTTAAAGGGCCAGAAAGATGCAAGGAACAGCGTCTAGAAGAGAACGTCATCAGCGGCTTCACGCGTGCGCGTCTGTGTCACCAACGTTACTCAAAGCCTCTGATGCATCAGGCTCTTACATTCTGGAATGGAACCTCCTGCTTCTTGTAGGGAGAAAAGGGACTTAGAGCCACTCTCTTGGGCTGCTTGACTGAGTTTTTCTTTCTTTCTTTTTTTAAAAAGATTCTATTTGCTAGAGAGAGACAGACAGAGTGAGCGCAAGCAGAAGGTGTGAAGGAGAAGCAGGCTCCATCCCAGGACCCGAGCTCAAAGGCAGACACTTCACCGACCGCGCTCCCCAGACGTCCCTCGGCTGGGTCTTGCAGAGAAATTACTGCTCTTTTATGACATGGTCTCTGAACCTCGGTGCTCACTTCTGCCCTGGCGAATACCTGCCTCCCCCATGTAATTTGTCCAAAGTGGGATGCTTAGAAGGCACAGGGTGCTGTGAATGACGGCGGGGGCCCAGAGTCAACTGAGAGGGATGTCACCCTGCCCCAGAAGGGCAGAAGTGGGGTCCCGCAGGGGGCCTGAGTAGGGGCCGGCACCCGCTGGCCTTCATGCCGTCTGCCAACTACTCCGGGGACGGCGGGTGTGACGGCTCTCAGTCCCTAAGCACCTCTCCTGGCCCTGCCTACAGAAACCAGGACCAGAAGAGCAGGGTGGGGTGGGGGAGGAGGAGGAAGCCTGACCGGGGGGGCACTAGGAGCTGGGGTGGGGTGTCTGAGGACAGGGACAGCCGCTCGGGTGACCGTCGAGGGCCTGCCGGGTCTAGGATTGCCATGAATCCTTTGTCACGGGTGGGCACCGACCCTTGGGGGCAGGTTCGGGGGCTCACTTTGCAGACTGCAAACCGTGTATCCCGGGGCGGGGTGCGGCTGCACTGCGGGGTCAAGGAGCTGGGGAGCTTGCCGGTCCCCCACACCCCTTCCTTTCTGATTCTTGCTGATTCACCCAGGACGCAACATGTCCTGCTAACCTGTCTGCCTCCCTCCGTTTGTCTGGGATGGTGTTTGGCTGGGCTGGGAGCTCCTTGGGTGAAGTGGGAGCCCACAGCACCGGCAGGCGGAGCCACATCGCCCCGAAGCACCATCGGGATGCGAGGGAGAGCCCCGTTCTCTGCGTCCTGGCCCTTCTGCCGTGGCCGGCCACCCCTCGTGCAGCTGTGAGCCCTCCCCTCCGGCAGGGGTGAGCCTGCTGCTCGCGGCTCCTTGACAGGCAGACACCTCTGGGTTCCTCCTGGACCTAGAGAGCCCCACCGACCGTCCCCAAGGCTCCCCCTGGTGTTCCTCGAGGTGACGGGAATCTGACTCCTTCTCATTTGCGAAGACAGTGCCCTGAGACCCGAGAGCACTCCCCTGGCCGTCCGCGTGTGTTGTGGGACAGGTAAGGCGACCTCTACCTCCTCGCTTTGAAGTCCACGTGTATTTCCGAACGCGCATAACAGGGCTCCGAGCTAGCGCATCTGGGGCCACGGGGCAGTGGGGGCTGGGCTCTGGGTGAGGCCCAGATGGCGGGCGCTGCTGGGGTGCTCGGTGGCCGTCCTCGGGAGGCGCTTGGCCAGGGGCGCTCCGCCACACCCTAACCCTAACCCTGATGCTGGTCTGTGATGTCACACGAGGAAGCCGCACCCGCGACCTTCCGCCCGCGTCCGCACACACTCCCAACGCTGACTTCGGAACCAAACGCCATTTGTTCACTGTGCACAGCTCGCAGATTCCTGAGGGATGAGGTCTGAGTCGCCCTCTTAGGGCATTTTGTAGGACCAGACACACAAGGTTGGGAGCTGGATGAAGAGGACCCGTCTGTCCGGAGGTCTCCCCGGAGCGGTGTCCGCCTGTGGGAAGGAACGCCGCATCTGGGCGCAGGAGGGAATGAGTGCTTGTCCCCGACCCCCTTGCCGTCAGCACCGAGCCAGCTCCATGCCGGCCGGTGGTCCCGATCTTGCAAACTTCTGAACCCCTCCAGGCTGACGCCCGTGTCTGATGTCCTGGGGAATTCCCGACTCGTGTGGATAGGCGCAGTGTCCACCGCTGAACGCCTCTGGTCTGAGCCTCCGTCCTCTCCCGCTGGAGAGCCTCATCCTCTCCTGGCCGGTCTCCCTACTTGCCCCTGCACCCAGCACTGCAGCCAGGGAGGCTCGCGAGGCCTGGCAGTCAGCCTCCGACCACACCTCCCCGCTGTCTGCTCCCCGGACGGAGGTCTGGCCCGTGCGGTGTCCCCCCACCCCCCACGTCCTCCGGCCCCTCGCCTCCCTTGAGATCCGCCTCGTCCCTCAGCTCTCGCCACACCGCACACCCCGGCCTTCCCCGGCTCCCGCCTGCCGAGGGCTTCCCTCTGCTCCCAGGCGAGCAGGCAGTGTGCTCGCTTGCTTTAGCCGCTGACCGTTTTCTTTCTGCTGCTGCTGGGACAGGGGCTCCGCGAGGGAACGGCTGCCATCTTGTGCCCACAGACGTATCAAACACCCCAACACGGTCCCCGGAGTGTGGCGGGTGGTCAGGCAGTCCTCGCCGAAGGGACAAGCTAGGGACGCATGGGCCTCAGACGTGCCCCAGATGTTGCCGGCCCATGTGCCCCGCGCGTCGCGTGGCCCCCGATGGGTGGCAAGGCATGAGTGTAGCTGGGTGTGGTCTGGCCCGTGGCCCAGCACATAGGAGGTTTCTGGTGGACCTGGTCCAGGGGCCCAAGAACACAGCCCGCGTGACTTCCCCTGAAGCAATGGCCGGAGCCCACGACCTGAAGCAGAGGCCCAGGAAGACCGAGTCAGGCTCCGCAGGCCAAGACGGCTCCCGCGGCCCTGCTCCCGATCGCTCTGCCGTCCTCACGCCAAGATGGCAGTCTGGCTCCGACGTGCCGTGGCCCACCCTGGCTGCGGACCCCTCGTGGGTGTGGGAGGACCAGGGCGGCCGTGACCCCGTCGGGACACAGCCGCCAGCCCCAGTGATCTGCCTGCCCCTCAAGAGCCGGCGGTCTCGGCAGTCGGTGCCTGGGACATGTCCTCTTCATGAACTAACGTCTGCCTCTCGGGGGTGACTCAGCACGTCCCGGCTGGGCTCACCCTCCTGGGGGTGACGCAATGTCACAGAAGTAGAGCAGAGACAACGCTGGATACAAGCTGTTCCTCAGGGAGCGAAGTGCTCAGACCATCCCGCTGGGCGCCAGGACCCCTGTGGCCTGGGCCGCAGCCTCTGGGAGGGCACTTCCTCTGTGAGTCTTGTCACTGAGGGACGGTCTGCTTGGTGGTAGCCACGGGGACTTGTGATCCCCTCGGTTCCCGCCCCCACGTGGGACAGCATGATGACGGCCTGGCTGAGCTCCCACGCCAAGAGCCGTTAAGGCCCACGGAAGTCACAGATCCCACGCCATGAACGGCAGCAGCGGCCTCGTAAGCACGGGAACACCCGTGTGAATGTGCGGGACGGTCTGGCCGCCCTCGGCCCGTGCCGACGCACGATGTGTGTTCTCGGTGCCCTGCCCTGTTTCTGGGCCTTCTGGCTAGGACCGGGGCGGCACCTGCTCTCAGCAGGGTGGACATCCTGGGGAGACAGTACCCCGGATGGAGGGCTGAAGCTGGAGGTGGACGGGACCGCATGCGTCCAGTGAGGCACAGTAGCGGAGGCCCAGCGACGCGGTTTCTGAGGACAGGCCTTCCGCCGGCTCCCACCTGTCGGACCCTCGCGTGGGGCCGGGGGCCAGGACGACACGGGGAGCCGCACGAGGCTTCCTGACCACCAGACGTCGGGCGGGTCAGAAGCTCCAGCTCTCAGCCACCGCGGCTGAGGATGGAGCACAGACAGGCTGTCCACGCCGGGCCAGACAGACATCCGTGCCATGTGCGGCAGTCACGTGCCCCGCAGAACCTGCGATCCCCACGCCGGGGACGGGAGGGCTCGGGGGCTCTCGGAGCTGCCACAAGCGCCGCACACTCACTGTCCTGCCCGGCTGTGCCTGGGTCCCCGTCTCTGGCTGGGCCGCGGCGCGGGGAGTGGCAGCTGGGGAGCGACCCCTGTCTGCGAGCCCGGAGGGGGCTCCGCTAACAGTGGGCACCAGGAGGCCAGGGCGGTGTCTGCCTTGCGTCACCGCCTGACCCCAAGCCTAGAACACCACCGGCACTTGGCAGGTGCTCACGAGCAGTGTCTGAGTCCTGGGGGAAGGAGCGGAGGCCGAGGGGGAGCCGGAGCGGGGGACGCGCGTCTGAGTAGGCCCACGGGGTTTCGTGCCTGCGGCCGCGCGACCACCAACCCCCAGTCATCGAGGGCTCGGGGGACTCCGGGGCACTCACAGTCTGAGCTGAGGTCACTCAGAGTGTCTGCGGGTGCCTGCGGGGCCGCTGTGTACACGGCGGCCACCGTCCTCGCGTCCTGCCAGACCCCCGTGGCCCAGGGACGCGGCACCATCTGCGGCTGGAGGCGGGGGCTGGCCATCACGCTCGGTCTGGGACGCCCACCGTCGGCGGTGCCCGGCTGAGACCCGGCTCCCACCGGGCTCCTTTGGACCACGGCACGAGGGAAGACGCGAGAAAGCCAGACACCCACACGGAGCTGCCGGGGCGTCGGCACCGCGGGGAGGACACGGGGCGTCCTGGCGAGGAGGACGCTCTGAGCTGTGTGGGCTCCGCATCACAGCCCAGGGCCGCACCGCAGGTGCCGGAGGCCATTAATGCGGCGACCGCAGGCTCTGCTGCTCCCGCCTCCGTCTGGTTCGGGAGTCTTGGCAGAGCCGCTCCCTCCCTGCTCCTCCCCTCAGGCCGCCGTGGCCAGTGGCCAGCAGCGTCTGTCCATGGAGCATCCGTCCGGCTCTCCCTGCCGGGTCTTCTCCAGGCACAGGCTCGCTCTGTGGTCTCCAAGCGGGCCCGTGTCCACGAGACAGACCGTGGGCCCGGCCCTGGGACAGCAGGGGAACGTGGTCCCAACAGAACAGGTGCGGCCCACCCACAGGCCGGCGGCTGCTGCTGCGGGTTCCCACCTCCGAACAAGCAGGACAGGAGGGACGGAGAAGACCCCCCGCAGTTAGAAACAACGAGCTGAAAGTCAGTAATTTCAGGTAAAACGTGGCTCTTCAGAGATTTTCAGTCTCAAAAATGAGTGCTCACTAGGGTCATGCCTGCAATTCTGGTTCTGCTGAAAGACTTCACTCGACAGAGTCAGAGGGAGCACACACGGGGGCAGCGGCAGAGGAGAAGGGGGCGTCTGCTGAGCAAGGAGCCCTTTGTAGGGCCGATCCCGGGACCCCGGGACCACAACTGGAGTCAAAGGCAGACGCTTCACCATCGGAGCCCCCCAGGCGCCCCTGATTTTTTAAACTCACATGCGTTCAATTATTTTCTTTTGAAATGGGTTTATTCTGTGCCAAAGCAACACAAGAGGCTTCTCCCGCGTGTATGTGAACGGAACTGAAAACGTGCTGATTATACCCATTTTTAGCCATGTTGTGGATAGAAAAACTGGTTATTATTTCTGAGTTATGACTTATGGGAACCACATATAATCTCCAAACCTGTTAGACCTGGAATTTGGTAACTAAAGCAAGGATGTGCAGCAGAGTGTGCTCACGTGCACACAGACCGCAGTGCGTGGAGCGAGGGTCACTCTCCCTGCAGAGACCCCAGGGCCTGTCCCCAGTCTGCCCCGTGCACGCCTGCAGCCCAGTCTCACCGCTGCCACGCCCGGGGCGCCTGACGCCCGCCCCCGTAACCCCAGTGAACACCAGCCCCACCCCGTCCTCTGGTCAAGCTCAGGAGTGGTGGGGGCGCCTGGTCGGCTCAGCTCAGGACGCCTGTGACTCTCCATCTCAGGACAGTGAGTTGAGCCCCCTTTGCTTACATAAAGAAGTTAATAAACTTAAGAAACCCAGAACCCCAGGAGCGGCCTCTGGACGGACAGGCTGCAGCCCTCCCGGACAGGCTCGTCGGCTCTTCGATCGGCACTGGGAGCCGGGCGCTCACCTGGGCCGTTCCTCATCCTGGGGACGGCTCGGGGCGCGGGGGGACCACACTCTGTGCGACTGCACCCAGGCTGCGGGGCCTCTGGTTATCTCCAGGGTTTGGACACGCCTGCTACAGATGTTCCCGTAAAGTGTATCTTCCCCTCTGGGTTAAGTGCCAGGGGAGCCAACGTTTCCACTTGGACTTGGGGGGAAGCTCACGGTCTTTGCGTCTAATGGTTCCAGTCCTGTTTGTTAAGAAGACCATCTCTTCTTCGTGGACGCGTTCTGAGTCCCCTCCAGACCCAGTCGGAGGGGACCTGGGAGGTTCAGTTGCTGAAACTCTTGGTTTAGGCTCAGGTGGCGAGATCGAGCCCGGTGGAGGCTGCCCTCGATCTCTGTCTGCCCCTCCGCTTCCTGCTCTCGCTCTCTCTAAGAGCAGTCAATCTTAGAAAGACAATAGTAAAGACAACCCCTTCCCCCAGACCCAGCTGGGCCCATTGTGTGCCTCCTCACGGGTCTTCTGTTCCGTCCCGTGGGGTGTGCCGGTGTCTGCCGCTGGCACGTGGGGCTCGTCTCCGGACCCGCTCTCCAGCCTCTGCCCTTCATTCTTTCCAAGACGGCCTTTACTGATTCGAGTCCTTCACCTCCCCACGTGCGTTCCAGAATACGTTTCTCTTTATTTACAAAAATCACCTCACTGAGGACTTTGGAGGACCTGTATGGACCTCAAGTCTGCTTTCAACCGGTCAGACTCGACCCTGTCGGAGCTCCCCGGGCCCACACGGAGCATGGCCGTGTCGCCAAGCCTTGAGTCTCAGCCTCTCGAGTGTCCCTCTCTGCCCTGCCCTTCGCGTCTGGCCCTTGTCTGCTTTATCAAATACAAAATACAGCCGCGTCAGCTTCCCTTCGGCGGGTGTTTGTGTGACACGTGGCCGCCGGCTCCTGTCGTTACACTGAAGGGCCTTTCTTGCAGACAAATGCATCTGGGTCCAGTTTTCCACCCAGTCTGCCAATCTCTGCCTGTTAACTGGTATTTGTTTTCTTTGTACCATTTATGCTTTTAAAAAAAAATCGTTCTTTTTTTTTTTTTTTTTAATTAAGAAGCTCTACATCTGGGACGCCTGGGTGGCTCAGTGGGTTGAGCGGCTGCCTTCGGCTCGGGTCATGATCCCAGCGTCCAGGGATCGAGTCCCGCATCGGGCTCTGCTCAGCGGGAGCCTGCTTCTCCGTCTGTCTCTGCCTGCCTCTCTGTGTGCCTGTGCTCGCTCTCTCTCCCTCTCTCTGACAAATAAATAAATAAAATCTTAAAAAAAAAAAAAAAAGAAGCAGCTCTCCACCGAACAAGGGGCTTGAACTCACGACCCTGAGACCAAGAGTCATCAGCTCCACTGACTGAGCCAGCCAGGGCCCTTGCACCATGTACGCTTCATGTAGTTGTCTTTTAAGGGTTCGCTTGTTCATTTAAGGTGGG
Organism: Neogale vison; assembly: GCF_020171115.1. Lineage (NCBI taxonomy): Eukaryota > Metazoa > Chordata > Mammalia > Carnivora > Mustelidae > Neogale > Neogale vison. Next base: position 123,893,532 of record NC_058093.1, read on the forward strand.
CAGAGGGAGAGCAGGAGGGAGAGAAGCAGAGCCCTACCCAGCGTGCAGCCCGGCGCGGGGCTGAGGTCACGGCTTGAGCCCGAAGCAGAGGGGGAGGCTTCACGGGTGGAGCCCCCAGGTGCCCCTGTGCATGGGCCTCGCATGTGCGCTGGAACTCTCCGTGGACCCGTCGCGGTGTTTCCGAGTGTTTCGGTGGCTGGTTCGGACCCTGCACTATGTGCACACGACTTGTCAGCTCCACAGCTGGTGCGGAGCTCAGTCCCCGACCGTCCCCTACATGCCCGTGCCACACCTGGCGGACAGCTGTCCACGGTCTTCGAGGGGCTTTAGAAGCACGTGGGCAGCCGTCCGGTTTCCTCTCCCGCCATCGAACATCGCTTCGGAAGCCCCAGGCAAGCAGCAAAGCCGCCACATATGCCCGCGCTCACTCCCCACATCCTCCCCCCGGGGCCCCTCAGCCCTCTGCCTCTTCCAAGAACTTGCAGTCAGCGTGTGCTGGAGGGGACGGGTCTGCCGGCAACAATTCTCTTAGTCCGGGTATCCTGAGAATGTCTTGATTTCACCTCATTCCTGAAGGTGTTTTTGCTGAATGTGAGATTCTGAGCTGATACAAATTGTCCTAAACCGAGCCCTTAAATCTCGTCTCACTTCCTCTGGCCTCATGGCTTCCGAAGAGAAATTTCCTGCCGTTTGAACTGTTTCCCTCCAGGTAAGGCACGTTTTATCTCTACCTGCTTTCCAGATTTTTAGTTTCCTAGTTTTTAGACATTTGACTATGGTGTGTCTTGGTGTGGACCGTTTAGTACTCATTCAGCTTCTTGAATCTGTAGACTTGTGTCTTTTGCTAATTTTTAAGTCGTTATTTCCCCAAGAACTTTCCGCCCCGCTGTCCTTCCCCTCCCGGACTCGGACGACGCGGACGCTGGCTCTTGTTACGGCCGCTGCGTCTCGGAGCCGCCGTCCGTGTTACCCCGTCTCTGTCCTCCCCGCCCTTCAGACGGCCCGGCTCGCCGTCCAGACTCTTTCCTCGGTCCTTCTCACTGGTGCTTGAATGTATCCACTGCGTCTTTTTGTCACTTATTGTATTTTTCAGTTCTAAAGTTTCTAGTTTCTTCTCCCTCATACCTGCTCTTCCTTCACTGAGATGCTCTGTCTTTGCTAAAGCTCAGTTTTCTTGTCTGTGTCAAGCATGTTTGTCGTTGCTCATTGATGCGCTTTTACGACGGCAGCTTAATTAATTCTAACGTGTCTGTCGTCTTGATGTCGTTGTCTCATGCTTGTCCTCTGCTGGGTTTGAACCGTCTTGGCTCTTGGTATGAGGACTGATTCTCCAAAGAAACCTGGAGATTTGGGGTGTGATGTTATGGGACTCTGGATCTTACTTAAAACTTCTGTTGCAGCCTCTCAGAACAGAATGAACACATCTGGCGTAGCTCCTAAGATCATACAGCCAAACACCCTCTCTTTCTAGGGAAAATGCTCTTAGCCAGCAGGGACGGGCCCTTCCCACGTGAGCTGCATCTCGCAGGAAGTGCCGGTCCCCGAGGGGAGGCTGGCAGCGTCCGGGTGAGATCCGTGCCTTGTGACCTGCGCTTCTGTGAGCGACGCGGCAGTCCCGGGCGAAGCGGTGCGCAGGGACGGGTCCTACGGCCGACGCGTGACACGCGTGAACAGAGGGTGATGAGTCTGTAGAGACGCAGAAACAAAAGAGAGACACAGAGAAGAGGGACAACCGTTTGCCATCCCCGGGGGGCGGGCATCTGCCCGGCACCGGCCACGCAGTCGTCATGAGGGTGGATGTGGCTCCACGATGGGTGCCTTGGGTTCACCCTGAGTCCCGTCACACAACGTGGCGTGGCCCCTGACATCCTGGCCTCGAGCACGACGCGGCGTGCAGCGGCCAGCACTGCCACAGCCATCGTGCTCTGCCCGAGTGACGCAGAGACCCACGTCCCCGTGTCCAGAGAACCTGGGGGTGACCTGCTCGCACAGAAGCGTGAGCAGAGGCCATTCTGAGGAGAACTCCTTGGCTTCTTCGTGGAGTCAGGGACGTGGGAAATCAAAACGTGGAGGAATGTCCTAGAATCAGGGTTCAAAGAGCTTGAGATAACCGACCGATGAAGTTGTAGACATGATTGATTTTACCCGAAACAGCGACAGAAGACGGTCTGGTGACCGCTGGGGAAATCTGCAGCTGGACGCGATACAGCCATGATTGTTAATCTTCAGTGTTACATGCACGCGGTCCCAGAGGGAAGGGCCTTGTTTTGGGGACACATAGTAACTGTTTAGGGATAAGATGCCTCGATTCCCGGAGGCTGCTTCCAAGGTGGGTCGTTATTTCACGGGAACGCGAACGCGCAGACGGCCGGGTCTTCACCGGGCGACTCCTTCAACTTTTGGTGTGTTTGAGACTTTTCCCTTAAAAAAAGCTGGAAAATAACAGCAACAAACCCCGAAACAAAACTCTATGCCAACACACGTAACTCTCCTGCTGCGATGCTGTGTTGGGTGTCCACGCCCTGACCACCTGCCTGGCGCTGCGCTGTCCTCCTCCCCAGCTGCTCAGTGTGATGGCACCGGCCACCGCTGAGGCCTTGGCTAGGGCCTGGGCACCCTGGACGCTCTGACGTATGCGGGGCTGCTGGGTCGTGTGTCCGTCACAGAGACCACACGGGGCCTGACCACAACGGACAGAGGAGTCTGTAAAACACGTCGACACTGATGTGCCCGTTACTCACTCACGGATGCGGCCTGCTCGGCCCCCGTCCGCCCGCGGGTGTCCTCATGGACGTGCGCTTCTAAAGCGACTGCAGCAGATTTGGGTTTTGTTCTGTAAGTTCAGGGCTCCCGCTTTCTCAGTCCCCGAACACCACTAAGATGCGGGCGTTGGAAGACAAACAGAACCGCAGGGGCCGCACCAGCAGCCGCATCAAGGTGCAGCGAGAGACCTAGGTCGGACGCCAAGAAACCCTGAGCCAGTCGTGGAGGCTGAGAAACACGGAGACGCCACGGCAAGGGAAACTCACACGCTATCCCTCTCCGCCGGTTTTTACGGGAAATGAAGCTTCCACCTTCCCAGCCGGAGGGTGAATCCTGGCTCGCAGCCGAACGCCGACGAAAGGCCTGGCCAGATCCTACACTGTAGCTCACGGCTGACCTGCCCCCGCTCGGGAGCCAGAGCAGGCACTTGGGGGCCGTGAAGAGGGGAGACGTCTGAGTGTGCAAAGCTACTGGGACCACCATGTGCTGCGCCCAGCAGGACTCTGGGCACCTCGGCGGGAAAGCCTGAGGACTGAGTGGGGGGAGGGGAGGTGTCCTGGTGCCCCTGGTGTGCGTCTGGGGCCCACCGCCCACATCCCTCCGGGTCTCAGGGTCCAGGTAGCAAACTGAGGGCTGAATAAGATAATCTCTAGCTCTCTTCCAGATTTAAGGTCTGTAAGTGCCAGGTGAGAGTGGCCAGGAAGGGAGGGGCGGGATTCCGGAGAGCAGCAGGGATGGGCTGCAAAGTAGCAGCCAAGACTGGACAGGGGAGGCCCAGGCTGGTGTGGGAGAGCCCGCAGAGCTATGGAGGGACAGCCTGGGGGCAGGTGAACGACCCCCGGGGGGCGGCTGTGGGACTGGGGTCCCTGCAGCTGGAGCTGGGAGGGAGCCGGTGACACCGTCCCCCTGCGTCGGTGAGCACCTAGACCCCTGTACAGCCTTCCGTCCAGAATCTTGGGGCGAAGCTCAAAGAATCAGCAGCTCACAGGTCTGCTCCGTGAGGGTCCCGTGAAGGGCGAGGCAGGCTCCGGGGGACTCACAGGACAAAGGACAGGCCTGGGGGACAGTGGACACAGGCTCTCTGGGGTCCCCCAGGTCGTCAGTGTGCCGCTATCCCACTCCTCAGTTAGAACTCGGGGGGCCCCCTTGGCCGTCCCCCGCTGGCCTCCCAGAGCAACCGCAGGAGCTCCTGGGGGACGGGCCCCTGAAGCCGCCGGGCTCAGGGGCTCGTCCCTGGGTTCTGTCCCCAGAGTTCACCCTCCTTCATCGAAGCTCCGCGGACGTCCGAGTGTTTATGGTGTCATAAGCCGAGACTCTTTAAATGAGTCGGTTTCAGGGAAAAGCTCTTCCCGTTTCCTCCCAGTGGGGTGTGGGGGGCAGGCACGCGTCTTACCTCAGGTCGGTGTCCCCGCGTGGTGGCTCATCCCAGGGGCCCCTTCGCAAATGGTGCCGTCCGTCGGACCTCGGCCAGTGCGCTCAAGTCCCTGAAAGGACACGTCAAATCTCCCTTTTAGTTTTTTATTTAAGAGATGGATTTTATTTGAGAGACAGAGAGAGAAAAGAGAGCAGGTGTGAGCCAGGAGGGGCCGAGGCCGGGAGAAGCCCAAGCAGACACCCCACGGAGCACAGAGCCCACCTGATCCCAGGACCCCGAGATCACGACCTGAGCTGAAACCGGAAGCTGGACGCTTCATCAGCTGAGCCTCCTGGGGGACCCTCCAATCCCCTTTAGGTGTGGCTTCTTGACCTTGGTAGGGCCGTGAACCCGTCAGAGAATCCAAACAACCCAGTCCACCTCCTTGCGTAGAATTTATGTCGCCGCACACATCATCTTGGCTCGGGCTGGGGTCTCCCTGGACCCCATGAAGTCCACCCCGGCCACAAGGACCACAGCTCTCCAGTTCGGGAGCTTCTGTTTCTGGGGGAACGTTTTGCATTTATCTCGTTTACCAACTTAATCATATCACGACGGCAAACCACGCTGTCACTCTCGTCTACCAAAGGTGGAGTCCCCAGTGTAGCATTTGGACGAAGGAAAACACAAGAATTTTCCAGAATTTGCTCCTTTCTCCTATCTTCTCTTGGCCTCCCATCTGCAGACTGGACAGCTGCTCAGAAGCCACGCTACAAAGTGTGAGAAGTGCGACGTGCAGGTCCCAGCCCGAGGCCCTCATCCCCCGCCCCTGACCACGACCGTCCGGGGTCAGGGAAGGAGGGTTCTTTCTGGAGGCCAATCCCCCGCGCTGGCGTCCTCCGGAAGACCTCCCGAATCACTCTGTCGTTCTGCGTTCCTCACCTCCTCCGGGACACGTCACCTTCTGCGTGCCAGAGCTGCTCCTCCTCTTGCCCCGAGGGCCAGCTGCCCTCTGCTGTGAGAGGGCCCAAAGTCGCTGTGACACGGGCCGCGCGCTCACCCTGCTTCAGCCGGCTCCAGGTGCCCCCTCCGGACCAGCCACAGACCTGGACGCTGTTCACCATCTCTTGGGATGTCAGTCCCCTGAGGAGCGGCCTGGCCCCTCGCCCACGGTGCCGTCAGAGTGGCAAAGCTCAGCACGCACATCCTCGTACGCACGGAGGGACCCCTCCTCCGGCCCGTGCGCCCTCCGTTTAAGACCATTCATTCCAGGACACTTGTAGCTGCTGAATCTGCCTCAAGGCACAGGTCAGAGGGTCTTAATTAGTGTGCTTTATGCAAATGGACCATCAAGCCTCCCTTCCCTCTGAAGTAGCGGTTTACTTCGGTACTTTTGCTCACGGAGCCCGGAGAGGAGAGACCCCCTCCACCACCACCGTCCACATACGCGCAGAGCAGCGGGCCGCGGGGTGGGTAATGGAGTCGCCCGTCCGCGTCCTGCTGGTTTCTGGGCCACGGTTTGGAGGAAATGCAATCCCGGAGGGCATGGTTAACATTCCTAGGAGCTTGTCTTTCCGCCGGCGTTTCCCAAATCTGTCCCGAGCGTCCCCGTCAGTGCCGGTCTCTTGGAGGCGGGGCTGGACCACCGGTGTCACGGGACCCCAGGGCACAGGCCGGGCATGCCCTCAGGGGGCTTGTTCCTGCCCCCAGGTGATTTCTAACCTGGCTATGGTGATACACACGACCCACTTTTAAAAAAAGGTCTTTGATCCTAAATCATCCTTAAGGTGGGGAAGTCTAAGAGCTGCGGAGCCCCTTGCCGGGCCCAGGACGACGCAGGTGTAGCCGGGCCCAGGACGCGGACCCCGGAGCAGCTCCTGAAACAGCAGGGGGGCTGACAGGGACTTGGTTTGAAGTTCTCATGGGTTCCAGGAGTTCCCCGTCCCGACCCTCTGGCCCTCAGTATCCCCAGCTCCCGACAAACAGGTGGGCCGTGACCCGACTAGCTACCGGGCTTCTCCACCCTCGTCCTCTGCCGAGGGAGGGGCCCCGGGCCGGTCCTCAGGGGGCCCGAGACCTCCGTTGTGTCCTCATAAAGACCAGCAGAGACCAATGCTGGGCTCCCGTCCCCACGCCGGGGAGCAGGAAGGAAGCACGTGTCCCAGATAATCGAATTTTACTTCTCAATCGGGACAACTCTTGTTTGGTCATTTCTTTTTCAAATCAATTTTTTAGAACAAGTGATTAATCATTCCCATACCTCGAACCAGCATGGAACGCACATAATCTAACTTTCCGTGAGAGCGGCACACACACCCTGAAGTTGCCACCCAGAGGCTGTGCGGTAGGGGAGGGGCCCTAATGTTGGCCTGGTTTCTCCGTGACCCTCGCTTCCTCACAGAGGGGCAGCGCGTCTCCCCGGTGTCCGGAGCTGCCCACTGGCTGCGCGTCAAGTCTGAGGCAGCTGCTTCTGCGCAGCCTTGGGATCCAGACACTCCCCCCGCCGGCTGGAGGACAGGCTGTGGGACGTGCGGGGGCACTGCTGCAGCCCTCGGTGGCCTGAGGGGCACGGCCCGCCATCGTGAGCCCGCAGACCTCCAGCCTCCTCTCCAGGGGGCTCCCCCTTCCTTGTCTTCAACTCTGGGCGGTGACATCTGCGACGAAGGACCAGGAAGAACAGCAGGTGACAGAACTGCCCAGACCTATGACCGACCATCCGTGCCCAGTTTCTCTCTCTGGGGACGACGCACACAGAAACCTCTGGGACGGAAGTCGTCAGCGAGCGGACAGCACACAGGTGCGGCGGCGGAGTTTTAGGTGATTTTCACTTTGTTATGCTTTTTGATCCTGCTTCGTCGTACCCCGCCCCCAACAGAGGATCTACGAACTCGAGTAGCCGGGAAAAGGAATAAATCCAGTCTGATTTTAGGGGGGACGTCTCATCTTCCAGTGTTTTCATATGAGGAGACAGAAGTCTCCTGAAACGTACCACGATTCAATGGCCCTTCGTGGGGGGCTGTCCTGGCACCGACCCTGGAGACGTGCTCTGTGCACCGTGTGGCCGCACCAGAAGCCGCCAGTCCCCACGGTCACGGTCCCTGCGGATCCCAGGCAAGGCCACTGCTTTCCACGGTGGGCGGCTCTTGGACGAGCGGCTCGGGGAGACGTCTTTGTGGACCACCCAACGACTCAGTCTTTGAAAACTGACGGTGAGCAGCACTGTAACATGCTGCTTTGAAAACAATAATGTTTGACATTTTAGGGGGATGATCTCTCCTGGTCACGCAAACGTTCTTCCCCCTTTTGTAACTGCATGATTATATTCAAGAAATTTACTTCTGAAATGGAATATAAAAAATCACGGGACACTTTGAAGTCTTCCATGCATATAATCTGGAAACCTAGAGGAAACAGCCGACTTCCTCCAGAAATACAAATGATCAGAAGTGATCCCACGAGAGTCAGAGACGGAGAAGGTGGTAAAGGAAAGACCCCACAGAAAGTACCAGACCCGATGAGTTTCTGGGACTCCTACCCGACTTCTTGGAAGACCAGACAGTCCCCACGTGCTGTGAGGTACTGCAGAGAACTGAAAAGGAAGGAAGTCTCCTGAGTCCCTCACACGAAGCAGGTAAACCCTGATATTTAAACCAAACGTGGTTAATACAAAGGAAGAAAACTCGAGTCCAGAATCACTCATGAATACCGGCGTAAAAAATCTGAGCAGATATTACTAAACAGGAAGAACCCAATGTTCTTTAAAAAATACTAGAAAAATTGGAATTTGTCCCAGGAATGCAAGGCAGGTTCAACAGTAGGAAGTGCACTAGCGTCACGTGCCATAAAATAAACCCGCGGAGTAAACAATCTTCTGACCATCCCACAGATGCCAGGACGCATCTGACAGACTGTCCAGACACTGGGGACATTTCACTGGCACAATAGACCACTACGTTAAGCCCCAAGGCCACTCTCTTGGCTAATGAAGAACTGTCTTCCCACCCAGATAAGGAGCAAGGGGGGACAGGCACGGTCTCCGATGTTATTCGACGTTACCCTCAGGGTATTAACTGACAGAATTGGGCAAGAAAACCCATTAGAGGCATGGAGTGGGCACAGGCAGTAAAACCGTCTCTCCTGGGGCTGAGATGATGATGTAACTAGAAAATCACAGGAACCGACGGTACAACGTGTATTTACTGACTCAAAGAACTGAGTGAAGTAGCAGGTTCCTTCACACAAACAAGAAACCAAGACTATGGTGATTGCAAGAGAAGACTAAATCCGCAGGAGCCTGTGTCACAAGGAAAGTGGGCACTTCCTACAAGGAAGGGTTTTAGAATACCCTGGAATCAGAAAAGCAGAACCGAACCAGGGAAAGCCACCCCGTGTTCCTGGATAGCGCGACTCGGCATTTTACACGAGAGGTTCCTCCACTCGGGTTAACGTACACGTTTCACTCAGTCCCAGCAAAATCAGAGCAAGCTGTTTCACGGGGTTAACATGTAGGACTCGGGTCAGATGTGCGAGCGCGTCAGAAGCATTGTTCCCGTGGAGGGACAAAGGACCAAAACCCATAGAGAAGTGGGAAAAACCATGAAAAGGCGATTTGCAAAATAGATAAAATAGATAAAAACGGCCCTCGGATGTGTGGAGAGACCATTCCAGCACACTCGCGGCCAGAGAAGAACAGACGAAGACACCGGACATCACTTCCCGTCCACGCGGCTTCAAGTTTAAAAATCTCTGCGTGCGAGTGGGCAGCGGAGAAACCCGCGTGAAGCCGGTGGGGGGGGCGCTGCTGACCTGGGAGCCGGGGGTCACACGTGCCCTCCGCACCCCTGAGCACCCGTCACCCCCGCGCTCACGGCAGAACGTGGCCACGGCGGGTCCCCAGGGAGGGTCCGGCACGGCGGGTCCACAGCCCCACAGAGCGGGCGCCGTCACCAGGCGTGGGGCAGGGGTGCGTTCCTGGCAGTCGCACGGCTGAGTGCGAGCGGGACAGGACCGGCCGGGAGCCACTCGTAGGGACACGAGTCCGCACCGCATGTGTCTGGGGTCCAGCAGAACCCTGGAGGGATGAGCGCGAAACTGAAGGGCAGGAGGGACACGAGGGGAGGGTGGGGGGGCTCAGTGGAGTTCCCGGGGGCTGGGGGAGGGGCCGGACTCCGTGGGGGGTGTGAGGGGCCCACCTGGGCTGAGGCCCCCATAGATTAGGGTCAAGGTGAGGGTGAGGGGCAGGGCGGTTAGGGCTGGGCCCCAAGGGCTGCCCCAGGCCAGCAAACCCGTGCAGACCCAGAGCCACCTCGACCTGCCCTTGCACATCTGGAGGGGCAGGGAAAGCTGCAGGCCGGGACGGGCTGTGGGGCTGAGGAGGACACAGAGTGCGCTGTGGGGTCCCGAGGAGGCACCCGGAATGCAGACACACGAGGGAAGAGGGCCAGGTCTGGGCCAGGGCTGGTTCACATTCCCACTGGGTCACCGTCATATAAGATAGGACATGAGGGGAGCTGGGTGAGGGAACTCTGAGCTAATTTTATAGCTTTTCTGTAAGTCTAAAATAGTTCAAATAAAAAGTTCTTTATTTTTAGTCTAACTCTTTCTGCTACATCCCTGGGGCACTGGAATGAACTGTACCTTGAGTCTGAATTTGACAAGTTTTACTGAAAGCATCACAATCTTCACCAAATATTACCGCTGGATTTTCTTACAGGCAAAACCTACCAGAATGTTCCACGCACTTCTAGGATGGCCTATCAAAATCCCAACGGTGTTTTTTTCCAGAAATAGGAAAAAACCTATCCTAAAATTCGTATGGAGCATCAGGGACTCTGAATTGCAACAACAATCTTGAAAAGAGCCACGAGGTTGGGGTCTCCCAGTTCCCAATATCCAAACACACTACAACGCTGCAGGAATATGACTGTGATCCCCGCATGCCCACGGTAGAACGTAATGTAATAGGACGTCCAGAAATAAACCCGTACACCTAAGGTCAGTTGATTAGTTGATTGATTCTAAAGGATTTTTATTTATTTGAGAGAATGAGTGTAAGAACGGAGTTGGGGGAGGAGGGGTAAGGGGAGAAGCAGACTCCCCACTGAGCAGGGAGCCTGATGTGGAACTCAACCCCAGGACCCTGGGATCACGTCCCAAGCTGAAGGCAGACGCTTCACCGACTGAGCCACCCAGCCTCCCCTTTGGTCAGTTGATTTTAGACACGAGTGCCAAGACCACTCAACGTGAAAGAAGCAATGTGTCAGCACATGGCATTGGGAAAACAGTCCACCCACACGCAAGGATGAATTCAAACCCTACCTCACACCATATACAACCCAAAGTAGATTGATAATCTAAGTTCAAGAACTAAAACAAAAATTTTAGAAAAACAGTGTCGAGTCTTCAGAACTTTGGACTTGGCAATGGCTTCTTAAATACGACTCAGAAGCTCAGCCGGCAGACAGAAAAACGACCACGACCTCTGTGCATTGAAGGCACCGCCGGCCACAAGGAATGACAGCCCATGGAATAGGAGGACATATTTCCACGTTGGATACCCAGTAAGGACTTACTACTAAGAGTGTATAGGAGGTCCTACAACTCAAAAACAAGAAAACAACCAGTGGGAAAAAATGGGCGAAGGACTTGAACAGGCATTGCTCCAGAGAAGATAGTCACGCGGCCGAGAGACACCAGAAAAGTCGCCCAACAGCGCCAGCGATTGGGGACGAGATCCCACTTCCCACCGACGGGGTGACTGGGACAGACAGTCACCAGCGTTGGCGAGGACGCGGTCACTTGAGCACTTGGTGCACTGGTTGTGGCCACAGCGGAAAACAGCCTGGCGGGTCCTCAAAAATGAAACACAAGTACATGACGAAGCGATTCCACTGCTAAGTAAATACCCCATGTCTGAGTGCTCGCTCCAGCAGGCGTCGGCACCCACAGCAGCCGACGGTGGGAGAGGCCGCCGGCAGACAGACAGGTAAGGAAAGTGCTATATTCATACAGTCTTGCGCTTTTTCCTTGAGGTTAGAAGAGGAAATGAAAAAAATGTTTATGGGGTATTTTAGATTAAGCCACATATTTTTACCAAAAAGAGAAGGAAAGAGAAGAAAATGCGGTACATACGTGCAACGGGATATTTTTTGCCACAAAAAGCAGTGCTGATCCACACAAGAACACGGATGGACCTTGGGCACCTCATGCTCAGCGAAGGACGCCAGACACAAAAGGACGGATCTTGTGTGGAACAGGCAAAGTTTTGGAGACAGAAGTAGCTGGGAGTTACCGCGGGCTGCGGGAAGGGGAGATTCTGTTTAGTGGGCACAGGGTTCTGTTCGGGGTGACGGGAACATGCTGGAGAGGACGGTGGCCGATGCACGGCCCAGTGAGGTTGCTTGGGGCTGCCCACGGTCACGTCGGAAGCGGCTGGAGTGGCAGATTCTGTGTTCCAGATGGCGGACGGCTCCGGCTCTGGCTGGCCAGCTGAACCCATCTGTGACGCAGGCCTCACACACACCACAGACCGGTCACCGACGTGACTCAGGACTCGTGAGGCTCAAGCCAGCCCGGCCTGACGCAGCCCAATCAGAGCAGACAGCAAGCCCGGGACGGCGCTGGACGTGGACAGGCACAGTCACGGCCTTCTCTCACCTCCCAGCCCCGAGACCTGAGCCTCAGCTGCTCCTGCACAACCGCCAGAAGGTGGCCAGGTTGCTGCAGCCGCATGCCGGGGTGCGGGGCAGCCGTTCCGTGACAGCAAGAGGGAAGGCAGGCTGCCCCGCTCTGCCCTTGACCTGCCGTGCCCTGGACTGCGCCCGGCTGTCAGCCTCCCCAGCATCCTGCTGCGGGTCACTTCTACGGCCCGCGTCCTGTGGGCGTGTGGTCTTGGCCCCCACCCGCCCGTGTGGCCACTGCCCCTCCCCGGCCTCAGAGGACCCAGCGTGTGTCACCCCTCCCCCACTACTGCCACGCCACCTCGTCCAGCCGGCCCGTGCCCCGCTCCGCTCCTGATTTCATTTCCTTCACTTCTCACTGTCCACAGACACCTCCTTTCCCACTGAACACGTGGATGTTTGCTAAGCACCCAGCCTGGCCGGGTGCCAGGCTCTGAGAGACGGGACTGTGCGTCCTCCGGGATCCCAGCCCCGCAGCTCGACCTCAGGGCCACGGCCTCGTTGCCGCCGACCGGGCTGGGGGCCGTTTCTGGTGGCCCAGCGGCCAGAGGCGCACCTGCAGCTACTGTGGGACGGCCCACCCTGCCAGCCAGGCCCAGCGCCCTGAGCTCAGCGCCTGCAGGGAGGTGCCCCAGACTACTTCTGGGCGTTGCTCCGCCTCGGACAAAAAGGCGCCTGGAGGTAGATGCTGCTCCTCACGCGCGAATCGACTGTGGCGTCCGCATGTCCTCCGTGTAATCCCACCAAACTGTCCCTGCGAGCAGCCCGCACCCCTCGGCCCCGCGAGGACCCCGCACAGGACAGCTTCGCTCCGTTCCTTGTCACGGGCGTGTCGGCTGCTGTGACTTTCAGGCTTCAGAAAACAAACATTTTTACAGAAATGCTGTTTCCTGTCAGCAGTGGGAGGTCCCCCTTCCCTTCGATCCACGGCTGCTGCGGATGAAAACGCATCAGAGACCACGGGCTGTGCCTGCGAGATCACCGGGCCCCTGCGGCTCAGAGTCACCGGTGCGCCCCGACCTTCTTCACCAGGGCAGCACCCGTGGGCCAGAGGCCACGAGCCTCACGGAGGCAGTGGGCACCTCCCCTCTTCACAGTGGCAGGCGAGACCTTCCTGGGGAGTTTCTGTACCAGTCACCTTTTCCTCTCCGAGAACTCTGGCCCGTGGGGGCCCAGGGACACCGGTGGTGACGAGTCCAGCAGAAGGGGTCCCAACTGCCGTCCTCGCCTCCCTGGACAGGGTCCACGGAGTGCCGCTGGACTAGAGCTGGAGGGGGCTTCGCCCACGGTTGCAAAGCCCAGAGGGCCTCCTGGCAGAAGCACCAGGAGGGAAGCCGGGCAGCAGGGACCCCAGGAAGCAGTCATTGGGGAGGGGCCCCAGACCCTGCAAGGCCCAGGCCATTGTAAATGGAAAACAATTTCACTTATGATACCACGGAAAAGAATAAAATGCTTAAAAATACAGCTCCCCGAGGAGGTAAGTTTCGTTACCCGCAAAGGCTGCTAGAAGGAATGAAAGAAGACGCAGATACTGGGGGTATACACCATGATGTGGCCTGGACAGGTGTCTACACCACCTGGAGTGACCCACAGACTCTGGTCAACCTCTGACAGCCCCAACAACACGAGTCCGCGGAAGCAGAAAATTCCATCCTCTGTCCCTGTGAGGTCTCTGAACAGCCAGACCAGTCTGGAAAAGAACAAAGTTGGAGGCCTCACACTTCCCCGTTTCAAGACTACGACAAAACCAGAGTGTGGTCCTGGCCTCCAGGCAGAACCAAAGGAACCGAGCAGAGAGCCCAGAGACCAAGTGCACGGTCTGTGCTTGCATGATTCTCGACGAGGAGGCCAAGACCATTCAGTGGGGAGACAGTCTTCTGGACACGGCGCTGGCAAACGGGATGGAAGAAAGGGCGAGACCCTCCTCTTCTCCCAGACGGAAACATTAACTCAACATGGATCAAAGACCAGGATAAAAGAGCCAAAGCCACAAAACCCCCAGGAGAAAACACGGGCAGAGCCTTCACGACATCGATTTGGTAATGGGTTCTTGGATATGACACCAAAAGCACAAGCAACAGAAGAAAAAATCGGTTAACTGGACTTCATTAGCATTAAATAATTCTGTGCACCAAAAACCAGTAACAACAAAGTGAAAAAACACCACAGATCAGATTATAGGGAGAAAATATTTTCAAGCCATATCGTATCTCAGATAGAGGGTTATGATCAGTGAGCGCCACGTATCCAGAGAACTCAGCTAAACAAAACAACTTTAAAATGGGCAAAGCAGGGGCGCCTGGGGGGCTCAGTGGGTTAAGCCTCTGCTTTTGGTTCGGGTCACGATCTCAGCGTCCTGGGATCAAGCCTCGCATCGGGCTCTCTCCCCCTCACTCTCTGCCTGCCTCTCTGCCTGCTTGTGATCTCTCTGTCTCTGTCCAATAAATAAGCAAAATCTTTAAAAAAAAATAAATTAATTAAATAAAATGGGCAAAGCATGTGAATAGATGTTTCTCCAAGTTCTAGCTTGCGGACGCCGGCAAGCACAGGAAGATGCCATAGCACCACTGATCCCCAGAGACGTGAAAATCCAAACCCAAGATACTACTCAGCGCGCGTGAAGACGGCTCTTGTACGACACAGACAGGAGCCCAGGAAGTCCCCCGGGGCCTTCGCAGGGACGTGCGGGAACTGGAAGATGGGGCCCTGGGCGGACTGTGGACCCAGGACAGGGCTCCTCAGAAAACTACAAGCGGAACAGCCATAGGGTCCAGTGATCCCACTCCTGGGCGTACACCACAAAGAACGCCGGTATTTGGACGCCCGTGTTCAGAACCGCATTATTCACAGCAACCGGAAGGTGGAAACAGCCACGAGCCCATCAGCAGGTGAACGGACCGGCAAAGTGTGGTCTCTCCACACCGGGATGTCCTTCAGCCTTAACAAGGGAAGAGCCTCCAGACGCAGGAAGCCAAGGGCGGCTCCAGGGCCCCAAACCCGAACCCTGCAGGACTACAGTGGGGGAGGCGCCCGGAGCAGCCACCGTCGGGCCGGAACGCAGACAGTGCGGCCGCGTCTGGGGGCGATGGCCTGTCCGCGTCCGGAGACGGGGCGGCGGCTGGGGAGGACGACGTCCCGGCGGTGGCGGGGGCTACGGGGGCGTCTGCACCCAGAACTGCACGCTCAGAAGCGGCCGAGCCGTGAGTCCTGTGTCCGAGGATTTCACCGTCCGAGGCCGTGTGGCCGCTGATGGTCTGACCACCGATTTGTCTCCCGGATTATGGGCATCACAGAAAAGCGCTGAAAACCCCCCACACCACATTCCTCAAGGAATTCTGCCCGCCCCCCACGGCTCCCCCTCCCCTTCGGCGGCCCGGCGGCCCTGCCCGACGCTCAGCCGGAAGCTCTCCCGCTCGGCCGACCCGCTCTGAACGCCCAGAACGGACTGCACGTGGCTCTGCGCGCGGAAGGTCCTGGAAACGCCCCTTCTCGCTGGTGTGACGACGCAGGTGACAACCCTCTGTGTGTCCCTAGAAGCCGGGTGTCCCCCCACGGAGCACCAGACCGCGGCCCGCGGTCCCCGGGGTCTGAGGGGCCCCAGAGTCAGGCTTCAGGAAGGTCCCGGGGCTGTGGGGTCCATCCTGGTGCGCCCCCTCCGGCCCCGCATTCTGCAGGGGATGTCGGCCTGGGTCCCCGAGGTGCCTGGCGGTGCTGCTGCTTCTCGTCCCTGCTCGGGCCGCTCGGGGTCCTGCTCCTGCTCAGTGAGGCCGTGCTCAGAGGGCTGGACACGCGCCTGGAACCGGGGTTTTCACATGCTGGGGAAAGTCCGGCCGTGAGCGTGTGAACATCGCCGTCACCGTGGTCCCTGCTTCCCAAATAACTCAGCGGTGATGATGTCACAAGCAACCGTACTTTCTTCTAACTACGCAGGATCCTCCGCATTCTCTTCGGTTCAGACGGCTTCCTAACGCCACGATGGGGTTCCGTGTGAGAAGCCGCGGAGACGGGCTGCCAGGTCACAAGGAGGAAGGGGGCTCGCCCTGGACCCCCGAGCTGCTCCGGGGCTCTGGACCACAGGAGCATCTTGCGCAGGAGGGAGGCTGCTTCCCCTTGAGGCTGGGCTCCCCGCCCTGTGCACCCTCCTCTGGGGTGACAGGGAGCTCTCGCCGGTGAAGGACAACTTCCTCTCCGCGGACTCAAGTCACCACCTGCAGGCGGGCTGCCCGGTGGGCCTCGGGGAGGGGGTCGTCTGCCAGCACCTCAGGGTCAAGGATGAGGACCGAGAGACAGAGCGGAAAAAGCAGTAGGGGAGACGGAGCACGGTCCCGGACCCCAGGGCAGGGAGGCTGTGGGCGTGGTGATGGGACAGAGCGCGGAGCGTCCCAGCTCAGGAGGCCGCGGGAGGGACGCACGACCTGCTGACCGCGCGGGCCCACGGCAGCCGCGTGACAGCTGCGTGTGACCACGTGGCTTTAAGGAGTCAAAGGGCCACGACAGCCACCCGCCTGCGCCCACCCCGCCTGCGCCAGGCATTTGCTCTGTTCGGGAATAAAACCAGGGAGTTTTCTGTCGGACAGCCTTCCGCCCCTCTGCTCAGTCACGCTGTGAAGTGTGCACGGCCTCACGCGTCAGCCAGGCTCCCGGCACCCCGTGTTAGGCCTGCGCGTCTTCATGGGGCGACTGGACACGACAGCAGCGGCCAACCACGTGCGTGTGGGGTGACAGCCTTAGAAATCGGCCCTTTATCCCTTCTGGGAAAAAGCCGGTGACTCGAACCAACTCAAATGTCTCATCCCCACACCGTCTCCGTCTAATTAATAGCCAGCGTGACCCGGGGGCCACGCGGATGGGCCGCAAAGGGCGGAGAGAGGAGCCCCCCCTGAGGGGACACACGGAGCCACCAAATGCCGGTCAGGCGTGTGGCCTCCCCGCGGGCCTCAGAGTCCCCGAGCTGACCTCGGCTGACCTGGCATCCTGGTCACCAGACTACAAGCCCCGTCAGGGCTTCCCATCTGCCCGGGAGAAGCCGCCCCTCCCCCTCCGCGCCCGCGCCCGGCACGGCGGCTCCAGGGAGTCCGCGGCTGCACCGGCACGCAGTACCAGCCCCCGACCCCCAGCCCGCAGTCCGCGGAGGAAGCACGCGTGTCCTCGCCCCCTGCAGAAAGCGCTCGTGCTCCCGGCCAGCGGCGGCGGTGGCAGCGGCGGTTTCCCAGCAGATGCGACGCTCGTCTCTGTTCGGCCGGCAGCAGGAGGAGGACGCATTCTGATGTGTCTGATATTAGCTGATTCACCTAAACGCGTCTTAGACATTCATCTTCATAAAGAATAGCGTTGCGATTACACTAAAACACTAAAAACAGATGAGGGAGGGCAGCCCTGGGGTCTTCCTACACAGAGGATCAGGCCACGGGGAGGGACAAGAGAAAAGAAAATGGCGCATTTATTCCTAATTTCTAACTCCGGCCCCAAAGCAGCAGCACGTGGGGACCTGTCAGTCTGCTGCTGACAAGAGAAGAGCGTGGTTCTCATCTGCCTCAGGAGGCTCCCGTGCCCTTGTTTCTGGCCACAGCCTGAATGGGGGTCACTGCAGTCCCAGGGGAAGTGCCGGCCCCAGAAATCAGAGCCAGAGGTCACTCCACGGGTGGCCGGAAACGCCATAAGGACCCATCAGAACCCACATCCTGGAGCCTCTCCCCAGCAGCCCCATGTTCCGAGAGCTAACAGACGGCCCCGATGCTGAAGGGGCTCTTCTCCAGGCCTGACTGGGGGCACAGGGCACATTTGAAGGACCCCACAAGAGCTCCCCTTGCCCAGGGCTGTGGGCAACGAGAGAGGGACTGGCGGAATCCACAGCAGGAGACTCCCCTGAGGTCCTGCAAAGTGCGACGGGCCCAGCCCACGGACGAGGTGGGCCAGGCTGCCGGCCACACCGGCATGGGACGCAGCCAGCACGGCAGCATCCAGGAGAGGCCACCAGGCCCTCTGAGCACCGACGACGGCTTCCTCTGGCCGCCCTTCATCTCAGGAGACGGCTGAGCCCGCAGAGGCAGGGGTGTCCTGGGACACAGGCTCCGCCACTCAGCGGGGACAAGGCCTGAAGTCGCCCTGGGAGGTGTTCTCAGGGCCCTTACATCCCTGCGTCACACAGACATCTGGAAGAGGGGTGTGAGCGAGACACCAACACGCAGAACGCCCGGCGCAGACCTGGAGGTCAGACCATCCCTGCGTCTCCTCAGCCCGAGTCAGCTCTGGACCAGCACTGGCTTGACAGGGTGTGCCCGGTGATGCTTCTAAGTTCTACCCGGCCGCCAGGCTTGTGTACACATGGGTATGCACGCATGCACTCAAGTAGCCACACAGGCGTGCACATGTGCCCCCACGCACACATGTATGTGCACACGCGTATGTATGCACACATGCATGTCCACACGCATGCGCATGTACCTGTAGGTGCATTCCTGCATGCATTGTGTGTGCAGGCGTATACGTGCACAATGTATCCATGCACACGCGCATGCGTGCGTTCGTATACATACAAGTATCCACACACGTGTGCAGATTTGCACTCGGGCCTGCATGTACATGTGTCCACGAACACGCCCTTGTGTGTCCGTGCATGCGTATACATGTATCCACACACGTGTACATGTGCACACACATGCATCCACGCGTGCACGCGTGTACATGTATGACGTGCGTCCCTCTGTCTCTGTCGACAGCTCCTCTGCCCCGTGGCCCCACCCCGGTCTCCAGAGACAGTGTCTCGTCTCGCACAGAGCCCGCTCGCTGCCGACGCCCCTGTGTGCACACGCGGCCGAAGGCCCGGCCAGCGGCACACATTCTCACTCACAGCTTCTTCCTGCAAGAATATTTTATGATGACCACAAACTGCCGTTACAACAAAAGGACATTTACTTTGGAAATCTGAAAAGAGCGGACAGTGAGGACACCCACTGTGACGACGCCGAGGCTGTGAAGGGGACCTGCCCCACAACCTCCCGAAGAAGCGATTCGATTCTTCAACATTTATTTATTTATTTGAGAGTGTGGGGGAGCGGTGGAGGGCGAGAGTGAGAGACTCTGTCCTGAGCACGGAGCCCAGCGCAGGGCTTGATCCCACAACGCTGAGAGCGTGACCCGAGCCGAGACCAAGAGTGGGGCGCCAACCAGCCGCGCCCCCCGGGTTCTCCTGTGAACCTACTTGACATTACCTGTCAAGAGCTTCAAGCGTTCATACCTTTTGACCAAAGGCCAAGTTTTCAAGCATTTACCTACAAAGATAGTGGTATTTACACTTAGCAACAATCCACGTGGCCAACCACAGAAGGACACGTGGACAGACTGACGATTCCATGCAAAATCTTCCCAGTAGAACGTAAGAAAGTATGAGGACATACAGCGATTGCCACTGTGTGCGTGAGTGTGGGCGTCCGTGCCGACACGTGGGACGCGTGTGCGACGTGTGTGCAGACACGGAGCGACAGAGGACGTGTCCTGGTAAACCCGGAGCCATCACCTCCGGAGTGTGGAAATCACACAGGATTCTGAAAATCTGTGCCTCTCTTCAAGCTCATCCCCGCGTCTGCCATGGTAGCAGTGGACTTGCTTAATAACGAGGGAAAAGCAATCACAGGAATCTTCAAATTGCACGTGTTGCTTCTGGAAACACGAGAAACTACCTTTCTCCACGTCCCTAGGGCTCAGCGCTGGCTGCTTCCCGTGTCACATTCCCTTTGCTGCAAAGTAATGTCCTCACTGTTCCCAAAAAAGGGTGTCAGCCCAGACATGACCCACGGGCCAGCCCCACTGGAAGGGTGGCCCCGTCCTTACACTCCTGCCAGGGACTGGCTCTCCCACCGGCTGGGGCGTCTGACCGCAGCTCGGCCCCAAGGCAGTGCCAGGCACGGAGCATGGGAGTCGTGGCCCGTCTCGGCCTCCAGCCTGGCCGGAGGCCCCACAGAAGCCCCACACTCCGCACGCCCTCCAGTGTTGTGGGCTCCTGGGAAAACGATACGTCACAACCGCCAGAGAAGCACGGACTCGCTGATCCTGAGTGCTGCCCACCGGCTCCGACACCTGGGTCTTCTCCAGACCCGGGGTTCGTCTGCTTGTAATCTGTCGCGTGAAGAAGCCCGTATATGTATTTAATATCCGTCCTCGCCTAAAAGATGCCTTTTTCTTCTGGCGGAAATAATCAGGGAGTTTTGTTCATGGTCAGAAACTGTCCATTTCTTGAAGGAAATGTAAACCAGTCCAATGAACGTGAGCCATGCTAAATGCCCCAGAGAAGTGGCCCAGTAGTCGGGTGCTGAGCCCGGTCAAATCGCAGATGCCACGAGGACTGTTCCTGTGACTAGCTAAGCCACAGAACCACCATTGGTTTTTAATGCATTTCACTCCCCTGCATTAACTGTTACCACGTTAAATAAAACCTACGGATATAAAACCTGTCAGGCACTCTTCCTGTCAATCTACACACAAAGATGTCTCCTCCACACCCCAAAAACACGAAAGAAAGGAAATAGGAAGGGAACCGTTTCTCTGGCTTTTACCAGACAAGGGTTTGCATGTCTGCCCTGGGCGACTGCCAGAAACCGGCCACACAGGCGCACCTGCCCGGCCCAGGCGGATGTCTGGGCTCCCCTGAGCACCCTGGCCCCAGCCTGCCCCATGGGCCTCCTAACTAAGAGCGTCTGGAAACGTCCGCACCTGACTAAACTGGCTCAGAGACAGACCTGGGTGCTCAGGATGTGCGTGATCTGGACGGGGCTGTCTGATACTGTGAACCCACAGGGAGAAATACCCAGAACACACAAAGCCACACCTGGAGAGAGGAAATTCTGATACTTTCTCTTCTCTGTCTTGCTACAATGATGCCAGTTCCAACCCAAACCAGCATTTCCCACCTTCAGAACGATGAGACTTAGGATCACTGGGCCCCAGCCGACCCACCAAACCGAACCCACGGGGGTGTGGCCCGGATCAGGTGTCAACCCACGGCCTTGATTTCTCAGCAGCTGAGGGCCAAGGGCACGTGTGGAAACAGCCAGCCAGGGCCACACCGGCTGGGGGCAGACCCTCTGTTCACGCCCCCCACCCTGAGTCCCGCTAGGGCCAGGCAGGCGCGTGCCCTGCCCAGCACACAGCCTCTCCCGCAAGTGCTACTCGTGGGCGCGAACAAATCTGCCTCTTCGGGACAGAACTGAGTGAAGACCGCCGTGCTGTCCAGATCAGCCCGATGGTGTCCGAGGCTCTGCAGGGCCCGGCAGGCCCTCGCCCTCCATTTCCTGTGCCCAACAGCACTCAGTCTAAAACTTCACCCTCGTTGTTCAAACATCTGAAAAGGTTTAAAAATACCCAGGAATTTCATTAAATTCCGGGAACGGTCATCCTGGGTTCCGGCCACATCTGCCTTGCTCACGGTGCGGCTTGTCCGAGGGAGGCCCAGCTGAGGGCTGGCCCAAAGCAGGTGTGGCCTGGAGCGCAGGGGCACCCGTGGCCAGTGTGAAAGAGACCCAGGAAGGTGGGGGCACGTCCAGCTGCCCTTCCTGGGCGGGAGGAGACAAAGGACATGGAGCGCGGCCCTCAGAAGTGCTGCTGGGAGCTGGGGTGCACGCGTTTCTGTGAACAAACTCGCAGTCTGCTCCCTTACCTGAAAAGAGCATCTGAAGATCGTCTGTACCGTTCAGACATTACACTTCGATTAATCTTTTCCTACAATCAAATCAAAATATTGGGTATTTCCATTTTGAGTGAATATATTCCTTTTCCACAATACAAGTTGCTCTCTGAAAACCCCAGAGCTAAGACGTGGCTCAGTCCAGCCTTCTCACACGCCGCGGGAGGACTCCGTCCGCGGCAAGCAGGCCGACGTCTCCTGGCCCACGAGGCCTAGGGCACCTGCACCAGCCCTCTCGGGAACACCCTTACTTCTCAGGGGGCGCTGGTGACGGGAAATCTTGGGTAAGCAGTCTGTAAGTCTGACTTCCTCAGCACAAGAGGTTGAAGCAGGCTGGTCACTGGGTCCCTTCGAGAAGTTCTGTGACTCTGAGCAGAGCCTTTACAGCCTTCCTCTCCGGACCCGTTTCCACTTCGGTTTGCTTGCTTCTCAAGGTGTTTTCTGACTTAAGTCAAAAGTCAAAGCCGGCAAACCGGCTTGTACACGGAGCCCAGGGAAGGCTGCGGGTGCGCACAGATCAAACACCAAGCAAGGGGCTGGCCCAGAGCCCAGGGAAAGAAAGTGCTGGATGCCTATTTCTTTCACGCCTCTCAAGCTTTGAGGTGCAGGTCAATGGCTTGCCAGGAGGTGGGGTGGGGCCTGGGAGCCGGGCACCACCCTCCGTGAGGACACAGAGAGCCCGGAGTGGCCCTCGCCTCCCTGGGCTGCTGTCCCCTTCCCTGCCTGCCCAGGGCTCCCTGATGTTGCCCTTGCTCAGCCCCATCGGGAGCCAGCTGCCAGGCCGTGGGGCTCCAGCCCGCAAACCCCCGATGGCCCGTGAGACTGCCTGTGAGTGCCCAGGCGCTCAGGGATTCAGACACACGTGGCCATGCTTCTCGGACCCCCTGCGCCCATCTCTTCTGGAAAAGCCCACCTTCTCCGTCTTGCAGCGATGCTCTCGCGGCTGGCTATCCTGCCGCGGCCTCCGGACCTGCTGGTACGCATGCACGCGCGCGCACACACAAACACCCCCCTGGTCGCGCCCCATCTGCTCCCCTTCCCTCCCACCCCCACATATCCGTGCTTGCGGCAGAAGCTGAGGACGCCCTCCCACTCTAAACCCTCCTCTGCCGGTCCTGCCCTCCCAGCGCCCGAGTGAGCGGCACGGCTTCCGGAAGAGCCGCGGAACGTGGGACAGGAGGAGGAGGAGGAGGAAGAGGCTGCCAAATCCCCCCAAGGCCCTCAGACCCCACCTGCTTATGCCGGGCACACCCTGGCGTTTTGCCGTTGGCTCCCAGCCGCTGTGCTCCACGCAGACTGCGGGTCAGGCGCGTACCTGCAACCGTGCACCGCACACCGGTACAAACCCCTCATTACAGCTCCAACGACCCTCAGCCAGCTCATGTCCTCAGAGCATCTGCCACGCACGGGACCCGGTGCCAAGCACAGAACAGAAAATCCACACAGCCTCCTGCTTCGGAGCCGGCTGACAAGGCGCGTCCCCTTCTTTTCTTCTCATGCAAAAACACGCAATTTTTTATCTTGAATTATGAAAATCTCAAGGTATAAAAAAAACTTTTGCCAAGTGGAATATATACATTGTGAAAGGAAAGGAACCAGAACACTAGATGGCACCGGCCTTGGCAAGAATCTCAAAATTGTTTTCCTAACCTGTCTCCAACTGAAATACAAATATGTCTTTTCTTAGCCGTAGCGTATACTTCTTTGTATGTTTGTGACTGGTACGCAGCAGGGAACCACCGCCGAGGGGCTCTCTCCGCCAAATGGGCCCTAATGCACCCCTCCCCCAATTCCCAGTTGAAAAGAACAGAGCCAGTCCACCCTTTGACTAACTGGGAATTATCGACGAAGGAAGCCTCCGGAGGGCAGCCGAGCACGCGGCCCTCCACCCCGGCTGGACAGCCTCTCTTCTGCTTCAGCCAGTGTGGGGTTCGTCGGATCCCTCCTGGGTTTCAGGGATCTCGTGACTTCCTCCACTGCGCGTTCGCGCCTTGTGCACAGGGCGACCTTGGAGGGCTCACCCAACTAACCTTTCCAGCGGCTGTCCAGCGTCAGGGCTGGGACCCAACCGCTCTCCCGCGTGTGCCGGTCCCCGGAAGCCATCCCGGCTCGCACCTGCAGAGTCAGAACCAGCTCACACCTGCTACTTGGTCCAGGCATGGGCCTTGAGCACACACTGGAGGAAACCATCGGTTTTTACAGCCCAGGGAAGAAGGAGGAGAAAGGGAGGCCTGAGGCAGGTCAGAAGTGCCTTCTGGGATTCTAAAGACCAAGCAGAATTCCCAGGAGCAGAGCTCTGGGCTGGGGTTTCAGTCCAGGAGACAAAGGGAGTAACCGTCCCACACCCACGGCCAGAAACCAGAAACCAAACCCTCTGGAACAAGGCAGTCTGGGAGGGGGGCTCCACTGTCACCCCCAAACCGCCAGAGCATAACCACGCGCAGGCACAGGCAACTCCTCGGAACTCCCCTCCCCCGCCCCTGCCGGTCAGAGGGACCCCACGCGGCTGCCCCCCCCACCCCACGCCCTCCATCCCCTCCCCCTCCTGGGATCTGCTCTCCCCGCCCGGGTGTGGGAGGCCCCTCCCTCGGCTCGGACCGCTCCTGAGTTTGCAGAATTCACGGCTGACGGCGCCGGGATCCCCTCACCAGTCAGGTCTGCACCCCGGGGAGCCGGGAAGGCCGGCTGCTGCGTGCCAGGTGCGTGTGCAGGGGTGGGTGTGAGGGGCGGCGAGAAGCGGCGAGGAAAGGGCCCCCACGAGCCAGCACTCGCCACGTCCCGCCTCCTTCTCGCACGAGCCGGGTGCGCCCACCTACCAAGCGGGGGCGAGCGCAGGGGGAGCCCGGGTCACCCCCCGCGGGGCGGTCGCGGCTTCGGCCCTCCCGCCCTTCCTCCCACCCGGGCTCCCGCAGACCCGACGCGGACAGACGGGTCGGAGGCAGGAAGCAGGCTCTGGCCGCAGACGCCCGGACCTCCGTGGAAGCGCACCCAGCGGCCAGGGCCCGTGCGCATCTCCCCCGGGGCGCCCGCCGGCCTGCGGGGGTCTAGGATCTTGGCTGGGGGCTGCGGGCGGCGTCCTGCACAGCCCCGCCCCGCCCCGCCTCGGGTGGCCCCGGGCGTCCGGAGGGCGCTTCAACTGCCCCCCGCCCCCGTCTCCACTGCGCAACCGAGGAGCAACTGCGCGCGGGAGCAGCGCCGCGTCGGGACAGGCGCCTGCAACCCCCGTGCCGTGCTCCGGCCCCGGCCCCTTCGGTGTCGACACCCCTGCCCCTCGCCCCGCTCTGGCCCGGAGAGACTCCAGTGTAGACCTGTCCCCCGCGCCGCGCCCCCTTGTCCCTGCTCCTGCCGGGAACCCTCCCTTGGAGACCCTCCCTCCCCGCTCCCCGTCGCCAAGGCCCCGGGTGTAGATCTTCTGCCTCTTCCGCAGGCCCCGCTTCTGCCCCGCGCGCAACTTTACCTCGGGGCCCGGACTCGGGGCCGTCGCTCGGCTCGCCTGACCACGGCCTCCTCGGGGCGGAGCGCGGCTTCTCCCGAGCCCCAGCCCGCGAAGTCCGGCACCGCCCCGTGCGCCGCCCCCGGCCCCGCTGGGCCCCGGGGATCCGCCGGGCGGCGGTGGCGCGGCGCCCTCTCGCGCTCGACTGTAGTTCCCGGGGGCAGACACCTGGGCGCAAGGCCTGCGGGCCGGGCAGGGGGTGCAGGGCTGGGTCCGCTTGGAGCGGGCGCTCTGGGGCACCCCCCACGCGCTCACACTCCGTCCCAGACGCGCGCGCTCACACACCCGGCACTGGCTGCAGCAGCAGAGACCCGCCCCCCATCCCTCCTAACCCACCCGAAGCAACCCTGGGGGAAAGCGGCAGAACCAGGGTCTGCCCCGTTGGGCGCTGCCCTGCGAGCCCTGGGGAAGGCTCTGGAGTTTGGAGACACTTGGCCAGGCCGGGGAGCTGCTGCCCGGGCCTCACATACCGGTGACCTCTGTGTCACGGCTCTTGGACGACCTGCGCTGCTCTGGTCAAGAGACTGTTTTGTCGCTGGCATTTGCAGGAAGTGTTCCGGCTTGAGCCTGAACGCGGATACCTGGGAAGGAAGGTTTCTTCTCCATAGAGACACTCACTGGATTGGAGAAGCCTGGCCCCGCAGGTGAAAGGCCACCTCTCCCCGGGAAGGATGTCCCTGGGGCCGTTCCGAGGGCGCGCACAGTCCCCCTTAGGTCTAGCAGAACCCCCTCCTGGGGCAGGTGCTGCTGGGCCAAATGGATACGGCTGCTGCCCAGACCAGGAGGCCAGGAGCTGTAACCCAGAAGCCTCCCACCAGGAGAAACGTGTAACGTCAGTGAGCAAACGAGAAAACCCTGGGAAAGTTCCCAGCGTGGGGCAGCTGGGAGCCCCCACTGCAGGTCATTCACACAGGTGCTGTCGCGGTGGGTCCGTGGTTCCTCAGACCCACATGACCCCTCGCCGGTCCTCCCAGGAGGACATTTCCACACTTGCTCTCCAGACCCTGCGCCTTTGACGGGCCTCTGGGCCGCCTGGCCGAGCCCCTCACCCCTTCTGCAGGACAGCAGAAATCTCTAGAGGTAGTTGTTTTGTTATTTTTCCTGATCCATAATTTTCACTCATTTGGTTCTTTAAAATTAGATGTCTCAGGGCGCCTGGGGGTCTCCGTCGTCAAGTCTCTGCCTTCGATCAGGTCATGATCTCGGGGTCCTGGGATCGAGCCCCACATGGGGCTCCCTGCTCTGCGGGAAGCCTGCTTCTCCCTCTCCCACTCCCCTGCTTGTGTTCCCTCTCTCGCTGTGTCTCTGTCAGATAAACAGAATCTTTAAAATGAAACGCGCTATCTCAGAAAGCCGAATCGTATCGTAGTGGCTTGTCCCTCACCTTCAGCGGGAGGGACATCATTTGTCCCAGGCTTGGCACCGTTCTGGCCAACAGAGCGGGGCTCGGCCTGGAGTTTGCTGCCGGCCAGTGCGCCGTCCACCTGGCCTGACCGTCGGCGCAGCGCCAGCTGCCCCCCATCGAGACCAGTCCAGGTGCTTGGGAGGGGTCCGCGGAGTCTCTGTCGAAAGCCTTTGGGAAATGTGGTAGAAGGAACCAGGCATCTCAGCGGTGCTGGGCGGGCTCTGTGCGAACTTCGGGGGAACTGAGCTCGCGGAGTGATTTTCCGTCTCGTGCCCCTGTGTCACGTGTTTTCCTGCGTCAGAACCTCCCAGTGTTTCTCTGTGTTTCTGTTTGTTGTTGCAATCACTGCAAGGCCGCAGCATGAAGGGCTCCTGCTGGTGTCCTGGCCTCTGGCGGCCACGTGGCCTCGAGTCCCAGCACTGCTGCGGTTGTGCTCATGGTGGTCCACAGGGGCGGGCTCCCAGGGGCGGGCGGAAGCAGATGGACCCTACCATCCCGCAGGCTCTCTGTGGCTTCTTTCTTTTTAAAATTCATTTCAGAGAGAGAGAGAGAGAGAGAGAGAGGGCGCGCAAGCAGGGGGAGAGGCAGGGGGGAGGGAGAAGGAGGCTCCCTGCGGAGCTGGGAGCCCGATGTGGGCCTTGATCCCAGGACCTGAGATCATGACCTGAGCCGAAGGCAGGCGCCCAACCATCTGAGCCCCCCAGGCTCAGCCCCCGTCTGCTGCTTTTCCTAAATAACGTTCAGTTCGCGTCCTGGCTAACACATTCGTATTTGTGTGTAGCTTCTGTCTGGGAAAAGGAGCAAATATTTACAAAAAATATGTATCTATATTACATGCTCATTGTAGAAAATCAGAAAACTTTCTGGGAAAAATGCAAAGGGGAAAATAAATCCTGTGATTTTCCCAACTGTGCCATCCCGAACCTATCACTGCTATCGTTTGAGAACCTGACGTTTGTACCAAGCATTTTGCTCTCTTTTGATGTAAAAATACATTTTTGTTAGTTTATATTCAAAAACAGCACCGTAATGTATGCCGGATTGTCACTCCTTAACAAGAAATGAAACAATGTTTTCCAGGCACCAAGGCCAATTTAAAAAAATTTTTTTTAAATTTTTAAGAGATTTTAGTTATTTATTTGACAGAGAGAGAGCACAAGTAGGGGGAGCGACAGAGGGAGAAGCAGGCTCCCCACCGAGCAGGGAGCCCGATGCGGGACTCAATCCCAGGACCCTGGGATCATGACCTGAGCCAAGGGCAGACGTTTCGCTGACTGAGCCCCCTAGGCGTTCCTCTGTTATTTTAAACAGTGGCATAGAGTCCCCTCCGGAGGCTAGTACTGTACCGTAACCAAAACTCTCTTATTCGACATTTACAGCTTCTCCCGTGTTTCGCTCATGTGAGACCATCTCGGCCACGAGCATCTCTGCAGGCGCATCTGGACCACAGGTGCTGCTGAGTCCGGACCGCTGAGCTCTCAGGCGGGTCCTGGTGGTGGACGGAACTGAACACTCATTTCCTTGAAGGAGCAGAAGGTCTGTGCGCGTACTTGCTGATCTCCGTCTTGGCAGAGGGAAGCCCCCTGACCCGGGCACCGTTTGTTCTCACCTTCTGGGTCCTTGGCTCGGGGCCGGGCCCTGGGCGTGTTCGCGCGGGCCGTGTGGTGGTGCGCGGGGGGGAAGCGGGCGGTCACTCCTGCAGACGGACGCCTGGTGCCGTCCTCACTGACACCGTCGAGGAGTCACTTTTACAGAGATTTATGATTTCATGAGTTTTCATTTCTTGAATGCTTTTCGAACCCAGAGAGGATACAGTCCTTCCTTTTGTTTTTTTTATTTTTGTTTTTTTGGTCTTGGCCACAGCTTCATTGAGGTAGGATTCCGACTCCGGATGACTCACTCATTTAAAGTGTGTGATTCCGTGGTTTTTGGGGTGCTCCCAGGGGTGTGCTGCCACCGCCGCGGTCGGTTCAGGCTATTCTCCTCTTGGCCACCCCGGCCGGGCAGCAGGGAGCACCGGCCCCTGTGTTCCCCACCTGGTCCGTGGGTGCCTGGGGGCTGGAACTCGGTCGTGCCCCCACAGCCCTGGCCTGCCCCGGCTCTCCCCTCTTGCGTCCCTGGCTGGCCCCGGCTGACTCTTTGCTGTTTGTTCTCTGCTTTCGTGACAGAGGACGCGGCCTCGGACGCCTGCCCCGCTCCGGGACATGGGTCCTCCCCCTGGCTTCACTCAGCTGCGACCGGAAACACTTCTCTGTCTGCATTTCTGTCCTCAGGCGTTTCTTTCTCCTGAGTGCAGCGTTTCTGGGTCCAGCCGTCTTGCGGTTGCTCAGAGCCTGGAGGGCGAGCGCGGCTCTGGCTGCGTCAGCTTCTCTCTCGTCTGCTCGTCCGTCCCGCGTTTGAAGGATCAAGCGTCCTGCCTGCCTTTGAGCTTTCTCAGATTTTCTCCTTTGTTCATTACTTTTCATCCCCAAGTCCCGGGCTCCACATTTCTGTTACCTTAACCTGAGCTCCAGATGGGAATCCGGCTCCTGAACTGTGGACGCTCCCCTCGTGGTGTTCCTGAGGAGCAGCGACTGCGCCGTCCCCTCCTCCCTGTGGTTCGGGAGAGAACAGCAGGGAACGTGCGATTGCAGTTTTGCCCGTTTGGCCAGATATGTGGGCGCCGGCGAAGGCACCCACGGGGGCTCTTGGCCAGGCTTAGCCGTCAGCTCCCGCTGCACTCTGGACAAGCAGGAATTGCGCGCACTGCCCCGTGTCCGCCGGCGGTTGGGATCAGGCCCTTCCCTCCGGGCCGGCTGTGCGGTGGCGGCTGGAGGCTCTCAGGGTCCGTGTGCTTGTGGGCGACTCGCATGCCGCTCCCCAGAGGTGCTCCGATGGTGACGCGTGTCCCCAGCTGGAGAGCGCAGCACGGTTCCTTCAGGGCCGTCTCCCAGCATTGCCTTTCCACGCACCGGCTCAGCGTTGGAGTTCACGGGCCCTGCCTTGCGGAAGTAGCTCACAGTCGATGTGATCACACTTGAAACTGCTTGGATCGCTCCGTCCTGAGTACTATGCCGGACAGGGTTTTGGGTGACTGGGACTTGCTTTTTTCCCAGAATTCTATGGCATTACTGACGTTCTGCAGAGAAATTACTTGTCTGTGAAGAGAGCAGAGCCCTCCGCCCTTCGGTCGCCTCCGTCTAGCTCAGCAAGGACTTGCTCAGGCATCAGAGAAACGGCTCCAAGGCCCAGGGACGCATCAGACCCCGCGCTGCCCTCCGGCCGGGCAGGAACTGCACTGATGCACGCCCTGAGCAACCGCACAGGGTGGACGGGCTGAACCCGTGGCGGGCCCACGGGGGAAAGGGCTCTGTGGAGACGGGGGGGGGGTGCTGCTGCCTCATAGTCGCGTGTGCCCACCCCCATGTTCATCCGCCGCAGAGAGCGCAGGTCCGGGAGGCCGGAGCCGGTCCCGCGACCAAGGGAGACAGAGAGAACGCGCCTGTTGTCTCCCCCCGCACAACCAGGTAGAACCGACAGCTGTCCTGGGACTCGCCAGCAGCATGCGGCGGCGCTTCCCAGCCTGTGCGCCGCGGAGCTGCCGTCCTCAGGAACCCCCGAGCCCCCGCAGTCACACGATGACAGGAACTTCCCTGCAGAGGACAGCCGCGCGGAGGAGGCCCAGGGAGTGGGCACGGCTATGGCACATGCAGACAACCCTGCCGGCCCCACGGCCACGGCTCCCCACATCCCGTGGCAGGAAGGGGCAGACGGAGCTGTCCACAAGGTGCCTCGGGCGGAGGGGCGCCTGCTGGAGTCACCAGCTTCCGAGAGAAAACCCCAGAGCCCAGCTTCTTCGGCGTCCCGAAGCCTTGTGTGTGCAGGGGCCCCCGTCAGTCACCTCCCTAGGCTGGCGACCCGAGAGCGGCCCTCACAGACCCCCTCCCGGCTCGGGTCAAAGGTCCGTCCTGGCCAGAGTCCACGCACCACCCGCCGTGGTCTGGCTGTGCTGCTCTTCTGGGAAAGCGGGCCCCGCCCTCCCAGTTAAAGCGAAGACCGTGGCCGCTGCGGGCGCGTGGAGCCTTAGACGTCTAAGGTGCAGTCGCCTTTCCGCTCGAAGTTTCCCTGAGCTCACGCCCCAGCTCGCACCTTCCTCGCACAAACTCCTCCCGGCTGCATCCAGGGGCCGGCCGAGGCTGGGTCTGCAGGGCGCCCATGAAAGCCCTGCGTGGCTGCGGGCTTCACCCTCCACACGCTGGCTCCTGGGGTTTGCTGCCGAGGGGCATGGCGTCCCCACGGCACTGACGACCCTGCCGCCGTGGCCGCCGCTGGCCTCTGCCGTGGGGAGTGTGTGCAGCCGTCAGGCTCGTGGGGGGCACGGGCGGGGCAGGCCCCGCCCCGGCATATGGACACACGCAAGGAGGGAGCTTGTGTCGTGCCTCCTACGAGCCCAGAAGGCATTTGGCCCGGCCCATCTGGAATATCAGGCACATGATGAGGCCCCTGGACAAGGCAGCATCGGGACCTCCCTGCATGTCCATGGGTGGCGGCCAGCGGGGTGACGGGTGGGCTCTGGGAGGGGCACCCCCCGGGCTCTGTGCGGGGAGCGCTGTGAGTCAGGCTGGGGCTCGATGCATCCTGCCCTGGGTTCGCAGCCGGAGATCTCCGCTCACGCGGTCCGGGTGCCCGACAGCCCTCCTGGGGGGTCTGGTCTGATTTGCCGCCGTGGGGGTGCAAGGCCTGGGTGTGCCTCGGCGGCGTCCACAGTCTGTGCCGTGCGTCGCTGTCCCGTGAGAACATGTGAGGCGGCTGCGTCCCGAGGGACCGGACGGAACCATACCGGCAGACGCCTGACAAGTCCGCGCAGGCTCCCTCGCAAGGGGAGGGCTCACCGGAACCCACGTCACCTCTCCTTGCAAGGGGAGCGCCTTCTCAGGACCCCGCCGTCCGCGTCGGGAAGTCCCCGCGGGACGCGGATGGGGATGGGTGAGTTCAGGCGCAGGACAGGGGACGGGAGCTGTACAGCATGTCGCCAACATGGAACCCCCAGAGTGCCCGGACGCGCGGAGGGTGGCCTGCGTACGTGTCCGTGAGGCATCCTTGGGACACGGGGACAGTAAAGGGTGAGGTGGCCCGGTGCCTCGTGTTAAAATCTCTCACACGTGCTCCCGCTTGTGCCCCCGCCTGGGGTCGCGAGCGCTCTTTGCTTCTCCGTATTCTCTGGAAAGAACTCTTGCGACTCTCACAACAGTAGCCGGTGGGATGTGAACAAGCACCGGCCCCCCCACCCCCCGCTCTGCCCTCAGCCGCGGGAGGAACCCTCGCGCTGCGTCCCCTCCGACCCACAGACCTGCTCCTCTGCCAAGGCAGGTTTCGCGCCGGAGAGACTCAGACTTTCTCAGGCCGTGCGCTCAGATGCGGAGGCTGTGAAGTGCTGTTCCCAACCAGAGGACGACTGGACAGCAGGGTTCAGTAGAGAAACCCCTAATTTATTACAAAAGGAAGGAGAGAAAAGTAATTTGGACACGTTCAACTTCAGATCAGAGGGAAGGGGCTGTAGGGTTTGCGAAGACCCTCCGCGCTCCTCCGGGGCCGGCGAAGGGGCCGTTCTGCTTCGCTGATGCACTTTGACTCCTTCACGGAAACCCGCAGGCCTTGTGGCCAGAGAGCCGCCAGGACTCGGGTTCGGCCTGAGAAATGTTCTCCAGCTGGCTTCACCTACGGAAGGCTCAGCCCCGTAACCCGCTTGCTCAAGGCTACGGCTCAGCCCTCGTGGGCCTGAGCTTAGGGTTTCGGCGAAGTCCTGGGTCCGTTTCTGTCCTTCCGCATCTTGGCCCCACTGTCCTCTCCGGTCTGTGCTCAGCCAGTGGCGCACATGCGCAGAGGCCCTGACGCCGGAGGCTTTGACTTGGAGTGGTTCTAAGGATCCGCCGTCTCCTTTCTGTCCCAGAATAAGACCACTGTGTCCAGAGGCTCAAGCTCTCTGGTGGGTCGGGCTGGGATGGTGGGGAAGGGACCGTGCAGGACGGACAGAGCTCAGGACAGCCCGCATCGTGACCTCTCAGCCGCGGCTCCCTCAGCGTTCGGGTGGGTCATTTCTCAGGGTGGGGGGCTGTCCTGGGCCCCACGGGATGCTCAGGAGCACCCCAGCCCCCCCCATAAGAGGCCAGTGCTGCCCCCATACGTAACCAAGACCGTCCAGACGTGGCCGGACGTCCCCATGGAGGTGGTAGAGACGCCACGTGAGTGTCATGGTGTATCGGACGTCCACACCCCAGTCCTCGCAAAATAAAGAAAATCATGTATTTTAGAGCTGAAATGAGGTTCTCCCACTTAGACTTAATCTCAGACGTCCTCTGGTGCTGCTGTCATGGGCGGAGGGGTGTTTAGTAACGCGGCGAGTACAGTTTGGCGGAACCGAGCGCCAGAGCCCGGCTTATTGTGCTTGATCGAGGCCGACTGTTCGCCGCAGCGGGGGACGGCGTGACCCTGGCAACACGCACGGAGAGAACCGTGCGCCAGTGTGTCGCTGAGTCAGGAACGGCCCCTCCCCACCGACAAGGCAGCCCCAGTCCCGGCCGGTGACCCCCCATCGTCCCCTAAAGCCCCGAGCTGGGAATTGCAGGGGTAAATGTGGACGGCGACGAACTCGGCCCGTCTTCCCCGAGTCCCGGAGAATTCAAACTCCGTCAGTGATTTCGCACAAGCTCTGCCTGCCCGTGCGTCACCCGCCTTGGGCCGGTGCTGGACCCGGCCGGGTCCTCGGTCTCGTGCGGCCGGAGCCGAGCCGGCGTCTGAAGTCGGTGCAGCCTTCGCCGAGGCCCCGGTCAGAGAAGGCGCCCGTCGGAGCAGATGCCAGCCGAGCTGTCCCAGGGAAGACCCGCTCACCCAGCAGCGTGGACGGCGACTGCGGGAATCCGGCGCGGCGTGCGTGTCTGCCTGGCGCAGACGGTGGCCGGCCAGCTCACCGGGGGCGTCCGCGTTTCGTGCGGGGTCGGCCAGTTGGGTCCTCCACAGACACCCCCGTTTTAGGCAGCAGTGTCGGGGGTGGAGTTTCCTTCCCAGCCACCCCGAACGCCGCTGAATCACCCGCTTCCTGCACTTACAAGACGCGTCCTGCCAGGTTCGGGCTGGGCCCGTGACGCAGCTTCTCATCAGGGAGGAGCTTCTGCTCTCACGGGGAGACGCACCCACAGACGGGTAGCGGAGGAGAGGGGACAGGCGCGGTGTGACCCTGCCGGCGTTCGGGCCACCGTGACATGCTCCCCTCTGCTACGTACTCTCACTGGTTCGGGGCCTCTTTCCTCCCAGTGGCTGGCGCCTGTCACCCCCCATCCTGCGGAGACCGGTGCTTGGCCGCAGCACAGAGGTCTCTGGAGGGAGGAAGGAACGGCCTTGAGCTCCCTAAGAAGCGGCAGCACCTGGGCTGAGCGCTCTCTCCTGACGCCTCCTCTCTCTGGCCCGCCCTCCGCCCGGCTTGCTGACTCTGCTCTAACCCGTTTTCTAGATGGACCTGGTGCTCCACAGGGTCTCTCTGACGACCCTGGTGACTTCCTACGGTCGCGTCACCCTGAGTCCCTGGCACGTACAGGCTCCCTTGTCCCACTCTGCACCCCAGTTTGCCGGGTGACGCGGGCCAAGGAGGGGAGCTCTTCGAGCAGGGAGTGCTTTCTGCGCCTGTCCCTCCGGTGTCCCAGCAGCTTGAGGGAGTCTGGGGGTGTGGGGTCAGAGGCTTCCCCGGCCTTACGTCCTTGTCGGATGCTGAATTTGGACCCGTGTGGCTGAAAAACACGGAGCACAGAAAACAAAGCAAACCAAAAACTGCTGTTTCCTTAGGGCAGCTCTAGAATGCAGAGTTGCTAGAACGTTCTGAACTGGGAGCAGCCGGGGAGCCTTGCTGAGCACACAGGAACTCGGGTCGCCGCGCAAGGACCTGTCTGGCAGGGGTGGCACCAGGGGACGCCTGCTGGGTCAAGGAGTCCAGCTCTGCACTTGGCCACAGCTCCTCGGTGGTGCTGGACAGGCCCTGAGCCTTGGGTCACGATGGCCCGGCATCCGGCATGCTGTGCGGGGCCCTTGTTCCCACGGTGACACCCCCGCTCCGGGTGGGGGGACTCAGGCCGCCGTTGAGACAGGTGGAGACCCGGGCTGGAAGTAGAGGTGTGGGGAGCGGGGGCCCTGCCCCTGTCCGTTGCCGGCAGCTGCACCACCTGGCTGGCTTGGGGCCACATCAGGGGAAACAGGACTGTGTTTTGAAAGGAGACTTCGGGGAGAGTGTTGTTTCGTTCAGACGGGCCCCGAACACCTCGTCTGCCTGCTCCTTACCCCCCGGGCGGGGAGGCCTTGGGGGACCCCCCTCCCCGCCCCGTGTGAGGCATCAACAGCAGGTTCAGCAGCTGCCGGAGGGCCTGCCCCACATTCGGGGTCTGCAGCACCCACGGGGCCCCCCATGGCGTACAGGGTACAGGCCCTAGCTGATTCCGTCCCGCAGTCTACACGCAGGTCTGGAAACATTATTTAGGGAACAGTCATGGCATTGAGGAGACTTGAAGGGCAGAGGCCTGGAATTCGAACAGTTTCCAGGCTCACTTAGTTCCTGTGTTTGCTGGGGAAGGACTGGAAAGTCCCCATCTCTCAACACCTATGGGCCAGGGATGACCAGAACCAAACAGGAAAAGACCCCGCACCGTTCCCAGGCAGGTGCAGCGCGTGTTGGAAGGCGTCCCCTGAGACCTCCCCCAGACACACTCCCCGAACGCCTCAGACAGCCAGAGCAGGTGGAAGGAACGCCACGTGCCGCTAGCTTTAAGTTTTCCTTGTTTCTCAAAACAACAAACAAACAAACAAAAATCCAAACCCAAAAACCTGTTTTCTTTTTCTCGTTTTGAACTCTGGCCAAGTTATAAAACTGGAAATTTGGATTTTAGAAGGAAAAGCGGCAGCCCACCGGTTGGACACTGATCCCAGGTCTTGGGCAGGACAAGTGCCGTTGCGGAGCATGAGCAGAGGGAGGAGGTCCCTGTGGGAGCGCGACACGTCCTCCTGATAGAGCCCTGTGTGTTCCAGAACTCCCAGGGTCACGGCCTTCGTGGCCACAGTGGCTGTGCCAGGGGAGGCCACACGCCCTGACAAGACCCAGAGCCTGGTGGCAGGGGTGCGGGGGCAGCGCGTCCTTTGTGCCCCCGGGGACCCCTCGAGGGCCCTCCCCTCTCAGGGATGGGACATGCATTCACCAGTAACAAAAGGACCTGGGCCAGGGCACGTGGGTGCCGTGCTGCTCAGTCTGTCCCCGGGACGGCTGGACGCGGGTCCTCACCTCCCCCTGTGGACCAGGCCCATCTCAGCCTGGCCAGGAGGCGGCCGCTGTGAGCTGTGGCCGTGCCCAGGAAAGGTCGGTGTGCGACCAGACAAGGGTTTGTGGGCCCTAGGGCTGCGGCTGAAGAGGCAGTGGCCACCACGGGGCCCAGGAGCCCAGCGGGAGGACGCGCCGGAGATGGGCGCTTCCGTGGTGGACGGAGGCTGGGAGCAGCTCTGGTTCACAGTACGTGCTGCGCCGTGTTCAGTGGGGTCGGCTTGCTCGGTTCTGAGCCCCAGGATGCTGGCCACTGCACGAACGCCGGGCAGGCACCCGCGGGGCCGTGTGCTGTGTAAACCGGTTCCAGGAGGGTGGCAGGATTCAGACCCAGCTACAGCTGGCCCCAGGCTGTGGCAGCAGGCCCATGCCCCCCTTCACCCCCCCCCCCCGAGGCCACAGCGGGGTTTGGGGCTGAAGCACCAGGGGTGTCCTGTCAGCGGGGCTGGGGGGCCAATGTGGGGGGCGCAGCCAAAGCCCCTGTTTGCACGGGGTCACCTCATCCTGGCGGCGCTTCGTGTGTGTGCTGGTGCGTGTCCGGAGACAGCCGAGAACCCGTGTAAGAGGAGACGCAGGACGGGAGCCTGGGGCAGGGGAGGGCCAGTGCGGCGAACCGGCAGGAGACGGCAGCTGGAGGCCACGGGCCTCCCGCACCCAAGGGCTGTACGGCTCCCAGGCCCCCGCCTGTGGGGAGCGCCAGGCCTGGGGGGCTGCGGGGACCACACCGCGTCACAGGACCCCGGGTGACCCGTCCGAGAGCCGCCCGCGCTCCGGCCCCTGAAGTCTGCCCTCTGGACAGGGACCTGGTTCTGTAAGAGCAGGCGGGACCTCGGGGCCGCAGGGAGCCGGCGGCGTGGGTTGGCCGTGGCCAGAGCAGGCAGCAGGGCCGTGTGCACCGGGAAGCTGGGCTCACCCACCGTCTCTGCAGGGCGGGCGCGTCCACACAGCAGGGTCCCAGGGCCGCGGCCTGTGCCCGAGCAAGGCGGTCGTTACCCATCCGGTATTAGAAACTGACTTTCGGATGCTTGTGACCTCAGCAGTGACTCAGGACCGCGAGGCGTCCCTCACCGCCGTTCTGACTTTCATCATCTCTGCTCTCGAGGGCGTCAGCCCGGGAACCGGCCCCAGGTCGGGGCATGCACAGCACAGAGCCCAGAAGACTTGCTCACCGGCTCCCAGCCCGTGGCCATGTGATTCCTGCACGGACTGCTCCTGGGCGCGTGGTCCCGCCCAGGGACGGGCTGCAGCAGTGACCATGACGACGCACTGACCCCAGAGCTGTGCTTCTGGAAGGAGGAGTGTGGCCGGGTGCCCTGTGGGCAGACGGTCAGCCGTTAGCAGCACAGCCCCCCGGCCCCCAGGCACTGCCCAGTTTCTGGGTGAAGTGTTCACAAGCGACCACGTTAAATGAAACGGAACTTTCCAGAAAAATCTCAGGAGCTGACAGGTTCACCGGGCAGGTGGCTGGGCAGCTCCCAGGCTGCAGAGCCCCAAGCCGATCGGCTGGCCGGACTTTCCTCCCGAAGGACCCCCCGTGAGAGCTGCAGCCCAGGGCTCTCTGCAGAGTGGTCCGCCAGGCCCGCCCCGCTGAGCCCTGACACAGCCCCTCCTGTGGGTTCCGCGGAGCTCCTGCCCTGGCGCACAATGTTAGCATGAAACCCAGACTCCATATCAACTCCACCTTGAAGTTCCTGCAGCTCGAGTGTGCGGCCCCTGGTGTCCCCTGCGCTGTCGTCTGGCTACAGCCCGAGAGGGTGCGTGTCAGAGTCACGCAGAGAAGCCCGGCGGCTGCACGCGTGTGTTTGGGGCGTCCTTTCCCTCAGACGCCGTCTGGAGGACACATTTCCCACCAGGGGCTGCAGATTAGCCCCAGCCGTGGCCACACACCTGCCACCAGGGGCCAGAGACCGGAGGCGGGGTCGCCCCGGGTCGCCAAGCACACAGACGCCTCTCCTGCCCCAGGCCCGCGGTGCTGGGAGGAGCGGGAGCTGGCTTCCTCCTCCCGCAGGGCTGCGTCCCTGCAGCGCCAGGAGAGCTGTCCCGCGCGTGAGCACGTGACAATGGCAGGAAGCGCCAGATGGAGCAGTTCAGAGGCTCAAATGCTCTTGTGGCTCGCGAGGGTCCTGACCCAGGAGGCAGGCCTGGCGGGAAGCCGTGCGTTGCTTCCGAGGGGACACGGCTGGCGGCGGGCCCACCATCGTCGCGGGAACCCCAATTCAGCAGTTCACAGAGGGTCACAGCCAGAAGCTTTGGTAAGAGCGTAGCTCACAGTGCCTGTCTTCAGCCAAGGCTGCTCGCAGCCCCCTCCCTGCCCTCCAGCGGCTTTGTGTCTGCGGACCCGCTCCCCATCCCAGCAGCGTCTGGACCATCGGGGCGCGATTCCGGAGCCTAGGCTGGGGGAGTGGGACCGGCATCCGCAGGCGGACGGCTGTTCTGGGGTGAAGACGCAGCTCGGGCTCCCCGTTCCTGGGGTACCTCGACCCCCGCGTCTGGGCCCCCTGCCTGCTGCAGTGGAGGCTGACTCTCCCTCTGGCCCTAACACCCCTTCCTTGCAGGCCAGCACTCGCCCTTGAGGACGGCCTCTGCAGCCGACCACGGTACTTTGGGGGGCTGCTGCCCTGACTCCCCACGGGGGTCTCTGCGGGGTCCTGGGTGCATAGGCTTCAGCTGAAAGCCGGCAAAGCGGGCGCTTGACGTCTCCCCCGGGGCTGGGAGCGTGGCGGCGTCTGGAGGCAGAGGGTCGGGAGCCCGGCCAGGGCTGCAGGACGAGGGGCCGCGCTCACCCCACCTCCCGAGCTTCCTCCCCGTCGCCTTGCCGGGACTCGCTCCTGTCCTTTGCTCTGGGCCTGCAGGTGCCCGCACACACCTGGAGGGTCGGCCCCGGCCCTCGGAGGGCTTGCGTGGACGGCGTCTCCCTAACGGCAGAGACTGGCGTATCGCGCAGTGCCTGTGAGAGGCCGCCTCAGAGCAGGAGCCCGGGACATCTGTGTGCGGACACGCGTGTCCCTGCACAGACGACAGATCCACGTCCCCCGTGAGGGAGCAGGTGGCTGTGGTCACTGTGGGGCACTCGGTTTCTGCCCCGCTTGAAGAAGAGGAGGGCCAAGCCTGCCGGTTCTCCTGCCCGCTGGCTCCCCCTGTGCTTGAATCCCACCCCAGCCCCTCCCCTACAGGGCAGCCGTGTTGGGGGTCACCCTCCGTACAGGGCTCATCTGGACCACGGAGCTGGCGGGCATCTGTGCTGTCAGTCGGGCTGCCCTCCTCTGGCGACGTGAGGTCCTGGGGCCTTTTCTGGAGCCGGGGGAGATGTGGGGAGCCCCAGGAAGCCGCGTTGTGGTTGGACGAGGTCAGACAGCTGCGACTTCAGACCTTGGGTTCAAGGTGCTGGATAGACTCCCTTCGCTTCCAGCCTCCAGCCCGGCCCGGCCTGTGGGGCTGGCCCTGCCCACCTCCTTCCGCTCACCAGGGTCTCCCCTGCACGCCCGGCTGTTCTGGCCCTCGTGTTCCTACCCTGGGGACAGAGAGTGGGGTCGGGGCCACTCCTGGTGGAGTGCGTGCCTGTGTGGGGGACGCCTGCCCCCCTCAGGCAGCAAGACCGGAGCCCGTCAGAGCGGGGCGGCCTCCAGACAGGGTGAAGGCGCTCCTGCCGGGTGGGTGGGCACCCCCAGAGCCGCGGCTCGGCAGTGGCTCACACCCCACCCCCAGAAAAGGCCCTGCTGTCTTGGGGGCTCCGCGGGTGAGATCTACCCGCAGGTGTTGAAGGGATTTCGGGGAAGGACACGAAATGAAGCTTGTGCCCGTGTCCAGGCTCCTGGTCTGCCCGGCCCTTGCTCCCGCAGCCTGCGGACAGAGTCGGGGGATCCGCAGCCACGGGGAGCGGAAGGAGCCAATGCGGGCTGTGTCCGGGCCTTCCCTCCCGTTTCAGCGTGAACACGCGTACTTACAGTGTAATATATGCAAACAGAACTTAAGTTCCGTGTGCGTGGGTTTCAGATTTATACCTTTTTCTGTTGCTGAAAGGCAAAACCTGCTGAATCTGTGCACGTACTTGGCGAGTGGCGGACGCGCTGTGTGCCGTCTTCAGTGTTTCCCAACACCCCGCTCTTTGGTACACTTCACGTAACAGTGACGTCTTTAAAAACATTGGATAAAAATTTTTGTAGTTACCCTTGTGTGTGCTGTTCCCGCCAAGGTCCTTGATTCTCCTTCCTGATTCGTCTTCACGAAGGAAGGTCATTCCTGAGCATCTCAGCCCTCGTGTGTGACAGCAGGACCCTGGGACCCGCTCCCCCCCAGCACGGCCGCCCTGGGACCCGCTCCCCCCCCAGCACGGCCCCCCCGGACCCGCTCCTCCCCAGCACAGCCCCCCAGGGACCTGCTCCCCCCCCAGCACGGCCCCCCCGGGACGCGCTCCCCCCAGCCCGGCAGCTGCAGCTGCCCCCTCTTCTCCTGAGCCTTCCCGACGGACTCCCGCTCGCCTGGTCAGCCCCCACCATCATCTCATCCTGGTTCCTTGTGGGTTCTCGGGCGTCCTGGACCTCCTGAGCCCTCCAACGTCGGGTGGGAGGCTCTCCCGGCACCCTAACGTCGACCTCCGTGCACGGGGCGCATCTTCAGGATTTTCATTTAAGAGCGAACCTCACAGTGGCCGCTGGCCATTTGCCGAGAGCCACGGCGGGCAGCCGGAGGGCCTGGCACCCGCGCGGGCACAGGCTGGACCCCGCCTTTGGCCGTGGACGTCCTGAGTGACGTTCCGGAACTCCTGCGGGAGAGAGATGTGTGGCGTTCACCCCAGCCACTGCCGGGGGTGGAGCGGGCTCGGGACCCCCGTCCGTGCGGTCCAGGCAGACAAGTGCTGGCTCTCTGTGTTCCCTGCCCACGAGACCGGGGAGTCTCCCCCTCGGCCACCATTGCTGAGGACCTCCTAGGTGTCTGTCCAGCTTGTGAGATGCTCCCCGCCGGGAATGCCTCCAGGCCACGGGGACATGGTCTGTGGCTGAGTGGCAGCCCCGGCCCCGGAGCATCTCCTGGCGGGCGGCGGCGGCGGCTCACGACCCCCACAGAACCCACGGGCGTGGTGCTGCAGGGGAGTGTCCCCCGTGCGCGGACGTCCGACGAGCCTCGGGCTTTGCTGGAGCTTCCCCCGGTTCGCTGACGGGACACGGGCAGGAAGCTGCCCGGCACAGCTGCAGCCCCGCGATGAGGCCCGCGTGGTGGTCACACCACAGCTGCGGTGAGCCACCCCCGCGGGGCCCCCGTCACGGGGCAGCAACGGCTCTGACACACGCTCCTTGCGACGGTCCAGGCCGTGGCTAGGACAGACCGAGGGAACGTCCCAGACTGGACGGGGTGAAGGACTTGGATTGGATTCTGAAGACGAAAAAGACGTTGTTCGCGGGTCAGCCGCCCCCGGAGCCCACTGGGCCTGCAAGCCCGGTCCGTCCAGACCTGCGTCTCCAGGCTTTCCTGAGGAGGGGAGCAGGGCGCTGTGTCCCGTCCTCTCCCGCATGGCTTCCCATGACAGACATACCGAGGTCAGACGGGTCCCCAGCAGGGAGGACCCCAGCCCCGCCGAGGCCCCACGTGGAGAGCCGGCTTCCTCGGTGCCCCCGCCCTCCCTGGCTCCACATTCTAGATTGCTCTGCGTGGGACAGGCTCCCGTTTGGCCCCAGGTGGCAGCTTTGTCTTCCTTCCCCGGCTGCGGGACGGCGGGAGCGTGGGGCCAGCGGGGCCTCCCGCTCGGTGCCTCCGGTGCCGCTTCCTTCCGTCTTGTCGGCACGAGCGCCCGTCCTGGGCTCTGGTCAGGGTCTGCGTGTTCGAACCAAATGACTTTTCCAACAGAGGAAAGACGCTGCTCCTGTCCTGTTGTGCGCATGGAAAGTGCCCGGGGGACACGCAGGCTGCCACCGCGGCTGTTGTCTCTGTCCTGATACAAACGTGGATTCTCACCCCCGATGTGGCCGTCAAACAGGGCAGCGGACCTTGTGGGCCTGCCCTCCATCGGTCACCCTGCTCCTCATGACGACCCGTGTCCCCGCGCCCTCTGGGCTGCCAGTGCCCTCCCTGGAGCCAGAGGCGCCTGGTCTGAGGGAGTCGTTCTTACTGGTTCACTGAGCAGGAAGCTCGTCTTGGGGCCGCGTCCTGGCGGACGTGCAGCCTGGGAACAGACGGAGGAGGAAGGGGCCCGGGTGGTCACGGCCGCTCTACGTGCCCCCACTTTCCTGCTCTGGGTCCCCACCAGGCCCTCCAGGAGCCCAGGGCCGTCAGGCAGCCGACCTCCTCTCCTGAACCCCTTGCCGCCGTCTCGCCTGAAGCAGAAGCTCTGTCTTCCCGCTGCCGTTCCCCGCGCTGCCGTTCCTCGTGCGTTTCACGGACGCGGAGCAACTGGCAGGCGTGCTGATGCGGGACGCGGTGGAGGGAAGCAGGGCCGGACCTTCAGGGGGCTGCCAAGGGTCATCGAGGGGCTGGGGACGAGGGCCGTGGGGACGTTGTGAATCCCTAACACCGTTCTGGGACGGCATCGTCTCCTCGGCTTCTCGTAAACCCACTGGGTCTGGCGCGAGAGCCGGTCGTGGAGCCCTTCCAGCGGGCGTGAGGGCCGGTGCCCAGGGGCGCAAGCTCCAGCCTCGGACGGGCCGGCCGGGTCACTGCCGCGTCCAGGGAGCACAGAGCAGGGTCCCTTTGAGCACGAAGGGTCTGAGTTATGCCCGAGGTCTGTCGCTGGTGATGCTGACCTTGTGGGGCGAGAGGTGCCCCCCGAGGTCAGAATGATTGTTACCAAGTCCTGGAGGAGGAACCCAGACGAGGCTCAACTACTCCAGCCTTGGGCCCCGCTGTGTCCGGCGTGGGCGCGGTAGGGATGGCCATTGGCTGAGGGTGGTGGGGAGCGCCCGAACCCTGCTCTGTCCCAGGCTGAGCCACCGTGGGAAGAAGCCTGTGGGTAGGAGCCCAGTTTCTCTGAGCCTTAGCTCGTGGTCCCGTGGGGCTCACGGGGGGTCCTGGCTCCAGGGCTGGGGTGCAGGATGGGACGCACCTCTGAGGGGGCCTGGAGCCGTGTGTGTCTCCTGACGGCTCGCCTTCCCGAGAGCGTCACCGGGTCAAATGATCCCGTTCCCAAACGGAAGACCCCTGTACGCAACCGCACACAGATGGCGTCACGGTGTTCCCGTGTGCTGCCGCCCCTCACCCCGAGCATGCACTTTACTCGGGGGCTGAGCGTGCCCATTAAAGGGACACGCCCGAGAAATGCCATCGGTTACAGGGAACAGAGCGGCTCTGGTCCCACGTCCTGTCTGTCCCTGAGCACAGCCACGGGCGGGAGTTCCCAGGACACGGCTCATTGGGCAAAACCCGCAAGGGCCGGGTGGGGAGCAAAGCCCCTCATGACTGCACGTGCCTAATGGAAACCCTAATGGTTTTTAAGGATTTCTTGTTTGTACATTTGACGGAGCAGCAGGGCGGGGGACAGAGGGAGAAGCAGGCTCCCCGCCAGGCAGGGAGCGGGGCACAGGGCTCCATCCCCGGTCCTGGAGTCACGACCTGAGCCGAAGGTAGACGTTTCCCTGACAGAGAGACCCAGGTGCCCCGAAACATACTTTAAAAGGTCAGACAGCCTCTATTTTTTAAAAAAATTTTTTCAGTTTTTTTATTTTTTTAATTTCTTTTCAGTGTTCCAGAGTACATAGTTCATGCAGCGCCCCTGGTGCTCCAGGCAATCCGTGCCCTGCTCAGCACCCACTACCCGCGCACCCAGCCCCCCAACGCCCTCCCGACCCTCAGAAGCGGCTTCGTCCAGTCCAGCTCCGGGGAAGGAGCCGCAGCGTGAGCAAGGACGGCGCGGCCCAGCTCCTGGATTCCGGCCGCGAG
The DNA here is from genome assembly GCF_020171115.1 of Neogale vison. Lineage (NCBI taxonomy): Eukaryota > Metazoa > Chordata > Mammalia > Carnivora > Mustelidae > Neogale > Neogale vison. Next base: position 123,937,102 of record NC_058093.1, read on the forward strand.
TTGCCGTCCGGCCCCTGCTTGTTTTCCGTCTGCATCACAGGGTTTGGGGCCACGCGGGCGGGAGCGGCCGTGTTTCAGGGTCGCGGCCCACCGCCCGCTGCTGACGCACAGAAACGAACCGTCAGCGTTTGGGAAGCGCCCCCAGAAGAGAGAGGCCGTTTGACGCAGAAGCGGCACCTTCCCAACTTACAAACGTCTCCCTCCGCAGCCCCAGCGTCAGCAGGGACTCAGCACCTGACGCGCTCACACTGGCAGGGCCCCGCCTCCCGCAGTGTGTCGGGGACACTGTGAGGGAACCCACACCTCCGCCTGCGGGGCCACGTGCTCCGGATGGTCCCCACCGGGCTCGGAGCCTAGCGGAGGCAGGGAGGGCTCAGGCCAGCTGCCCCAGGAGGAAGGCATCATGTGGCATCATGTGCCAGATGCTGGCAGGCAGTGGGCTGGGCACAGCTGAGGGGAGACCCCTCGGCTCCACGGCGCCCCAAGAAAGGCAGCTGGATGCCCTCTGCCCGGCACCTGGCCAGAGCTCAGGATCCTGGAGGGAGGAGGGCCCCGTACCAGCCAGGGAGCATGGCCAGCGGCCTCAACTCCCCCGAGCCACACACCCTGATCCACGTCCAAGTCCTCACAGTCGGGCTGTTTTGGGGCAGGGGAGGCAGGAGGCCCATCCTCTAGGGTGTGTCCAGCCCTTGAGAGCAGGGAGGGTCCCGGGGGCAGTTCCTCAGGATGGCTGTGGACCCCACCCCACCCCGCGGGTCTGCAAGGCCTGTGGGGCAGGAGGTGGGAGGGCTCCGGCTGGCTCGGATCTTAGCCGGGTGCTCCCTGTGACCCTCCGGAGGCCTTGTCTAGCCATGTCCCGCCCTCCTCCTTTCCTCCCTCCATCAACCGTCCGTCCGTCCGTCCGCTTCCCCGCACCCACCCCCCCCACACGCACCCCCCACTCCTCCCCCTCCATCCCTTCAGCGGCGGCAGCAGAGAGAGTTTCGGAGCCCGTAGGAAGCGTAGAATCGGGGCGAGCCTCTCGCGTTGTGTCCGGACTCCAGGCGCGCGGGACCAGATGAAGCCCGGAGCCTGGCTTCTGGTTCGCGGACGTGTTCTCGTAGTCATCCCCTGTGCGGCCTTGTGTCGTGACCTTACTGAACCCCTAATCCAACAGCACTAGCTACTTCGTCCACTTCCCGGACACGCACATTCAGGCACGGTCGGTGCCAGCCATATTCTCCCCGTCACGCGGCCGCAGCGGGCGACCTGGGACCTGACCCTCTTCTCATCCAGGCGGCTCTGACCGCTCCCGCAGGCCAGTGTACTCTGGGGCAGGGCACCCACACCCCCAGAGAGGTGACCAGAAGTGGGTTGCTCAGCCCAGGGTGTGGGGTCTTGTCCCCCTCCCCTGCCCCAAGGAAAGGTCTTCACAGGCAGGAGGGGCAGACTCGCGGGATGGGGAGGAGACGTCTGGTCTGTTCCTGCTCGCTCTGGCGCAGAGACCTGGGGGAGGACAGGGACACGGCCCCCCAGGCAGCCACGTGCTGAGGACAGAGCTCTGCCTCACCTCCAGGGAGACCTCGGGCCTTAACTTCCCAGAGACGAGGTGAAGACGAAACCGACTTCATCAGCAAGCTGGGCGCCCTGGAAACGGCTGTGGACAGCATCAGATTTCCTCTTCCTACAGGGAGGTGGTTTAATTAAACAACAGCTCTTAAAAGCATCTGAAAGCAACAGCAGTGTTGACTCAGACTGTCCGGGCCCCTGTGAGGAAGGGCAGCTCCGCCTGGGACCCAGGAAGGAGTCCGGAAAAGGCTGCCTGGAAACCTCCCTCCACAGGACCTCAGCGCTGGGGGGAGGGTCCCCCGGTGCTGGGGGTTGCTGACCTCGGGACACCCGTGGGGCCTGCGTGGGAGCCCCCAGGGCTGGGGGAGCAGCTCCAGGCCTCCCACAGGCACAGCACCTTGGCCAGAGAGGGGCTCTGTGGTGGGAGGTGCGCGGAGGAAATGAAGTCTGATTTTTCCAGGCAATAGAGCAGGAGAGAGACCAGGGGAGCAGGGAGTCTGCCCTGTCTTGGGGACAGTGGCAGCCGCAGGGCCGGGTGACTGGGTGTGTCCCGCTGGCGTCCCCCGGCTGACATGGACCAGGGGTCGTCAGGCTGCGCGTGTGGAGTTCATCCCCAGAGAGTGAGCTCTGTGGTTTGGGACCCCGTGGCCCCAGGAGGGCACCCAGGAGTCCGACTCCCACGCGCAAAAACCCTACCAGGCAAGGACCGTGGCTCACGTCCTTCACTTACACCTTCTTCAGCCTCTGTTGAGTCCCTGCCGTACGCACCAACTGCTCTAGGTCCAGAAAATGCAGGGTGCACCGGCCGGGCATTGCAGCCTAACTGGGCACACCCCGAGGAGTGATGGGGAGTGGCCCTGTCGGACGCGGGGCCCACGGGGGCCGGGAGCTGCTGCGCGGACAGAACGTCTTCCCAGGGAGGAAGGGAGGTTTCGAATGGCTTCTTCCGGTCTCTGGACAGGACTTAACTTCTGTTCCCTTCTTCCCTCTTTCAAAGATTCTGATTCTCCAGAGAATCGAGCTTTTTAAAGAACGTGCCCGTTGGTGCCTTTGGCGGACCCATGCTCCAGACGCCAAGACTTCACGGCCGTGCCCCCGACTGGCCGACGGCCTCCAGCGTTTCGTGCAGAACTTTCCGGTAAGACTCGGCTCATGCCACCGAGGTCACCAGGTGGCTTTTCACGGAGCGTGGATGTCCTGGGTTGCTTTCTTCACTGCCAAAAAGTCCATTTTTAGAAACCGGCTCCAACAGCAGTAACAGAACCACCGCTGGGGCTCCTCTTGGCCAAGGCCCTCGGAAGCTGGGTAGGGGGTGGCTGCCTGCATTCCGGATGCTGTGGTGAAGACGGACCTGTCCACGGCGGCCTCGTTGCCCTTGTCGGCTCCTGCCCCATGAGGCACCTGCACCCCCTCCCACGGGTGCTTGGTGACGGGCATCTGGGGCCCAGGACCAGCACCTCACCCTCAACTAAGGCTGACGTCAGGGACTAGGTCGCCAGTGTGTCCCTCTGGGGACGGCGGCCCCTCCATGTGCTGGCGCCCTGGTTCCATGGGGACCGACCCCATGGCCAGCAAGGCCTTGTCTTTGCGAATGGGCAGACATACCCGCAGGCAAAGGAGCTTCTGAGAGAGGCCTTGGGGTCTGTTTTCTAAACCCCAGTGCTTCTGGTAGCCACGCGCTCTCCAGTGCTGGCGGCCCTGCCTGGGCTGCGTCCCCGGGGAGGCGGGCACGGCTGGCCCATGCCGAGCGGCCGGTGCCAGTCCAGCTCTGGTGACCGGGACGTGCCATCCACATGCACGAGAACAGTCCCATCCACGGAAGGGCAGCATGGGAAAGTCCGTCCATCCGGCGTGGGAACCGGTCCCCAGAGACCGTCAGAGAAGGCTGCTGGCCCAGCAGGGCTCGTGGGAGGTCCCGTCCCCGGACATGGCCCTGCCCACCTGGGAGGGCCTCAGGCCTCTGCCCCTGCGGGCGTGGAGGTCGGGTCTGGGTGCAGTGTGAGCCCCCGTAGCCAGGCGGTGACAGCTTTGTCTAGGAAACCCGGGGCACACAGAACGTTCCCAGTGGCCCACTTGTTCACGGAGAGCCAGAGGGGTCACCAGCACAAGGAGACACAGGACACGATCTGGAACGTCCCTCTAGTGGGTGCGGGAGAACAGAGGACAGAGTCCCAGAACAACGCTACGTGAGGGAAAGGGGTTTCCCTCCTAAAATCCCAAACCAGGCAAAATGAACCCTGTTGCGGGGAAGACACACTTTGCTCCGAGGGCTGAGGGGTGGACGTCGGCGCCCCGGGCTCACAGGTCAGGGACCGTTCTTGCTGCAGACGCGGTGGTCACACCAACCCGAACCCGGTGCTGAGTCCCAACAGACCGCTCTTCCTCTGAGAGTGAAAGCACTTCCAGAAATCTGACTGCGGGGAGGGCTTGGAAAAATGCGGAGTAGGAGAGACCCTCTTTTACAAAGTTATAAAACGCAAGAAGCTGAAGGAAACTTCAGAAGGCCTGGTTTTATTTCCCAGGATGCAACCGAACAGGACTGGAGGTAGAAGGTGCTGGGGCCCGGGGCAGGCACAGGCGGACGCCGACCAGGAGACAGGGGCGCTGAGGAGATGCCGCTGGGCGGCCCCTGTGCGCCCTGACGGCCGTGGCAGCAGGTCAGAGGACCCGACCCTCTCGAGAACTGGACTGGAGACCGTCGGACACGACACCAGACACTCCCCCAGAATTCAGGACGGAGGACAAAGGGATACGGGGTGAGAAGTGACAGGAAGGGAGGACAAGGAACCGCAGAACGACAAGGAAGAGCTCAACAAAGCCACTTCAGACGAAAGGACCCTCGCGCGGGGACTGGTCCCAGCCCAGAACCCCCAGGAGACAGGCCGCCCGAAGAAACCCGGAGATAAATCAACGCGATTCAGATAAAAATCCTGAAAGCATCCGGAGGAAAGGGCAGGCTTCAGCGCCCTGACCCGGTTGCGACGGGGCCGGCGGGCGGGCGAGGACTAAAGCCAGGAGGACCCCGTGCGGCGTGGCGAAGCCGGCTTTCGGGTCCGCGAGGCCTCCGGCAGCCCGACGTACCTTCTCAGGCCACGCGCAACACACCGAACGCAAATCACAAGGATCATGAAACTGTGGTTAAGAAAGACAGGAGGGTTTCCCTTTGGAGCCAAATAGAGGCAAGTTCTGTGGCGCAGGGCAGCTGCTCTGCCCGCGGAGAAGGGGTCCTCACGCGCGTTCCCGTGCGGACTCTCTCTGCACACGACCACGGAGAACGCGCCGCCATCCCGCTCTTCGCGGCAAACGCTCCCAAACCTGCTTGGAAAGACGGCGGGGCCGTGGCTGTGTGCCGGCCGTCTGGGTGGGGGTGGGGGTCTCTCTGTGCGTTCTGACGTCCCCGCAGCTCGCCCTTGGTCAGGGGACACTGCGGACGTGCGGGAGGCTCAGCGTCCGCTCGGACGCACGGGGACAGCGCTCGCATCCCGACCCCGTCTCCCGCAGCGTGTGGCTCCGTCTGGTGCGAATCCCAGGCGTCTCCTTCAGGATGTTCCTGACAACTACGGACTCGAGAAAGCGCGACCTCTCACACGCGCGGCGGTCGAATCGCTGACCCAGGCCGTGTTGTCAGGCCGCGTGCCTGCCCCTCGCCGTTCGCTTGTATCGTGACCCAAATGAGCCCCACGCGGGAGCGGCTGGCGCACTCCTGGGCTCGCTAACCATGAGGGTCCCTCCATTTCTTCCTTTTTCCCCTTAGAAATTATGTTTTAAAGAAACCAGCTTGTCTGTCTCAAGAAATTTCTGAGTCTGGATTTGGGTGCTGGGTTTGGTGGAAACACGGGGGCACCAAGTGCGTGTTCCCCGGCAGGGGAGGCCGGTCTGCGGAGCTGCGCGCTCCGAGTCCTGGAAAAGGCACCACCACAGGCACAGAGGAGCCTCGGAGGTCGCCGGGGGACGGCTCAGGAGGGAGGGAGGGAGCGTGCAGAGGACCTTCAGGGCAGCAAAACCACCGTTCGGTGCTGTGATGGTGGGTTCACGACCTCACCCATGCGTCTGACTCACAGAACACACACCACGTTACCCCACCGCAAACCACGACGTTGGTTGACAAGGACGCGTCAGCGTGGGCTCATCGACACGGACGCACAACCCTGCCGGGGGATACAGATAATGGGGAGGCCGTGCATGTTTCGGGGGGCCAGAAGACTATGAGAAATCTCCACACCTTCCCCTCAATTCTGCTCTAAAAAATAGTCTATTAAAACCATATGCATAAATGGACTAAAACAGCTCATTGAAATGTTAACGTGGTTAAATTTAGTACCAGGATTCTAGCAGTTTTTCTTCCCCTTTGATGGGCAGATGTTAAAAGGTCGCAATGAGATTAATTTTAAAAAACAAGGGAAACGATTTCAGCCAAGTACAGAAAACGCTGCTGTGTGACCGTGAGACCCGGGGGCTGTGAGGGGTGCGTCTTGTTTCCTCTTCTGCACTGGTTTTCCACCTGCGAGGCACTTTCCAAACAGAAACTTCGCTTACAAACCAGACTGCGGCCTTGCACGAAAGCACACCCGTGTGCAAACACGGGCCCCACGCGGCATCAGGCGCCGGGCTTCTCGGACACGACTCCGCGCCGTGAAGCTTCCCGTGTACAGCTGCGCAAGTCCCAGTGTGTTGGGAGTGGCAAACCCTCCAGGCCAGCGCCTCGGCTGGTGCCGAGCAGGGGCCCCCACTTGGCCCCGACTCCGTGCCCCCCTGCCGGACATGGCCTGCAGACGGGGTAGGGGCAGGGTTGTTTGGAAACATAAAAAACTCAGGACGGGAGATCTACTCATAGTCACACAAAATTTCAACATTCTATTTCCCACGGAAGAAAAATTTCATTGAGTTTTCAGTTTGATTTTTCAATGTTTGTAAATAAATGGCCAAACATTTATTACCTACTTGTGCAAAGGTTTCTTGTGGACCGAGAGCTCTCTTCCCATTCCCCAGCACACATCTCCCTACGGCCCTTCTCCGGACCGCAGACGTCTCAACCGGACGTGCAGGGAAGCGGCTGAGTCTCCTGTTACGCTTCGGAAGGCGACGCACAGACAACTCTGTCCCGTGAGCAGACGGCAGTCGGACCCACCGTCCCTCTGCTGCAGTGGGGGAGGCCCTGAGCCCCACAGCTCCCCCACCCAGGCTCCCGGGGGCAGGAGGGCTGGAGTCTGTTTAAAAAGTAGTTTGGTTCATTTAGGGCACAGACACATTATGAAGCAAGAACACCGAAGGCCAGATGGTCAGGGCAGGCCATCGAGGGCACCCTGAGCCGTGTTCCTGCCCAGCTGTCCCACAGGGCACGTCCCCACGTGGACGCCTGCTCCCGGCCAAGTCAGTTCCCGGCGTCCAGAGGAAACCACCACCTGGCAGAGTCCAGCACCTTGAGGCTGCAGAAGCCCGAAAAGCGTCACGGCCCCGACACGCCGGGCCTAGCAGCTGAGCTCACAGCAGGGGCGCCCTTCGTGCAACAACGGGTCGACCTGCGTGTTCTCCTGCTCAGTTGAGCTCAGGGCTGGGCCTCGCCTTCCCTCCCAGACCAGCTTCTCGTGGTCCCAAGGCTGGGGTTTTCCTTCCCGGTCACACCAGGTCCGGGTCTTTCCCTCCGATTTGGTCATTGTCCCGTTGCTGACTGGGGTGGTGGGACACCGGGGTGTCTGAGCACAGAGGAGCGGTCTGGTCTCCCTCCAGGACCTGCTGGAAGGGGCCCAACCAGCTTAGAAGGACACCACTTCCGTCCCCCCCTCCTGGGTGCACAAGGCCCCACCTGCCCCTCGCGAGCCCACAAGGTCGCCGACCTGAGCCCGCTGGCAGCTGCCCGCCTCCGCTCACACCCTCTTCAGCCCCAGCTACCGATCAGCGCCCGAGCCCTTTCGGAAACCGTGGCCTGAGGCTGTCTGGCGTTTAAGGCGGAAATCTCCAGCTTCTTCCGCTTCACAACCCCGGCCCGGCCTCCTGCCTGCAACCGCTGTGCGTGTTACAGAGGCTCCTCCCCTCCCAAGCCAGCCCCTGCACGCTTCCCCGATTGCCGTTGTGGAGAGAGGAAATCAACAGCTACGCTCACCTCCTGGAGAAGAACAAGGCCAAGGCGGTGCCGTGATTGCTGGCCGTGTGCCTGCCTGCCCGCCCGTCCTGTGTGCAGGGTAACACCCCCCCACTCGCCCTGCCCGGCACCGGAAGTACAGACGGGATCTGAGCGTCACACCCCATTGTGCAAAGACCTACCGAGTGCAAGTAGCAGAGGGTTAGCCCGAACTCCCGGAGGGGGATTTGGGTTCTTAATGATGCCTGAGTGGCCAGTGAACACCCAGAACCAGCTATACCTGAAGCTCATCCATCGCTTCTCCGACAGGTGAGTATCACAGCAAGGTTACCCCAGCGAAGCCGTGATTCTGTTACCTGCGCTGGAAGGCAGTGTGCACAGCACACAGCCGTAACCCAGCCTGTTACCTCGGACTCCATGAGCGGTCCGGAAAATGGGGAGGAGAGGCCCGCGCAGCTGACCTATGCTGGAGAAGGTGCGCCCCACCAACAGCGTCTTCCAGCAACACCTCAGACTGTTGTCGAGGTTCAGGAACACGTGCCGGGTCACCTGCCGCCCAGAGTCCGCCGACAGGAGGTGCCGTCCGGGCCGTCTCAGAGGAGGTAGGGAGACCACCCCCACGGGCAGCTTGACCAAGGCTCGCACCCAGAGATCTCTGGGCGCTGTACCAGCTCCTCCTGGAGCTGCATGAACGCGAGGGCTCATGGGTCAGACCTGGACCGAGCGCCAGGAACCAGGTACCATCAGGCCGTCTGGGGGACACGCCGTGTGATGAACCGTTCTCTGGCTTCTCGGACGGCTCGGAGCTGCCCGGGGTCCAGGCCCGTCACCTGAGAGCGAGCACTGACCGAGACCCTCCGTGTTCTCAACGCTTCGCTACGATTACCGCCACGTCGGTCCCACGGGGCGGCCTGCAGGACTGAGGCCCGTCTGTTCTCCCAGCGACGGCCCGCGGCGCGCCAGACCGAGCTTACAAAAAGGAGTTTTATTCAATGAAAGAGAAATTTGCTTGGTGGGTCACCGCGAGATCGATATACAAAACTTTACATCCGAGTCCCGGGGAAGGACCCCGCGCCCCCGCCCCCCGCTGCCCGGCCCCCACTGCGCACTCTGGCCGCCGCCCGCGTCCCACCTGCCCGATCCGCGCCGGGCTGCGCGGGGGGCGGCGACATCTTTGGCACACCGCCTCCCGGGACACCGTCCCTTAGAAAAGTAGACTTTGCGTAGTAAAACCTCTAAAAACATCTATTTCTGCAAAATTATGTGTTTCTGTATGTGGAGCTCCGCCAATATACACGCCTTTCTGGAGAAGAGAGAACATCCGAGGGCCCACGCTGCCTGGAGCCCTCCGGGGACGGAGTGCACGCCCGCCCCGTGCCCCACAGGTCACATGAGGTCGTTGAGCTCGGCCTCCAGCGCCGCCGCCATCTCGTCCGCCTCCGAGCTGCTGCCCTCCTCGTCCTCCCCGCTGGATGCGCCGCTGGACGCGCCGCTGGACGCGCCGCCGACGTCCTCCTCGGGCAGCTTACGCTTGTGGCCCCTGCAAGACAGACGCAGACCATGAACGGCTCGCAGCGGGGCAGGCCCGCCCCGGCACCAGTGTCCACGCCCCGGCACACGCACGTGCAGCCACCCCACAAGAACACCCCGGCACGCCCACGCCCCCATGCTCGCACACACGCTCCACTGTCCTCTGGGCAAGGGCGCTGCCAAGTGCTAGTTTCACGGCGAGAGCCGACGGCCAAAGCCAGCTGACCCCGGAGCAAGGCACTCGCTCCGTTCCCCGTGCCGCCGGGCCCCGCAGAGGCAGCCCCACAGCAAGAGTCCGGCGCGCAGGAGGGAGTCCCAAGCAGGTGAAAGAACGAGGCCGGGACACCGTGAGTGCAGCAGCTGTGGCCGAGGCCCGATGCCCAGCCCTCCACCTGCGAAGCTGTGACCCGCCTCCTTGGCAGCAGCACTCCAAGGACCACCAGACGTGAACCAGGACGCAAAGACCAGCAGAGAGGCTGGTCTGTCCGAGGAACCAGGCCGCCGCCCACACACCTGGAAGCCCAGGCGCACCCCAGGTGACCACATGGGGCCAGCACACGCTCCACTGCCCCCAGACTCCCCGCTCCCAAGTGCGCGTCCTCACGAGCCACCCTGATCACAAACTGAAGGGCACGGAAGGTCTGTTTGGCAAAGTCACAAGCACGAGGTCGGGGAGACTATCTGCATCACTAGGACTCGTGGGACCTAAGACCGCGAAGAAACTTTTCCAAAATGGTGAGACAATAAACCACCCGTGAGAAACACTCCCGAATCTGAAAATGGCAACGGTCAGAGCTCAAAAAGCAGAGAAACCCTGAGGACTCGGGAAGCACGGGGGCTTTCGCATCTGGGGGGGAGGCGTCGGTGGGAGCCCGGCGTGCATCTGTAGGACTTGAACCCGCCGTCGGGCCCAGACCAGGCCCAGGCGCAGCCTGACGGACACGCAGTCCGGTAACTCAGCAGTGGCTGACTTCTGGGTTTGCAAGATATCCCGAGACAAGGTCTGTCACAAGGATTTTACTTTCGAGGGAGCCCACGTGCGTGTGCCAGCCAGGGGAGGGAGAGGCACAAGTGACTCCTCGGGCAGCCTCAATCGGGGCTCGACCCCACGGCCCTAAGATCACAACCTGAGCCGGAATCAGGAGTCAGTCGCCCAAGCGCCCAAACAAGCTGCTTCTGTGCCCACCTGGAGGACTGTCCGCTTGCTGAGCGGAGAAGAGGCCGTATCCGCAACACCAGGCAGGCCAACAGCTGACCCGCTTCGCGTGCGAGCGGCAAGGGGCCGTCAAGTTACTACAAGGGGGTAGTAACTTGTTTTTATTGTTCACACGACTGTCCCACCGGGCACTACCCAGGAAAGCATGCGTGGGCCCGGTGCCCAGACCGGTAGTGCAGGAACACGTCTTGGCTGCTGGCATGCGGTAGAGGTTTACCAAAAATGCCAGTGATTTTGAGAAAACTGGGAAAACACCGGCTGGACCCCATCCTCCGGACACCCCGTCTCCTGGCCCCCAGCCCGAACCCGGCCTGCAGCCGGAGAGCACGCTGGGGGGACACGGAGGCTTGTCCCCCGTTGCCCCACGATCTACCGTCAGGATGTGCTCCCGGTCCTGGGCTTCCACCCACCCCCGGGGTCGTGGCCGGACTGGGAGCCCAGCTCGCGCTGCGTGCACACACCCCGTCACTGCGTGGACACACACCCCCGTCTGGGGGTCCTCTGGTTTGCGCAGAGCCGGCCTCAGGAAGGGACAAACGCGACCGACTTCCCTTGCCGCCTCCTACGAACGGTCTGTTCCCTGTGGAGAGCCCCGTCCCCGCACCCAGGGTCCCTTTCATCCCTTTGAGAGCTTGAGACAAAAAAGCAAGGACAGAGAGTTCCTGGTGCTGGGGACGAAGGCCCTGAGTCCAGGAAAAAGCTGGACCCACTGCTGTGCGGACACGGATCAGGAACCCCAGGAAGCAGCTCAGACGACCCCCCAGGCAGAGGCGTGCCGGCGGGAGCAAGATAGCAGAGGGAGAGCTCGGGGAAGAGCAGGGACCCCCGGGTCAGGACCAGGACAGGCGGAGGAGCCGCAGCGGCTCGGAAAGTTCTTTCGAGACAGCCACCTTACAACGATGGTAATTTTAGGGTAGAATCTTTTGTGAAAACCTTTCTTCTTTTAAAGAAAGATTTTATTCATTTGTTTGAGAGCAAGAGTAGGGGAAGGGAGAGAGGAAGGGGGGAAGCAGGCTCTCCGCAGAGCAGGGAGCCCGAGGCCGGGCGGGAACCCAGGACCCTGGGGCTGTGACCTGAGCCAAAGGCAGCCCCTCACGGGCTGAGCCCCAGGCGCCCCTGTGACCCTTCCGCCGGCTCCAGACCGTCTGGGGCAGCGGCGCCCGGTCGCGCTTGGTTAAGTAACGTACAGCAGGACTGAACTTGACTAATCAAGAACGACCTTGGGACACCTGAGTGGCTCCGCTGAGCATCTGACTCCTGATTTTGGTGCAAGTCGTGATCTCGGGGTCATGGGATCGAGCCCCAAGTGGGGCTCCATGCTCAGCAGGGGGTCTGCTGGAGGCGCTCCCTCCCCCCGAAACTCATCTCCAGAATTGGAGACGGGGCTGCAGGCGGCCGTCAATGCGCCCCTCACAACGCACGCGCTCAGCCTGGAAAACCCGACCGTGGGCTCCAGCGGGAACACCACGGCAGCACCGGCACACGCTTCCTCCTCGGCGTTCCCGCCTCCGAACGCGCTGCTGGTGGCCGCCCCTGGCGCGCACAACGGGTCCCACGGCCGTGACAGCCGCGCACGTGGGTGTGTAACGACGACCAGCGCGCAGTGTCCACAAACCGTGTGCTTTCAACTTGCCGGTTAAAGCAGCTTGGTTTTTGAGCAGAAAGAAAGGAGCCGCCGTGCTGCCCTCGGCGAGGCCGCTGCCCGGGCGAACACACCTGTTCCGTGGACGCGTGTGCCCGTGCGTGCAGGGGGGCTGGGCCGGGCTCCTGCAGGGACAGCTCATACGAGGCCGACCAGGCCACTCCCTTCTCAGACGTGTGTGCGGCACAGAGCGAGGGCGGGCGTGCTGGGGTCTCCTCACCTGAGCGCGGGTTGCAGGGAGCCTGCCTTTTGCTGTGAGCGGGCACCCGGCCATCCGGTCGCCTGACACGCCGGATTAGACACGCTCAGCCTCAGGGCGGCCGTCAACCCCCCACTGTGTGGTCGGCGTGTCACGGCGGCTGTGGAAGGCAGCTGGGCCCGGAGCGTGCGGACAGCCAGGGCTCAGGCTGGAGGCCGGGTCCCCTGTCCCTGTCCGCAGGACCCTCAGCCGTGCGCGGGAGCTGGGCCACACTCGAGGTCGCGCCGAGGAGCACACGCTGCTGTGAGGCCAGGCTTGTCCCGCCCATGGTACGGGCGTCTCCGGGAAAGGGGACCCATGGTGGAGTGGAGGGCATGTCCCCAGCCCTGTCCCCAGCGACTACGTCCATGGAGAGCCTGTCAGGGTACCTGCTCCATTGCAAAGCTCGGGGCCACAGTGACACCGACCAAGGTGACAGCCGCCAGCCCGTGCGGCCCGTTTACAGAAGGACCAAGACGACATCCACGGCTCCCGCTCGGAGACACGGGCAGGCACCAGAGCGGCACACGTGGGACCCGACCCGGCAGTTTCCTACACTCCTGCGCCGAGCGCACCAGCTGCCCCGACGTGCGCTCAGGGACGTGGCCGCCTGTGTGGCCGGGTGGGCCGTGCGCCGCCTCAGGTCACGACGTGGAGAGCAAGGACGCCCGTAGCCCGATGGTCTCCGAGAGGCTCTGCCGCTTCCTCAAGACAAACGCCAGGTCACATCCCAGGAACCACGGAGGGGAGTTTTCACCAACAGAAGCCACGGCCACCGCTGCATCCCCCGGACGGCCTGCAGCAAAGTCCCAGCAGGGGCAGCGAGCGGCCCGGTCTGCGGTCCGCGTGCAGGCGTCTGGCGGGCGTGTCTGCAGTGGAAGGTTCTCCGGACCACATCTGTGACAGCTGTTTTTGAGAAGCCTGCCGACGGCCAAGACGACATCGGAGCGCCCTCGCAGAAGGAGCAGGAAGGGCACCAGCGCCCTCCCTCGCTCCACAGCCCAGTCTCCCGAGCATCCGGCCTGGCGGGCACCGTGGCTGGCACGAGTGTGCGCTCACAGACGCTCACCCCGACCCCGTGACCACTGCCCGCGTGCCGCAGCCTCACCGCCTGGGACCAAGAGGCGGGGTCCTCTGGCTCCTTCTGCCGGCGGCGTGGGCTGCCGTGGGGCCCGACGGTCGTGCGTGTGTGTGTGATGGAGCAGCCGCCGCTCTGCCTCCCACCTCTCGGCCCTCGCCAGGATGGATGGCGGCGGCCAGCCTCTGGGCACTGCCCGCTGCTCCCCCCGAAGGACACGTGGGCCCGACCAACCTGCTCACGCTGCAGGCTCGACCCCGTCCGTCTCCCCTGCCCGCCGGGACGCCATGGGACGGGCACAGGCACGGGCTCCTGGCCTTCCCTCCCGACGGGGGCTATGGACGCCGCGGCACACGGTCAGGATGGATGGTGGCCAGCCTGAGTCTGCCCCGGTCAGACACGGGGATGGACTCTTCCCTCTGCTCAGGCCCTGTCATTCGCATGGTACCTGCGTGTGCCACGCGTCCCCACAAGCCGTACACCGCGCGTGATTCCACATCTCGCATGTGAGCGGGCGGACGGAGCACACACTCACGGCGCGACACACGAACCTTCCCGTTCACCGTTTCTTCCGAGCTGCGTCGTTCCTCCTGCCTCTGCCAGCCGACGGCCGGCTCCCCGCAGACAGCACCGCACACGTCGCCTTACACGCCTGCTCCTGCTGCGTTCCCGTCTCCGTGTGGCTCCCCGGCTCGCGGCCAAGTGCGTCCTTCAGGATGTTCTGAGGCAAGCTGGCTCCCAGTGAACGCTCTCCGCCGCGGGCCGGGGACGCCCTCCTCTTGCCGTCGTGTCTGACGGGGTCCGCCTGCTGCCGGCCTTCCCTCCCACACCCGTGCGGGCCCGGTCTCCGCAGCAGCGGTCACGCGTGCCCGGTCCTTGGACCTCAGCCCGGCTACTATGGCGTGTGCAGGTGGGGGTGTCTGCGCCGACCACCACCCTCCCCGGAGCTGGAGCTGGAGGAGCTTTCGGGGTGTGTGTGAGAACGCCGACCCTCCGCCCCGGGAGCTCTTCTGCCCCTGCCCCGCTGCGCCCCCCGGTGCCCACAGCCCACGCGTCTAAGTGCACAGGCTGGGCCGCTGTGCTCCTCTGAGAACGCTCGCTCCCCTGCTGCGCTTTGCACCGCGACTCGCTCTCACTCCACGGGCTCCCCGGGCCGCGCTCCCGGCGGCTGCTCTGGGAGTGGAAGCCGGCGGTGCGGTTCCCACACCGTGGAGGCTGCTTTGGCCTCGCGCCCGCCGGGGTGGCCGCTGTACGCCAAGGGACCCGCTGGGCTGTCTGGGCGTGAAGGCCCGGCGAGCAGCTCGGCCAACCAGACACGCGGGTGCAAAGCCGGCCCTGCCTTCCTGACGTCCCTCACTTCCGCATCCAGTCCCCGCGAGCGAGAATAGAATACAACTGGACACACACATCGGCCAACTTCTCTGTTACAGGAAGAGCCACGGTCGCAAACCCAAGTCACCCATGACGGCGGACGGGGAGCCGCTGCCGTCCGACTCTGCTGCGGTCGGGGGTCAGAGCCGTGGGGCACCCCAGATCCCCCGAGCTCCCGCCACGGCCACACGTACAAAGCTCAGCAGAAGCAGAGGAAGGCAGGTGGGAAGGAGCACCGTGAGTGTCTCCAGGCTTGGTGACGACAGAAGCCCCTCGGACGTCCCACACAGCAAGCAGAGCCTGAGCATAGTCTGGGGGTGCCCTGCTCTCCTGGCCTCGGGACAGGTGTGGACACCGGGCGCCTGCTGGGGGCTCAGCCCCACATCCGGCCCTACTTACGTCGGGCTGCCCTCCCACCCCGTCACGCTGGAGGATTTCAAGCTTCTTATCGCCTTGCTGGCACCTTTGGTTCCGATGTTCTCCACAGCACGGACAAACTTCCAGCTGGAAGCCTCTCCCTGGGCGGGCTGGCCACCGAGACGCAGGAGACCCAGGCCCCGGGCCTAAATCCACATTGCTCCACGCGCCTGCAGGGCAGAAGGCCAGCACCCGATCCACGTCAAGGGCGCTTTCCGACCAGCCTGGAGTCTGTTGTCGGTGGGCACGGCCCCACGAACACACAAACGGTAGAGCATGTGCGCTCGGGGGCTCAGTGGCGCACCCACGGGCCCAAGAGAAGAGGACACTCCTGGTGGGCTCCCCCAGGCCTTTCTGAATCTCTGCGAAAAATGCCTCAATTTCTTTTCCACTCCACAGGGAAAGGCGGAATCAGCGTCCCATGTCACGGCACCAGCCGGCACCTGCACCCCCGGCTCCGCAGACCCCAGGGCGCCCCCGCAGCAGGACGAAGACACAGCCGGCGCGACCACCGAGCACGGCTTACAGCACCTCACGCGGCATCTTAAACAACTCGCTCCCGAGGCAAGCGACGGGCTTCCCGCCGGCTCTGGAGAGCCCCGCCGTGTGGCAGGCGGGACGGCAAGCGCGCCCGGGAGGCTGAGGTCCTCCTGCTCCGCAGCCGGCGCGTGCACGGTCCTTCTCGGAGGGACATTCCCACACGCGGGGCCACCAATCTCTGCGCCTCCTCCCCCGCTGCTGTTGGCACGTCTGGCCCAGTCCTGCTCTGGAACTGGACTGCTCACGTAAACAACTCTTCTGGGCTGTTTCTTTAG
This sequence comes from Neogale vison, assembly GCF_020171115.1. Classification (NCBI taxonomy): domain Eukaryota; kingdom Metazoa; phylum Chordata; class Mammalia; order Carnivora; family Mustelidae; genus Neogale; species Neogale vison. Next base: position 123,953,036 of record NC_058093.1, read on the forward strand.
CCACAGAACGTCTTGGGGTCAGACCCGATGGGTGTGCGGACTCAGTGGGGAAAGAGCAGAGCCCCGGCACAGAGGAGAGCCCAGGCACGGGGTGAGCACACGCGTCTGTGCTCTGTGTCGGCCCCGGTGACCCGAGACAGCGCCACCGACGCCCCCGTCTCAGCAGAGGAGCTTTGAAGGCAGGCCCACCGGTGTGTGGCTGGGAGGAGACTCTTGGGACGCGTGTCTGCCAGCTTCTCATCGTGGGGGTCGACCGCGGCTGGGGCGGTCCTGCTGAACCCCCGCGGGGCGTGAGCAGCCGGGGCTCTGATGGGGGGCGTGCAAACCGCCCAGCGCATGGGGCAAGGGTGCAGTCCTCCCCGCGGCAGACGGCGGTGCCCCCGCGGACACCGTGCCGGAGAGAGCTGGAGCCACGCCGTCTGCAGACCCCACCCCACCGTCAGGCCGGTGGGGGCGAAGCCAAGGTGGCCTGTGTGGCCACGCAGTGTGTCCCACACGCACTGGCCCAGGAAGCTTCTGGAAGACGCACGGACTCCACCAACACGAGGGAGCAAAGCAACGAAGTGTTGACGCCGGGAAGTGCGGACTTAGTCTGGAGGTGGGAGGCCAGTCCCAGCATGCCGCGGGGCCCCGAGGCAGCTCAGGCACGTGGGGACAGTGGCTCTGGCTTTGGTGGGATTGAGCCGGGCCACTGGAGTGGGAAGACTCAGAAAGAGGCAAAAAGGAAGGAAACTGAGCAAAGAGCAAATGAGGTGATCAGATCCAAGGGAGACAAAAAGAGGCTTCGGAGAAGGAGAACCGGCAGGCCGCCCTCGGTCCAGGAGAGGACGGGGTCAGTGTCAGTGCTGGTGGAGAGGCGGCTGCGGCCCGAGCTTGCTGCCCACGGACGGGGCCGCGAACAGGGCAGGGCACGCCGGAAAGTGGGCGCTGCGCCCCAACGTGCCAGCCACGGCGCACCTTGCCCTCTGTCCCAGGCTGGCGACCGCTGGCCCCGTGGGGTGTCTCCACCAACAGCACCGAGGACGTGCTCCCCCAAGGGGAAGAAACTGGGGTCCACGAGGAATAAACTGAAGCACGAGACGTGGAGAGAAATTCCTGTCACCGAAAACCACGCCTTCTGGAAACGCCCAGGTCTGAGGACTCTGCTCAGACTCCGGCGCACCCACCGACGTCTCCAGGCTGGGCCCCTCCCCCCGGCCCCTCACCTGGGCCCCCGGCTGCCTGCGGTGGTCCTCTCCCCGCACGGCGTGGCCTCCAGCGTGGCCTGGGGCTCCCGGGGTGGGGGCCGCTCCTGCCGCTCCTCCTCTGGCCTCTTCTTCTCACTGTCGCTGTCATCACTGCCCTCTCCTAGGATGTCATCCACCTGGCGGAGGGGGACAGTCAGTGCCGGAACACAGCCACCGCCCGTCCCGCGGCCCACGGCCCCCACCCAGTCCCAACCACACGCACACACTCCTGGTGCGTGGGCGGCACGTCTGGCTCCTGGGTCTGCAGCCGCCGGGCCCTCGGCCGCGGGGCTCTGGGTGGCACACAACAGGTTCAGGAGGCCGAGGGAGAGCCGAGAAGGCCAGGCTGCCTGTCCTGGGCTCCCAGCACCCCCCATGTGACCCTGCTGCAGGTCACGCGGGCCTGGGCAGTCACTTCTTGGCGGCACGATTCTGACGGGTTTCTAGCTGGTGCGCGAATGAGCTGCGCCGTGAAAAAGGACCCTGTAAAATGCTCGAGACGGAGAAGCCGCACAGAGTGACTGCTTCCCAGGAGGCGCTCTGGAGTGTCGGGGGGGCTGCTGCGGCGGGGTCCCAGCTGTCTGGGGCCTCGCTCTCTGCAAACTGAACCATTTGGGGACATGCCAAGCAAGGGCGATGGGGACGAGGAGTCATGGGCCCTGGCACGGCCCTTGCTGCTCCTCTATAGCCGGGGCAGGGCTGCTTCCAGAGGCCAAGCGCCAGGCCCCCAGGGACGCCAGGTCCCCAGGAGAGCCACCGAGGGGGGCTCCCGCGGCTCTCCCACCGGAACAGCTCGGCCGGGCAGCCTCCCAACACCCACCCAGTCAGACGGAGCTGTCACATCAGGTTGGGGTGGGCCTATGGACAGAAGACAGGGGAGGGTCGGCCTTCGACCTTGGTCTGACCTTGGTCTCTCTGCCTCTCTCTCAAATTCACTCTGGTCTTCTTTTTTTTTTTTTTTTTAAAGATTTTATTTGTTTGACAGACAGAGATCACCAGTAGGCAGAGCAGCAGAGAAGAGGAGGAAGCAGGCTCCCCGCCCTAACCCCGGGATCACGACCCGAGCCGAAGGTGCCGCTCGCCCTGGTCTTCTAACACAGACAGCATATGTGCTGCCGAAGCGAGCACTAACACAGAGAGCAGGTAACGACGGAGATCGGGCGGAAAGGGGAAAAATCAGGAACGGAGGTCACCCACGGCAACGGGAAAGAAGCGTCCTGCTCACTGCACTGCGTCCCGGAGCACCGCGAAGGGCATTTCTGGGGCGCTGCTGTTTTCTCAGGGAGCGGCGCTCTGCTGGCACCAGGGAAACCGCGATCCTTCTTTGTTCTGACCTAGTGTGTGACGGAGAAGCCGGGGGCTTCTCTGTGCCCCACAGTACCCGGCGGCAGGCCTGCCTTCTGCAGCGGCGTGTGCTCAGGGCAGCCAAGGCCAAGGCGGACGCTCGCAGAGCCGATTCCCAGGCCAGAAGCTCTTCTTCGACGGCTCCGGAACGCCCCAACCGCACGCACGCCTGAGAAGTGCCGCAGCGTTTCAGGAGGTTAACAGCAAACGTGTGGCTACGTCACTACAAACATCAACTTCCTACAAAAGGCACCAGTGGAGCGCAGAGGTGACCGCACTAACCCGGGGCCGCTGAGCCCTGGGTACCGCACTTCGGGGCGGAAGGCCTCTCTTTCTCCCCAGAAATACACACACAGAAAAAGCAAGCGAGGATGTCAAACACCATATAAGTCAACAGGATTACGTCTTTAAGACGGCAAAGTGGATCCTTACGTAACAAGATTATCTGCTGTATGAAACAGTGAGAGAGAGATTCGCTGGCCTCTGTCCCTCTGACCTGACACAGCGCTCCCGGCGACACGGCAGACTCTTGGTGGGCTCTGGACGGGGCGGGGAGCAGAAGCCTGGAGCCCTCGGCCCCAGCCCCGTCCTCCAGAGAGGGGAGGGGCCCGGAGATGGAGCCAGAGGCTGGGCCTGGGGCGCTTCCACATCCTGGCAGGGCGGCCCACCCCAACTCCACGGGGGCAGCAGGGACCCCAGGTGGCTCTCCGTCTGGCTGTTCATCTGTCTGTCACGTTCTTTCTTACGTAATAAGCCGTAAAGGTTAAGTGCGGAGCAGCCCTAGCGAAGCGTGGGACCCCAGGAGCGGTGGTGGGAACCCTGATTCGCAGCTGGTCAGTTACCCGTGGGCGCGACAAGCCAGGACCCCCACATGGTGACTGGCATCAGACAAGGGGGAGTGTGTGGGGGCAGGTGGCGTCAGAGCTGCTTGCTGTGACCCCCGCCCATGTGGTGAGCAGAGACGCGTCCGAACGGCTCCTGTGGATCCACGTCTCAAGACGAGAGCCATGGGTGTGTGGGCCCCGTTTCCCCAGGCCACACGCCGCAGCCGAGGACAGAGCCGTCTGTGGGAGGCCTGAGGGAGCGCACAGTGGCTTCCAGGCGTTGCCAAGGGGAGAAAGGCCATCAGAAGTATTTAAGTCACAAAAACCCACTGGGCAGTACCCCCCCACCGGCGGCTCCCGGCAGGGCTGGCCAGCAGCAGCCCCTCCCTACAAAGGCGAAGGGCACGCCCCCCCCCCCCCCGCACACTCGGGGACTGGGCTGCCCGCTCCTCACCTCCCCGCCTCGTGCACCCCAAAGCACCCCTGGGCTTCCGTGCACGGACTACGAGTGAGGTCCCAGCACAGGGCAGCTTCGAACCAAGCCCAGTCCCGTCACTGCCACGCTGACCTCAGTGGGAGCGTGGAAACGGCACAGCGGCAGCTACGGCAACACGGCAACACGCGGGCGTCGCTTCTAAGCTGAGGGCAGGTGCCGGCAAGCACGGGGTTAACTCTGAGAGCGGGCGCACGCGCCCTTCACCGCCGCGCCGCTCTAGGCGGATGAGCCCGCCTCCTGTTGGGATGTTAAACTTCCTCTGAAGACACTTCAGGCCTGAAACTCTGCATCGTACCTTTTCAAGAGGAAAAGGAGGAATTAAAAAACCAGGTCTCCGAACAACAATCACGGCCTCCTGGAGACCGCGAGGCGGCCCGTGAGCGTCAGCACCGTCCCCAGGCAGGAGCCCGTCGACCCTCGCGTCTGCGGATGGCAGACCCGCGTGCGGCCGTCCTGCCGACGGCTGGCGAGATTCAGACGAACGCTCTGCACCGGCGGGAGTCGTGCGTGGGAGGAGCCGTACCTAAGTTACGCTTCAACCTGCTCGGGTTCCTGCCTGACGCGGCCCAAGGTCTGTTTCCGGCCAAGACAGGGTTCCAGGCCTCTCCTTTCCACGAGGGTAACTGGGCTCTTTGAAAAACAGTAAGGTATAATGAACTATTTCATAAACACTACTTGAAAGATGCCGGGTAAAAACTTTAGAATCTTAAGGAAAAACCTAAAAGCCAAGTATGTGAAGAGAAAAAATTCACTTTCTACTGAATTAACGACGGAGGGCTGTCAGAGGGCCCACACGGATCGCGTCGCAGGCCCTGGAAAGCGTTCCCATCGCCTTGTTTGGAAGACGCAGGACCCCGGGGATCCCGAACTCCTCATGGCCTCCGCCTGCGCAGACGTGAGGCCGGCAAGCGGGGCACGGTAAAGAGAGGAACAGAAACGGGCCCCAGGCTGGAAATGCGACCTTCCCGGTCACTCCCTGTGCCAGGCGACCTTCTCTCTTGATAGAACGGAAATGTGCTCAGACACGTTAATGATTCCTTTACCCAAGGAGGACACAGAAAAGGGGACAGAGGCAGTTCCGTCCCAGTCCGCCTCGGCCCGCACACTTGGAGCAGACAAGGCCGAGGGACGCCTGGCGTTCCCTCCAGCTTTAGGCCAGCAGCGCTTGTCACAGCTCCTTTGGCCACGGCCTCCTGGACGGACTGGCCCGGGAGAGTCTGCAGGACAGGCCCTCTAGATCACGAGAAATAAATTAGGACCTGTGTTCCCGTTTCACTTTCCGACTACAAAGACGCCGTTTTCACGTATTATCTTCAACCTCGAGTGTTTTCTCTAAAAGCTAACGTCTGTTAACGATCTCAAGCCGTCCGGAACGTTCATGACGTGGCTCGCGGAGCTTCCCAAGTGCGGCCCAGCACCGAGCGGAGACACGGGAGCCCTCCCGGCAGCTGTCTGCTGAACTACCTCGGGGAGCCTGCTGACCCACATAAAGCCCTGAACGGCACAAGTGAATCGGCTGGTCCACGAGCTCCTGCTCCAACAGAGGCGTGTGAACAGAAGGGTCACTTGGCAAAGTCACGGCGGTGTCCCTGCCTGATGTCCGTGCCGGACTCCAGTCTGAGGAAGAAAGCCCAGTGGGCGTGACCGCGAGCCGCACACACGTAAATGAGACGGCACGGGAAGCCCGACCGCCACGAGGGCTGAGGACGCAAAGGAGACGTTCCAGCCGTCAGACAAACAGGCAGTTGAAGCTCTGCAGGCACGTACCGTTCCTGAAGTGTGCCCACGACACCTAGAACGAGAGACCCGCGTGACCGCGCCTCGAACAACTCTCCGCACGGTCTCCAGCCGTCTCTTCTGTGCACGTGTCTGCCCATGAACACCGAGTCCTGCCAGGCGCCCGGTCCCTGCGCCCCGCCGGGGAGACACGCTCTCTGAACACGCACGAGGACTCCCGGGGCTCCGCAGGGCCCGCGTCGAACACAAGCCTTCCGTGCGCGGCCTGCTGTGGTCCTGGGGAGGAGGGAGCCACGCGGAGACACAGAGCGTGGACGACACTCTGCTTTATGAAATGCTATGACTGGCCAGACTGGTCTGCAGCATCAGAAACCAGCAAATTGATGGCTTTGACCAAGTTCCTGGGGTCTTCAGCCATCATTCCTCCAAGTATCTGGCCCATGCCCCCGTCCTCCCCAGCTGTGGCGTTCCAATGGCGCACACAGAAGGCTCCGCTGCCCACCGGACGTACCTGTGGCTCTGACCACAGACCCCCATCTGTCTTCCGGCTCGTCTCCAGGGGGTCTCCGTGACCCTGTTTGTGGCTCTCCCTTCTTTGCCTCCACTGGGTCGGGCGTGTGGGGCGACCGTCAGGGACCCCGCGGAGCGTGTGTCTCTCTCGGTCCTGAAATCCCCGCTGCTCACTCGTCATTGCGTGTGCGTTCTCTGGAGGCTCTGCGCCTCTGCCCGGGGAGCCCAGCCCCCGAGCGGCTCTGAACGTGCTGGTCTCCTAACCCCGACGACTGGGCTGGCCGGGGGTGGGCGTCTGCTGCCACTCAGGCTGTGCCCGGACGGCTCCGACAGGTCAGCTTCTCCAAGCCTCTGGGGAACACGGGTCTGTGTTTGCAGGTGACCAGCCTGGCGAGGGCCTTGCCTTCCGCGGACAGCGACGTGGATTTTACGCCTCCGTGATGCCATCTGTCCTACGTCTGCTCTCGGAGGCAAGCCTGGGGTCTGCTCCTCCCCAGAACTGGGACGTTCCTTTCCGCTCTGTGGTGTGGCTGGGGCCCCCCAGGGGACACAGAGGCAGAGGAAGGAGCCTCCATACTCTCTGGGCCACAGACTCCGGTCCCTCGACCCTCTGTTTTGGGTGCCTGTCCCAGAGCAGAGCTGGGAGAGGGGCCCCGCCTGCAGGTAAGGGCAAGAGCTGGGGGCATCCTGCTCGTCCCGCCGCACCCACGCTTTCAGGAACCGTCTGCTCCTTCTTCCGAAGCGGTAACGTGTTTTCTTCCTTAAAGAAAGCTCTTGGTCCAACACGGGGCTCAGACTCCTGACCCCGATGGAGAACTGCCCGCCCGACGGACTGAGCGGGCGCTCCCTTCTCTGTTCCGTGGACTTCAGCTGCAGGGAGCGGGAGGCGGGGAGGCGGGGAGGCCGTGCTGGCGGCTCCCCACCCGGGGCCGACACGGGGGTCAGCGACAGGCCCGTCTGCCTCCCGCCGTGACGCTTCCCCGTGCTTCGCGTGCGCCGGCCCTTCTCCTCTCTCGTGGCCGGCGCTGCCCCGCCGATCCGACTGCAGGCACCTCTTCTGTCCTGATGGGGCTGCGAACGTTCCCTGTCGGAACAGACTCGTGCATTTTAACTGGAAGGGTGGACCTTTCTTTCATTCTGGAGACCCGACCCACACACCCCGGCACAAAACCTGCTCACCAGCCTGTGGCCACACAAGAGCGAGAGCGCCACACGCCTCGTGTGTTTGGCTCATGCGGCAACACAGGTGCGCAAACCTGGTCCGCGAGAGCAGTGCAGGACGGCGGGACACGCAGCCTCCGGGAGGGACACCCGGTGAAAACACACAGCGTCCGATGCCCCACTGACCCCAAGCATCGTCACTTGGGCAAAATGTTGTGGACGTGTCCTGAGAACAGCCCTGAGCCCGGAAGGCTCAGCCAAGACCGCGGCCACACCCACGCCCGCACCCACAGGCACCCCCACCCGCCCCAAGCTGGGCTCCGCGGTAGCTTCTGAAATACACTTGCTTCATCTCAACATTCCGAAGCCAAGAGACAATGAGCCCGTTTTACTCCGCATATACTTGCAAAACAGCACTTGCTCCGGGTGGGGCACGCCTGCCGCAGGGATGGGACAGCGGCCCTGAAGGTCTCCCCGACGCACGCGTCCCACACGGAGTGCGGCTTCGAAGCAAAAGGGAGAAGGCGGTGTGCGCGGCAGGAGGCCGAAACCACAGCCGGGCAGCGTCGTGCGAACCCTCCGAGAGCCAGCCCAGTGGGCGAGACCGTGTGCGGGGACAGACGCCAGTGCACGAGCATTTTGTGGACACTCAGGTCAGCTCTCAGGGGACCACCTTTCAACCCCCGACAGGGCACGCCCATGCCGGCGGCCCCACTCTCTCAGGAAGCCGTCCCCGCACACAGCAGCGACGGAGCCGTGACCTCACGCCGCTCACCGCCGCCGCTTACTCGGCAGCAGCAAACCCACAAGCTCAGTAAACCCAGAGCGCCCAGGCCACACGGGAAGGCTCACGGTCTCACACGTGACAGAACCCGCCACCGTGCCGGAAGGAAGCTGCTGCCCACGGGGGACACTGGTGTCCAGGCCCCAGCACATGGTGGTCGCGGCCCCAGGGTCTTGGCAGAAGGCTCTTTGTGCGAGCCCCAACACACACGAAGTGCAACCCTAACCCAGCACAACTACCCACAGAAATCCTCACACTAGACACACGCGGACCGTAGTCGGTCCCTCGCCCACGGGGCAGGCTGCAGAAGCCCGCGGACGCCTGAAGCCTGTATGAACACCGCGAGGACAGCGCTGGACCGACACGGAGACTTCCCAGGGCCCCGCGGTGACACAGATGGTCACAGCAACACACGGCCGGGAAGACGTGTGTCAGCGCAGGCTCTCGGGAGCTCGCGCCGTCTCTCACCGCCCCTGCCCTTCCTCCTCCGACGGAGACGTGAGGGGGCGAAGGCCGTGGGCACGTGGTGTGCCGTCAGGGCACTACCGGCTGTCTGAGCACATGTCCAGAGGATGGCCCCCAGCCTCCTGAGCGCAGCTGGCCACAGTACCCGGGACTTGAGCTGAGCTGTGTTTACAGCGAGCTCTGGCAGAGGAGGGACAGAATCGAAGGGGACCGTGGCTGCTGGGGGCCGGGAGAGGCGACGGGTCCCAGATAGGGCCTCTGACAGACACGCTGTGGAACACCCATCAGTGTGAGCTACAGCCCATCGGAACGGCCCTCTCCAAAGGGTTCGACAGACACGACAGGCACGGGTCACCGCACAGGTGAGCACGGGGGCATCAGGACAGGGCACAGGTGAGCAACGATGAGAACGAGGAGATGGAAACAGGACACAGATGAGCACAAATGAGCACAGCAAACCTGAGCCGGGGCACAGATGGGCACAGGCGAGCACAGAGGGTACAGATGGGCACAGGTGAGCACGGAGGGCATGAAGACAGGGCACAGGTGACCTCAGTGGGCATGAAAACAGGGCACAGGAGAGCCCGGGGGCATCAGGACAGGGCACAGGTGGGTGTGGGGATCTCCTGACAGGAGACAGGTGAGTAAGCTCACAGTTCTCAGCCCTACGTCCGAGGACCCCCCAGTCACTGAGCGGAGTGAGACAACTACCTGGCACGTGTGAATTGTGCCAGGGTCCTGCGGTGGATCTCACAGTCCCCAGAACCCAAGTGTACTGAAAAACATGTTTTTGGCAAACAGACCACTGAAGGAACTCATACAAAAGACAATTTGTTATTCAATCGAATGTTCTTGATAAACCAAGAACTGCACGAACACCAAACCACCTACATAAGGTCCCCAGTGTGTACAAATTTAGACACACACAGGGACAACTGTAAAAAAGCAATCCACCCTGAATTATCTCAAAAGAACAAGGGCCACTAGAAAACAAAACCAAAACAAAACCACGTGCTCATTTCTGCCAGCCCATTGCCGGCAGAAATGACCCCTTCCTCTCGCAACTCACTCATTTTCAAGAAGCTTCCTGGGATTCTCTGGAGGTTTCAGAATTTCCTACATGCCTCACCCTCCCTTCCGACCTTCCTTCTACTCTAATGGAAGACCTGGGGGGTCACTGCCTTGCAGACTGGGGTGCACTCTGAAACCCACCGGGAGGCAGGACTGGCACACGTTCCCTCATCTTACGATGTCTGTTCCCTCCCTCAGCCCCGACTGCGAGTGGCGCAGCGCACAGGACTCAGCCACACGATGCAGGACTGTGAGCCCGTCTTCAGGCTCACAGAGCAGGGACCGGAGACAGCGTCCGCTGAGACAGTGCGCCTGCCCTCCAGTAGCGCTCCGCGAGGCCCCCAGAGCAGGGGCATCTCCTGCTACCTGAACGCCGCTTTACGACCCTCTCTGGGCGTGCAGACATTTCAGAAGGGACACAGGTGGTGACGGCTTCTTCTGACACCCGGCTGTCCCTCCCATCGGCACACTCTGTCCAGGATGTCCCCATGTGACCTGCACGAAGCCGCTGGGAGGCCACCCGTGGCCACTGCTCCACCAGCTGACCGCACCCAGCAGCCGGGGTACAGGGACTGCCTCTCCAGTCTCTGCTGATGCTGTGTCTCCCAGGGACCTTTTCTGCTGGGGACAGAACTGCAGACAAGAGGGACCCTGTCGGACCTGGGCCTGGCCGTGCACATTTGCTTCCCCGCTTCTCCACTACCGGTTTCCAAACCCTGCAGTCTGTGGCCCGCCGTGCTTCCCAAGAACCGGGGATCCGGGAAGGGGAACAGGGGTGGAGGGTCAACTCTGGCCACCACCAGCCCGGGCACCCACCGTCCGTGCCCAAACACAGTTGCGGTCTCCCCGGCAGGGCGCGTCGGACCTGGATCTCTGGTCTCATTGCGTTTGCAGTGCAGCCCGGAGCCCGCCGGGTCCAAAGCCCGAGACGGCCTGCGCCTCCCACACACGCAGGTGCTGAGGGGCCCGACTGGTCTTCCTCAGAATGACAGGTTGCCCTGAACACTTATTCCGCGGCAAGATTCCAAACCTGCCTGATACGAAACCAGCGCCACCACTGCCGACCCCATTCAATGCCAGTGTGTGTCTGTGGGGCGGCTGTGGGGCCGGGGAGGTGGAGGCCAGCGGGCCCCTCCCCCAGCTCCCTGTGGGGTCAGCAACTCCCTGAGAGATACAGGAGCATGGAAGAAATTTGCTTGGCGAAAACATTTTTATGAAACAAAGAACAGCACATCCACCAGCTAATGTTCGAAAAACGGGAGCACGGAACCTAGCACGTCTGCGAGTAGGGTCCAGCCGTCGCCAGGTAAGCCATCCTCTGCACACGATACTCTGAGCTGCTGGGGAGACTTTGCGCTGACAAGAACCACGGACACCTTCCTGCTGCTACTCAAAATAAACTAAAATACGTCCTGCTCTGTTCGGGGCTTCCCGGAGTGTGGTGTGGGGCTGGGGCAGAAAGGCCACCGAGCACCGGCCGGCACACGGCTTCCGTCCCCAGCGGAGCCCAGCAGGGGTGCCAACAAGGGGCCACGTTTTCTCGGATGCACGGTATGGTTTTCTGCAGAGGCTGCACGGCCGCCTACAAATGGAGACCCCCACGGGCAGGCAGGACCCTCCTCTCGAGGGCACTGGCCCAGGGGGGCCGGTGGGACTCTGGACCGGCTGACCCAGGAGACAGACAACAGACTGACCTACAAAATTACCTGCAGCTTAGTGCCGTTTGGTTCTGAAGAAAAGCCCCACTGTATTTAGTCTCCAACTCAAAACGTCGTCAAGGCCCTGTGGCCCTTACTCCCACAATTAACCCTTTGACAAAAGAGAAACCCCACCGATGTGGCCTATCTTCGGGGCGTAAGGCTGAGATCCTACAAGGGACTGCTGGCTGCGCCCCGGGCAGCAGGTCATCGAGGGGGTCTCGTGGGGCAGTGCAGGCCGCCAGTGGCCCCGGCCCCAAGCGGCCCGAGGCAGGGCCCTCGCCAGCGCTGCCGACGCCCTGACGCGTCACTCAAGGCCGCTGCGCGTGCCTCGGTGGAAGCGTCCCTGGGAAACCAAGGGTGCTGGTGAGCACGGTGCGCCCTGCCCCCGGCCTGGCCTCACCTCTTTGTCCATACTCTCTAAGTCCTCCTTACACAGGGTGTACAGCGGCATTGTCTCCGACAGGCTGGGCTGTCGCTTCCGTCCACTGGGGCCGGGCTGCTCTCCGGGTCGGCTGTCCGGCAGCTCTTGAGCAAGCGTCTGCCGCGGCGGCTGAACCACTCTGAAATGAATGTCACAGGTCCCACGTGAGGAGGGTCACTTGGAAGGACTCCTGACTCCCGGAGCAGGTGCTCACGCACACCACACGCACACAGCATTCTGGCCACGACAAACCACCGTGTCTCTGCACAGCACCTGATCGGGCTCTCTCTGAGCGCCGCCTCCCGCTGGAAGCGAACACCCGCCTCCTTCTGCCAGCATGACCCTGCTTGACCCGCCACCCCCGTCTTCGCGCAGAGGGCAGAACGGGAAGAGCTAACGAACCACCACGGCCTAGAAAGCAGCAGGAAGCGTTCCTCATCCTCAAGTACCATCAAGCAAGCAGCGGGGTTTCTAAAACGACAAAGCCGACGACCGCCTCCCCATGGTCACCGGAACAGGAGGACGTGTGGCGCGCAGAAGCAGGTGACGGGCTGAGGTCAGCCGTCCGCGGGAGGGCACAGCTCTGCTGAAGGGTCAGATACGCACGCAAAACCCAGCAGCCCCGGGGGATGCTGTTCCCCGGGGCCGTCCCAGGCTGGGCACGGGGAGCCTCTCCCAGCACCTCCCGCAGGCGCACGCTCCATGTCAGACCCGAAGCACGCTCTGGCGCGTCGCTGCCTCGATGCGGAGTGGCTCGTGCGTGCCCGGCGGGTCCGGCACGAGTGGCTGTTTTGAGAGGCTGCTCACGGGGCTCAGAGCCTGCACGAGGTGCCTCGGGCCCCACGGCCACAGCCGCCCACACGCTCCCTCCCCGAGATGCGGAAGCGGGAAAACCTCAGGCCTGCGAGCTCCACCCACCCCTGCAAGCGAAGAGAAGCAGCTGGCGTCCTCTCGGGGATGCGGGACTTCTCCCCGCGAACACGGAGCGCCCCCCTCCGCGCCCCCAGGCGTGGGGACACGGGCCGCCTCGCCGGCGCCGCCCACGCGACAGTGCCTACCCAGCTCCCCGCCGGCATGGCTCGACACTGCCACACGCACTGGCCGGCGGACCCGACACGGGAAAACAGCAGAGTGTCCGAAAAACAAGTATGTTGAGGTCTCCCCTTCACAACAACGATTTCAGTTAAACCAAGACCTGAGACGTGCCAACAGGTCAGGGCACGTGGGCCGGCCAGGCCGCTTCCGCAGGCTCCGGCACTCCTGGGTGGGCCCACCTCCCGGGCCCTGGCCCCCGAGTCTCCCTTTACCAACGACAGGCCACACCGGAGGTGGGGTCTCCACGAAGGGCAGCTCCCAGCCGGGGGCACAGGCAGCCAGGAAGCGCTGTCCTCGGCCAGAAAGCCCCCAACACGCAAACAGGCCGCTCTTCTTACGCGCCTCGTCCGCTGCGCGATCCAGTGTTCACACGAGACGGCTCACGGCTCCTCTGAAATGTGCGAGTGTCTCCCAGGCGGCTCAGGTCCTGTGTCTGACAAGGTCAGCTCTGGGGGACAAAGGCCCAGAACAAAGAGCTCTGTGTTCCCGACACCAGGCCGCTCGCTCAGCTGCCCCCAGACGGCACCACAGACTCGAGAGGACATGAAACACAAAGGGATTCTGCATCTACTCTGAATCGCAAGCTGACCTCCAGTCCTAGGCAGGCTGGCGGGCCTCTGTCACCCTCCTGGGAGCTCAACCTGAGACCCGGGCCCCCAGGGGACACAGAAGACAGACAGTGGAGGAGGACTAAAGCCGGCAACGTGAAGTCCCAATGGGCAGACACGATGCCCCGAGAGCAGGCTGCTCCCTGCAAGGGAGGCTCAGAGAGAGGCCACTGCGTAGGACAGGACTGCCTGGGACAGGCCCTCTCCACCGCGGGCCACCACCGGCAGTTGCGGGCCCCACCAGGAGTCTCCGGGAAGGCTGAGTGGGGAGCCAGGACCTTTCCTCCTGTCCAGCCTAGGATGAGCGCCCCACAACCGTGCAGCGTCCGTGGGGACCACGGCAGGCAGAGCCTGGACAAGCACCTCTCCCTGCAGCTGACAAGGCCCCCGTCTGGGCTGGGAGGCGTCGGACTCGGACGTTCACCTCCACCCAGTGGTGCACGCGGGGACCGCGGGGAGCAGCCGGACCCCCACGGCCTGGCAGCAGCAACCACCCCCAGCGGGTGCCACGGCAGCCCGCGCAGACCGGGACTGCTCCCCGCCGGGCACAGGGGAGGCGGCCCGTCCACCTGTGCTGTGGGCGTGGCGCCAGGCAGAGGCAGCCAAGCTCTGGGTCCAAATAAGGTCCCGATGCTCACGGTGTGACGTGATGCTGTCCTGGCTGCCATCAAAAATCACTCGTCCTACCCAGAACCAGGAAGGTCTCCAGCAGAACGAACGTCCACTCGGAGACAGCGGAGATGCTAGAACTACCCGAGGCAGACGCGAGGGCATCGCAGTAAAAACGCTTCCACGAGAATGACAGGCGCACGCAAGGAGCGTGAGGAAAAGCGAGCAGGGGCTTGGGAGCGGAAGACGCGGCAGCAGCTGCAGTTTCTTAAAAATGCAGGGGATGGGGTCAACTTTATAAGGAAGGAGACAGAAAGCACAAAAGCAGTAAACCCGAGGAGTCGCAGAACAGGGAGGAGAGAGACTGATCAGAGCAGGCCAGACGACAAGATCCAGTCCTCGCACCCCGGAGCCCGGGAGGAGCAGCGGCCGAGGTGGAAACGGCCTCAAAGAACAGGGGCTGGAAATGTCCTGAATCTGGTGAAAGACATTCAACTTTCCGATTCAAAATGCTGGGCGAGGGGCGCCTGGGTGGCTCAGTGGGTTAAGCCGCTGCCTTCGGCTCAGGTCGTGATCTCGGGGTCCTGGGATCGAGTCCCGCATCGGGCTCTCTGCTCAGCGAGGAGCCTGCTTCCTCCTCTCTCTCTGCCTCTCTGCCTACTTGTGATCTCTCTCTGTCAAATAAATAAATAAATAAATAAATAAATGAATAAAAAAAAAAGCCCCGAATCGACATTAGGACACATCCTCATCAAACTTATTACTCAAAACAGAACAAAACAAATCTCGAAAACAGCGAAAGAAACAATTCAAATGACAGGCCAAAGGAAACCACGTGACCGTATCGCTGCAGATAAAGCACCTGAAAAATTCCACGCCCGTTCAGGATAAAAACTCATGGGAACTTGGGAAGAGGGGCGAACTCCCCCTGCTTGGTAAACAGCAGCTGCAGAAAACCTAGAGCCAGAAACGGAACATTTTCACCTGAAGACCAAGACAAGACGAGAACGTGTGCAGGTGAAGGGTCAGTGGGAATGCAGACGTGACCCGCAGGCACACCCCGACACCAGCACCGGCACCAAAGCCAAGGACAAGGACGTGCACGAGCAAAATCGACCCGCCACCCAAAGTGTCATTCCCTGTGCAAAAACCCAGAATGGGTCACGGTCTTAAATAGAAGACGGGAGAGCTATGAAACTTCCAGAATAAGACGTAGGAGGAAACCTTTAGGATCTAGGACCCCAGAGAGAGTCCACAGACTTGAGAGCAGATGTGTCCTTCACGGAAAGAAAACGAATCCACGGAACCGGATTCACCGAAATGAACCACTTCTGCTTCGCCCGGCTCGGTGAAAATGAGGAAAAGCTACAGAGAAGAAACACCTTCCAGCCACACCGTCCGCGGACGAGAAGTACCTGGTGCGCAGCAGGACACACCCTCCGCAGTCCCGTGACCGCCCCGTGGGCAAACAGGCGAAGACAGACGCCTCACGGAGCAGGACGTGGGGGCCCGCGTGCCCGTCAGTGGGACCGACAAGAACACAGTCAACCCCGAACACGGGCGTGGGGTGTGGGGAGGGGACCGCGCTGCTTCTGGAGGGAGTGAGAGAGGGAAGGTGCTGCCCCTCCGGAGGGAAACCGTGCGCACGCTTGGCACACAGTGCGGCAGGCACGGCCCCGGGCTTCGGTCCCGCGGAACCGGACGCAGACACAAAGGCTAGGAGCAGCCCTCCATGGGGGGCCCACCTCCCGGGGGACCCCTTGGCTGAGGGGGGAGAGAACGAGGGAGTACTCGTGAGTAGTGCGACAACGGTGACCGGCCCGGGGCCGAGGGGGCCACAGATGTGCGAGAGCCTGTGTGTGGGGCACTGCTAGACGGACCGGAGGACTGGGGGGCGGGTTAGCGGGCTCCAGGTTATGGAGGCGCGGGAGGGGGGCCGGTGGCGGGGGCCTGGCGGCGGCGAGACTGGGCTGCAGGTGTGCACGGGCTGAAGCAGGGGAAGGGCACCCGGGCACGCTCTCTTTGTACCCCTGCCTGTGGGTCCACAGTGACCTCAAAACAAAACTTTCCTTTCTCTTAGAGGATTTTACTTACTTATTTGACAGAGAGAGAGATCACAAGCAGGCAGAGAGGCAGGCAGAGAGAGGAGGAAGCAGGCTCCCCGCTGAGCAGACAGCCCGATGCGGGACTCGATCCCAGGACCCTGGGATCATGACCTGAGCCGAAGGCAGAGGCTTAACCCACTGAGCCACCCAGGCGCCCCTCAAAACAAAACTTTTAACAAAAGCAACAACAAAAAAACCCACAAACGTTCACAACTAAGAGCACAGCATCACGATGGGTTAAAAAAAGAGGAATTCAGAATTCTGGACGCCGTCCTTGCAGGGGAGTAAGTCCAGACGGACCGCGTGGTGAGCCCTGGTTGCTCTAACCCCACCCCACCCCCAGTCCAGGGCGCTCACCTTCCCCTGCAGGCACATCCTGGGGTCCCTGCCAGGGGAGGCCCCTTGACCCAGCCTCAGGAGGGGAGGACGGACCTTGGCATCATGCCAGCAACAGCAGGGGCGCCCCAAGGAGCTCTGACCTCGAGTCTCCAGGTGAGCCAGCAGCCTAGAGCCCAAACCGTCAAGGCAAGGCAGACACTCACAGTTCCCCAGGCCTCGGTCAGACAAGCGCACAGAGCAGCGTCCCTGCCCACAGGCCCAAGCGCCATGTCACAGTGGGGTCTGCACAGGGTTCCAGCTTCAGGACGGGGCTCAGCCACCCCTCCTGGGGCTCTTCTTCCCACAGCCCTCGACACACAGGGACAGGGTGGCCCCGGGCAGGAGGGGCACCAGAGCCTCGATGGGGGGCTGGTGCAGGCTCGTAGCCCGTGATTCCAGGGACCTGCCTGTGTACACTGGCACCTGTGAGGGCAGACAGAGCAAACGGAGGTGCCCTGGGTCGCTGTGCGTGGACAGGGGGACTAAGGACACAGGCGTGTGTGGGCGCGGTGTGAAATCAAATGAACAGGGAGCTCCAGCTCCATGCAGCCATGAGCCGCGCGGGCAAGCTCCCGCTACAGAGCACCTGCGAGAGCGCGACCCGGGCCCTACCTGGCCCTCCGGCCTCTGGGCCTGGACGGCTGCCACCCCTCCCTTCGCAGCGGGGCACTGCATTCGCTAGTTTTACAACGCAGACTGCTCTGTACGCTAGGAAGGAGAGAGACGCGGGCCGCCCCCCCTGCACGCGCACACGACTCACGTGCCCTCCCCCACGGGCAGACGCAGGGCGGCGGTGACCCGTGACTCGTGTGGTGCAATCACCCTCCCGAGCTCCAGAGAGAGGAGAAAAGCGTCGGGCGGCACTAACACAGTGTGCGCTTTCCCCCGGTTAGACGAGCCCGCGGGTCTGTCCACCTGTGCCGTCCACTCGCGGGCCGCGGCTCCCACACAGCTCGCACGGGGCGCTGGCAGCTGTGGGACCACTGCAGCCCTGTGGAAGGACAAGAAATGGGGCGACCCCCAGGGACGCTCCCCTCTCCACCGCATAAACACCTGTGAATGAAGGCCGTGAAGTGAGGGGGAAAGGCACTGCAGCCTCGCACGCCCCCAGAGACTGCAGCACAGGGTCCAGACGGCCACCTGCCTGCCCACTACTGACCCTCTTCCCGGCACCCCCCAGTGTCCCGCACAAGCGAACCAACGGTGTCAGCGCCAGCTTCCTGCAAGCGTCCGGGCAGCGTGCCCACACACACGAGGCTTTGCACGCGGGCCCCTGGCATCAGGGTCGCAGAGCCTACGCCCAGGAAACCACTGAGGGAGCCAAGCGAGCCTGCGCTCACGAGACAACCAGCTCCTCCAGAGGGGAGACGCATGAGCACCAGCTTCTGCCCGGCTCGGCACCTGGCCTCCATCCCCCTGCCCTGGCCTCCATCTCCCTGCTCTGTGCTGACTGCGGCCTTGAGGGCTTTCTCAAGTTCTGGTGGCCGCGGCTATGGCCATGGGGAAGCAGCGGTCCTCACGCACCTGCCAGCGCTCAGCCCGCTGGGACCGTCTTTCCTCGTGTCTCCCGGCTCTGCCTTTCTCCCCCCAGCTCACTCCGGGCCAGGAGAGCAGGATCCTGCCCACGGCCCCAGTACGCGCCCAGTGTCCACCCAGCACACGGTGCCGCCTCACGGTGTCAGCTGCTGTCCGCAGCCCACGTGGCATCGGACGCCTCGTCTTTCTTACTTACACTGTCACCGTGAAGCTCACTGAGCTGTACGTGCGGCAAACGAGGCCAGCCGCTCTCCTGCCGCTGCCGCGTGTGAACGCTCGCATCCACGGCGCACGACGGGTCTGTCACCTGAACACGTGCGTCAGCTCGTGCTGCCGGTCGCTTAGGACCTTCACCGCACACCCTGAACATCGGTATCGGTGCCCGTGGTTAACGGCACAGGACACACACTCTCTCGCCGCACCTACAAAAGCTGCACTTTCACAACCCTGCAAGCAAGAGCCCTGACCGCGACGGCCGACTTTGTTCCCTGCTATCCAGCTTGGGTCGCAAGTTATGGGATCTGAGGATTTGTTTCTCCCTGGTGCGGGGCCGTCTGCAGACGTTAAGGCCCTATGCTGACCCGCCCCGGCTCCTTCCCGTTCTTCTCCGCTGCGTCCAGCATGTGCGGACTCGGAGGACTGTCCTCCGGTTAACTGTAGGTTGCGACTTCACGGTTCCGGAACAGGCTTTTGTTTTCCGCATCAGCTACAAGTCTCTGCTGACCTTCTCCACCGTCCACCTGTTTTGCCCGTCCGACTTCATCAAGCACAGCACTGTTACTTGAAAAGCTCTGTCCCCTTCTCTGGGACTCGATCCCAAGTCCCAGCGACCGCTTCAACCCCGAGCTTGGTCCCCAGAGCCCAGGTGCCTGGCTTCGCTCCACACAGACGGAGCCGTGAGCCTCCCACCACAGCTTCTCCGGCGATCCTTACTTGGCAGGACAACAGTCCGATAAAATGCCCGCCACGCGCCACGGCCACATGCCACGGCCACGCTCCAGCAGCGCGTTTCCCAGAGGGCTGGTCGAGGGGGCGCGGCACCATCCACGTGCTCAGGCCCCGGCAGGCGGCACTGAGCCCAGCCCCCGTGAGCGGATCGCCGCCCACTGCCCCACCCTGCTCTCCCCTGCTGGGAGCATCTACTCACACCTGCCTCTACCTGGACCACATCTCAGGGGCTGCCCCGGCCCAGAAGCCAGCTGTCTGCCCTTCGAGCTCCGGAGCCACGTGGTCCTCCCGCTGCCAGGCTGGCCTCCCACTGGAGCCAGAGCCCCTCTCAGAGCCCCGCTGACGGCCTCCGACAGGCACTGAGTCTGCGGCGCCTCCTGAATCTGCATTAACCGTGGCCTTCCCCCCACCCCAGACCTATGCCCACACAGCCTGGTCCAACACCTCGCTCCTGAGAGCGAGCAGACCGGCCTGTCCCTCAGGGCCCCTGGGGCAGCGCCCTGTCCCCCGCACGCTCCCTCCAAACGGAGGAAGCTCAAAACCGGGCTGAGCCGAGCATCTCAGAAAACATGTCAGCAGTAAAAGTGACCCTTCGCAGCGTATGGGACGAGGCAGCGCACACACAGTGTGTCCGGAGCATCTACACGGTGTCAGAGCTCTGAGGGGAGAAGGCAGAACTAGCCGAGTGAGGGCTCTCTCCCCCACGTCTCTGCTCACAAGCAGCTGCCACCACCACCCCCTCAGTCTCATCTGGGCCAGAAAGTGCGACGGGCACCAGGGGACCCCAGAGCTGGCTCCCCCTCTGGCCCTGCCACCCCTGCCCACCGCCTCCCACCTCCAGAAGGGACGGACCAGGGGCCACTGGCGCGGAGGGTCTCCTGCGGGGGGATGAGGGCTGACAACAGGGTGCGGCTGCCAGAGCTTCTCAGGCAAACCACAGAGCGAACGTGCGAGTGTGGGGCTAGACCCCGGCCTGAAACGTTCCAGGGTCGGGGACCAGGACGGAATAGAACCTGCACGAGGCCCAGTGCCTCCGTAGGGAAGCCCACCCCAGTTCAGGGTACGGCAGAGCCCCAAGTCCACGTTCCGCCAGCACCGGCGGCTCAGCGCTCAGCGAGCGTGGCAGGCCGGGCACCCGGGCACCCCACAGCAGCGCGGCCGCGCAGGCTCATGTACCTGAAGGAGGAGTGCTCCGCGTGCACTGCCAGGGAGCCAGGGGGCCCGGGGCCCGCAGCACCTTTCCGGATGAGCTTGCCCGTGTTGGCGTCATAGATGCGAACGTCCGGCCCAGCCTGGGCCCGGGGATGCACAGGCGTCGGGTGGAACAAGGCAGCCGGTAGTGCGCCCTGCCTGTCAGGAAAGGCGGCTGGGCCATCCTCCCTGCGGGGACAGGACGAGGGCTGTGAACACGCGTCGCACGGCTGCCAGCCTGGCCGCACCTGCAGGCCTGTCCAGACGAGGACGGGCAGAGCGTGTGCCCCGTGCCTTGCCCGGAGCCTCACACAAACGGCAATCACCGCCCCTCTGATGCCAGGTTCAGGGCTTCACCCCTGACCACAACAGCCGAAGTCTGACAGAGAACAGGACGCGCGTTCTCAAGCCGTCTTCGATAAACAGACCGTCGCCCCACAAGCCCACAGAACCACTAGACCCATCAGGCTCCCACCCGCCCCTCGCTCTGGTCACGGTCACCCTGGCCACCGGCCCTCTGCGGGGCCTCCGTCATTCACGACGCTGCCCCCGGCCAGGAAGGAAGCGCAGGCAAGTCGGTCCTCCCTGCCAGCATCGCCCGGCGGGCAGGGGACTACCGGGCTTTCGGGAGGGGGCGGCGTGGGAGTCTGAGCTCTACAGGGTTAGGCTCGGGGGAGAGTGGGCAGCAGGTGCGGGCTGGCGCTCACCTCTGCACTCGGGCGTAGTCCTCCCTGAGCGGGAAGAGCTGCTCCTCCACTCTGTCCCAGCGTTCCAAGCAGCTCCACAGCCAGTCGGGGTTGACCACGTGCAACTGCCCGCACTCCTGGGCCTGGCGCACCTTCTCCGTGCCTGCGGGGAAACCAGCTCTGTCAGTCCAGCCTGGGCTGCGGGCGCCTGGTGGCCTCCGATCACACGGGCTCTGAACCCTGCCCGGCACCGTCTGTGTCTGAAACCTGGGGCTTCGCTCCAACCACCGCTGCCCACCCCCCAGAACAGGGACCCACTGTGGGGTCTCACAGGACCCACGGGTAGGGGAGGGACCGACGGACCCCAGCAGAGCAGCCAGCAGGCACCCGTCCGTTTCGGTGAGGAGTGTCCCACTGGTCCGAGGCCGGCCGCCGACTGCCAGAGATCTTCCCCCAGACCACGGGCGGGGCCTCGGCAGAGGCTGGGCCTCCCTGCTGTGGGCTCCAAGCCCCACCCAGCCCCTCTGCCAAGGTCACCTTGTTACCGCGCCCAGTGCCGCCCGCTGAAAGGCAGCGGCCAGTGGCCAGGGTGAAAGCCAAGAGGAGGACGGCGATGCGGTGTGGGTGCGTCCCTGCCACACATGCGTCTGTGTCCTTGGAAAGGCTCTTCAACAGTTGGTGAGGACACCTGTCCCACCCGCCGCAGGCGGACCGCACAGTGCTGTGCCCAGGGCGCAGAGGCCAGGCCGGCTACCAGCACTGTCAGCCATCAAGCGTCCCCGAGCGAACAAGCCGGGACACTGAGATCGGGGAGGATGAGGGGCTGGGCACCCAGGCAAGGGTGAGCCACAGGCAGAGAATGAGCCCCACGCCTCCTTCCCTGCACCCCTGGGCTCACTGCCCATGTGCGATGCCTGAGGGAGGCAACAAGCCTGCCCCTACCTCCCGGTTAAGATCTTCCCACGTCTCACACCAGGACAGGCCACCCAAGAGCCTGCAGCTCAGTCCTGGCGGGCGAGTGGGCCCCACGAGGAGGCTGTGACCTCAGAGGCCCGGCTGGGCAGGTGCAGGTGTGGGAGGAGCAGTGCCCGAGCAGCCGGGGGCGGTCTTGGTTCAGAAAACACTGCACCATCACGGGTGAGGATTGGTTATTTTAGCAGCCCCGTGTGTTTCTTCTTGATCTGCCCATCGCCGAAGGGCTGTTTCCTGGACTGAAATCCCGGGAGTGTAAGGGGGACGTTGCTACAGTGACTTTCCCAACCTCATCCCTTAGAACGAAGTGGTTCCAGCCGGAACCTCCGTGCTGCCTCTTCTCAGAGCTTCGCTGCCCACTCCCCACCGAACCGTGTGTGCTGACGCCAACGTACTTGGGCTCCATCGTGAACTGCCCATCCCCTCTCCTCTGCCCGACCCACGTGTGCCCCCCCATTGCAGGCGGAGGAGCCCGACAGCGGCACGCAGTGACGGGGGGGGGGGGGGCTGGGAAACAGGGAGGGCCGCGCCTGTACCTGGAGTGCACACACCCGCCCCCACCCAGGCAGGGACACAAACAGCCCATGCCACCAACACGCAGCCAGCAGCAGCCACGTAAGAGGCAAGGATTCAGGACGAGGCTTCTGACAGCTCCGCAGAGACACACAACCGTGCCCTTCTGGAGTGGCCAGCGCGGACAGACCCCCGCCCAGGAGCACCACGGGGGTCTTCCGTGTCCGCCCCGCCCCCGCAGGATGGCGGGAGGGGGCCGGCCTGGCGCACCTACCTGCCCTCGCCGCAATCAAGTGGGTGGCCCTGTTGGGGCTGCCGGGGTCCAGCGCCAGCTGCGTGAGGACCTTGGCTCCGAGGGCCGTGGCGTGGTAGTGCTCCCGCGTCTTCTCCACCGGGAAGTTGGTCGGGTGCAGCCCGCTGAATATTATGACGACGTCCGCCAGCACCCGGCTCTTGAGCTCCGGCACGATCTTCCGGATGTCGGGGGCCTCCGGGCTGTCCCCGAGGAGGTGCCGGTCGTACCTGGCGTAGTAGTCGGAATGCACCCGGGCGAGGATGTCCTCCAGGTGGACCAGGTGGTCATCCCCGTCCCCGTCGTCCTCGTCCTCGTCGTCCTCCTCCACGCTCTGGTCCAGGGACTCGCCCGCGGTGACCCCGGACTGCTCGCTGTTCTGTGATTCCGTCTCAGCCTCCTTCCGGTCGGCAGAGCCGCCGCCCAGCCCACAGAGGCCGTCCCGCTCACCCTCCTCCTGCACGTCGGGGTGCAGGCCTGGGGCTGGCTCTCCGCATGGCCTCTCCCCTCCTGGGCCGGGTGGGCCACCCCGCTGTACCACCTTCCCTGCACCTTGCGCTCCCTGAGGCCTTTCCAGGCTCCTCTTCTCCCCACTTTCACCGTCAGACAACGACTGGGCGTCTGACTCGCTGTCACTGGAAAGGTCAAAGTCCAGGTCACCGCCTGCTGTGCCCTGCGCGGCCCGCTTTTCCAGCAATGTCCGATCAGGTTGCTGAGCACACACTGGGGGCCCCTTGCCATCAGTCAAGGGGCCACGGGCAGTGGGTCGGCTGCCTCTCTCCTCCTCCTGCCCAGGCAGGGGCCAGTCCCCCCGGGCAGAAGCTCTCCCGTTGAGCTCCCTCGTGGGCTTCCCAAGACTATTACTCTGCTCGACCCCAGAGCCTGGCCGGCCCTCCTCGGTCTCCCTGACAGACAGAGCTTGTTCTGGAACATCGGCCCCTCTCGGAGATGGATTTACTACAGGTGTGCACAAAAGAAAAGGTGACTGTTAGTCAGCACCCAGTGTGAAAGCCCTCATTAAAGGAAAGGCACCCCCCAGCCCCCGTCCCCGTGTTGGCTCTGACCATGCTCTAGACCTGGGCTCAGCAAACTCCGGCTGTGAGGTTTCTGGCCACAGATGGTCACTCTGCCTTGGTTTTACAATGGTCAGAAATGGAGAGGACACACTAGGCTTCCCCGCTGTGGATGGACGGCCCGCGGGCAGCTTCCCAGCCCTGCTGTGGCCGCACGCCGCAGCGCATCTCCTTCAGGCCCTACAGCAGCCGGCCTGGGCCTCCAGCTCTTAAGTCATTGCCGCAGTCCCCGCAAGCCTCCAACAGCCTGAAGACCACCAGACACACTTCACACCGCCGCTTCCAGTCCCCTCAGACAGCCTCTGGCTTCACGCTTGCCAGACAGCTTGAGCCAGGGGGCTCCCTGCAGGCTCCGGGCCCAGCGCCCACCACCGGCAAGCTGGAGCTGCTGCGCCCCACAGCTCGCTCTTTCCAAGGATCGCAATGGCCCAACTCCCGCCGTCCTGCTTGCCTTTTACTTTTAAGAGAAACTAGGATGACAGGCAGGATTCAGACACAACGAGCTATGCTAACTCTTTAGTCTTCGTCCAACTGAAGAATGTTTAGGTTAATGCTATTCAAAAACAAAACAAAAAAAGAAAACCAAAAACCAAAGCGGAAACCAAACATGCCAGTGTTCACTCTCATAACTAAACTCCACCCTGTAAGGACGGAAATACAAAGGAACAGAAACAACGCAGCCGCAACAGAGGCAGGAAGCCTGTGCCACCCGCTGCTCTGCCGCCCAGAAGGTCCTCACCTTTCCTTCTCGCCTGGGACTCCCGAGACCCAGAGGGGGCGTTGATGTCCCCTATGCCCTGGAAGTAGACGTATTTCTTCACGGTGATCAGATTGGGGGCAAACTTCCAGACATCTTCTCGGTCATCAATAATGCAAACCATGGAGTCTCCACAGGGAAAGAGATTTCTAGAAGTAAAAACCAGAACTAGCACACTTCACAACAACAATGACGAATCAATTAAAAGTCACGATGGTCTTCGACAGGCAGCGAGCAGATCGCAGATTTATCGGAAACGGATGGAAACTACGCTGAAGGCCTTTTGCTCAGCTCGTGTTTAAACTCTCCAAGTTTCCAGACAAAGGAGCATTAACGCGATTGTGCTTTCTCCACGGCACTGCCCCTCATGGGGCTGCAGCCAGAGCATAGTGTCTGGGGACCATGTCCCGTCCTGGGAAGCTGACACACAAACGGCCGCATCCCAGTACGTTTACAGACGCAGGAGAAGAGCCTGTGGGCGGCCTGCAGGCGCCCGCTCTACGGCGAGGGGCTTTCCTGGTGAAGGCAGGAGGGCAGCCCTCAGTAAGAAACAGCAGGTTCCTGCAGCACAGGACCCGCGCGGTCTCTGCTCAAGTCCAGAAAAACTACTAGAACGTACGGGGTCGGCAGGCATGCTAGCAAGGCTCAGCCGTCTGACAGATGTAGACACACACTGCTACCCTCACATCGTCTCATGAAACTCTCTGTCCATGATTCCAGGATTCACACAGGCTCGCAGCATTCAGAATTCAACGTGGACTTCGTCTCGGAGCTGGGAGCAAACCCCAAGGCCCGCCTGCCACTGCTCCGTCCTGTAGCTGCCAATGGCCGACGACTACCCAAGAAAACACGTTCACGTATCCACGAGTAACAGTATCTCCCGAGCCTGCTCCCCTCAAGTAGAACAGAAAGCAGCTACAATAATTGACACAGTCCACGCTCTCGGGCACATTTAACTCCAGATGAGAGAGAAGAACTGGGGAAAGAGCATGCCCTTGCCTGTACCTACACGCGCCACAGGCTGGCCACCCACGCCCGCTGGGGAGCACGCCGCTCCCCTCTGGTGCTGTCCCCATGGGGAGCTTCCCTGACTCCTTGACTGACAACACCCCTCACGTTCCTTTGTCTTCATCCACGTGCTCGGATGCTAACTAGGTCGGTTTCTGAAGCAGAGAATTTCAGATTCTCCTCCTGGTTCCTGCGGCTTTGAATAGGTCCCTGTGCGTGTGGACACCCTAAATCTGAAACACGCAATGTGCAGGAGGATGGTGCACACCAGTGGAAGGCCAGAGGCCAGTGTCAGTGCCCAAACACCCCCGGGATGCACACGCACGGGAACGCGTTACAGCGGATACTGTGCTGTATGGGGGGGAGGGAGAGAGACAGTGTGTGAGCATTCGGGGGGGAGGGGTTACTACCGTTCTGGGTAGAAATGGGGAAATTCCTTGGGCAGAGTGAACATGTGCAAGAGCCTCTGGACGGGGGTAGGCGTGCCCACCGTGAAAGCACAGAGGCCAGGACTCACAGGGCACTTGGTGACTAAGGGAACGGAACCAGGAGCCGATAGGGCTGTGACTTTGGATCTGGGAACACACTAAGAGGAGCAGCAGCAGCTCCGCGGGAAACACAACTGTGCGACACCAACACCCCCTCCTTTCCCGCTGTCCTGCACCTGCGGGAGCTCTCGGCCCCTCTGCTTGTCACCTCCCATTCCCCGCTGCTCCAGCCCTGCTCTCACTCCCCCTCCCCAGACCCTCAACCTGCGGGGCTCTGGCTACATGCCCGGGGAGCCCGCCAGGGAGCCCAGCACAGCCTGGACACTGGGGGAGCTGGGGGAGGAAGGAGCCCGGCTAGAAGACAGCAGGGTTCTGGGCGCCGTGCGAAGCGGGGAACGGGGACGGGAAGCACAGAACTGCCGGCCGCACGTGCTTTCCGCTGGACACTGAGCAGGAAGCCGCCTCGCGAACGCAACGAGGTACATACCTGAGGTTCCCCGTTTTAGAAAATGGGTCAATACATTCGTCCCTCGATAATATTCGATGAGAAAAAAGCTTCTTCTCGGGGTCTAAAAAGCCTTTGAAAAGAAGACAAAGTGAAGGTCAGACATGTGACAGGCTGATGTCCCCCTCTGTGTGCGGTGAAGCCCCTTCTGTCACGACACTTGGACACTAAGCGTCCCATACTGGCACCAAACGCTCTAGTCTCTCTTGGTAGGACCATGGTTCACTTATGGTCGTGGTTCACTTTCACCATCTTTAAGGGCTTCTGTTCACTAACCATTTGCGGAATTTAACATGACCTGGAATTTGGCTGAGCTCAGGACCTAAGGACTAAACAAAGCTTCACATCACCCCCCGGGGCGTGGTGTCTGTGGGGACAATAAACATGTGAGTACATCATTTCTACCCACCACGCTGCACGTATACGAGGGGCTGGGCCCCAAAATTCTGGTTCTGCCGCCGTGGGCAGCTTCCCTGTGCCTTGGGCTGTTTGCAAAGCAAGGCAGGGAACGAGGCGCCCGGCAGCCTGTCCTGCTCACCCCAACAAGCCGACCGTATTCCCTGCACATCGGGAGACCCTGTCAGCGCCCTGACGGCAGACGCGGCAGCCCACCTACGCAGCCCGCCGCTGACGGCCAGCATGCTGAGCAGGCTGGCCTCCCGTCCACCTCCCAGCAGGACCCCGAGACCACACATCTGACTCACGCCTTGTCGGAGAGAAGGTGCCCCATGCTCTGGTGTCTGCACACGCGAGGCCGGCCACACAGCAGGGGAGGGCGGCCCCCTCCGGCTGCTAACATCTGTGGGCTCCCCAAGCCAGCAGCACTTACTCACAGAGACTGCCCGCGCCCACAGGAAACGTTACAAACGCGCATTCTTACTAATTAAAGAACACACACATTCTGCGTGGACAATGATGCCACTCGGTGGCTGCTCTCTACGATCAAATCCACGAAAAGCACCCCACCTCTCACTCGCTGTAACAAAAATGGAGCTATCCTAATCATACTGAAAACACACACCCTGCGAAAATGGTAACTTTCACCACTGAAACCTGACAAGAGGAGGAAGCTACAGAAGCCGTGGGGGTTACACACCAGGGCAGGACCTCCAGCCTCCTCTGTCCGCAGACAAACCCACCCTCGATTCCAAACTCAACTCCCCCAGCTCCGAGGCCTTTCCACGCCAGCGACCTGCTCTCTGAGGGCCGACCCCCCTCAGAGCCACGCCGGGCACACATCCCATGGACCCCAGCTTCCTCCCAAGCCTTCGGGTGGGCGCAACGCGCTCGCCAATGCTAAAAGGCAGCCACCTGGCAGTGATGGGCCCCTGGCCTGTGGCAAGGGTACTTCTTGTGACGTGTCCACAGGTGTTGGGACGCGGGAGTTCTAAGCCAGACACAAGGAAGAGGCAGACGGTCCCAGGGCCGCTGGGAACGTCCTCTCGGCCTCCAGGTCCCCGGCACCCCAGGCCCTTCTCCCTAAATCAGTATTATCTTCACTACCTCTCCGTGGGCCCCACTGCCGGAGAGCTGGAGAGACACCACGGCTCCAGATCATCCTGCGGCCAGGAGGCGAAGCCCAAAGGAGGCACCCGAGGACCCAACCACCCTTTGGCTTGGGGTGCTACTGGTCACTGCATGGAGTGGGGACACGAGGCCGCCACTCCACAAAGGCAAACGCAAGATGACGGGATCCCAACACACGGCCGCTGTGCTCACGGAGAAGAGGTCAAAGGTGCTATGTGTTCAAGGAGGATTCAAAAGTCACTTCTCCATCAAAAAAGACCAAGACCAACCAGTAAAATCACCTCCACGGTGAAGGACTTCATGTGGCCACTGTGGAATGACTACGGAGGTGCCGTGGCCAACATTCGTGGACAGGCCGAGTGGGCTGGGGCCCTGCTGTCCCCAGGCGGCACTGCCACCAGCTCGCACCACTCCCGGCCCAAGAAGGGCTCCGCACACACTGCCCAGCACAGCTCCAGCGCCCAACCAGCCCGTCCATCACGCACAAGAGACAGCCAGGACGCCTGTGCTCCGACTGTCCGGTACGGACAGACACAAGCAACCTGATTCCGGGGGGATTTCCAAACCAGTGAGCGAAACGACCCGACGCTGCTCACGTAGGAAGTTTCTTCCACTATCGCAGTCCTGAGCAACATGCGTCCGGCCAGAGTGCGAGCAACCCCACGTCTGGGGAAGCAACCGCCAGCCGAGAGCGAACTGAGCTTGCGAGAGCTGGTCTCTTCTCTCCCCCTGCAAGAAGCCCACCAAACCCACCGGGGACGAGGTTCACGCAAAGCTCGAGGCCGCACAGGGGACCGCGGGCGGAGCCGCGCACCTGCGATGGTGTGGGCATACAGCCGGCTCCCGAACGTGAAGACGTGCAGCTCGTACAGCCGGGCGATCTTCTCTAGGAACTCCCTGCAGTGCGGGCGCACGCGCGTGTGCAGCATCGGCTCGCCCCGGCCCAGCTGGAAGTGGAAGATGCCCTGGAGGAACACACATGCTGGTGAGAAGCCGGAAGCTGCCGGACGACACCCCCAGGCCGCACCCCGCAGGGCGCCCACCCACAACCGACACTGAAGGTCACCACGGAGGGGACTAAGTGGCCTTGGTGGCTGAAGGACCACTGAGGACAGCACCCCGTTGCCACGGCCTCAGCGACATCGCCAGACCCTTCGGCTGTTTCATCTATGATCTTCTGGCAAGGGATAAAACTAGCGTCCGGAGTGAGGATGTGCACGTCCTGCTCAATCAGGAGCCTCGGCAGGGCTGAGACACAGCAGGTCACCCGGGGCACGTCTCCAGGGACCCGCCGGCAGCGTCCTCCGGAGGCCGTGACGGGGGCAAACCACAAAACTCAGTCCCGCTCCTCGGCTGTCGTAACGTGCTAGTTTATGAACCCACAAACAGCACAAAAGCTGACACGGTACCCTAAGCCCCCTTCAGCAGACGCAGAGAATCAGTGACACCAACCTGCTTCCGTGTGAAGAATACACCAGTTAAGTTCACTTTCCTAAGGAGGCTAACGCTGATCCTTTTCATTCTGCTTATCATTAATTTTCTCAGTAAAAATATGCTGAACTGAAAACAAAAGCAAGCGACCCAGATGCTAAGTGGCTTTCCACTAGCTGTGAACTAGTCAACCCGCCCAGGATGCGGCTGTTCTCTGAAAACGTGCACGCGTGGGATCAGAGCCACGGTCCCCTAGGTCCCCTACGGCACAGGTGCAGCAGAAACGTCCTCGGAAACACAAGCTGGGATCTCCAAAGCTCAGAACTGAACACGCCTTTCTAGCTGCCGCGGGCCAGGGCGGCACCGGAGGGCCGGGCAGGGGCAGAGGCGAGGTCGGAAGCCCCCAGGGCCAGCTGCAGCCTCGGCCTGTCTGCGCGGGCGGGAGGACGCCTTCAGCCTGTAGATCACACAAGCTGAGCAAAAGGCATGCCACGGCGAGTCCCAGCTTCTACGGAGTGAATGAGAAGCGCCAACTTCAAAGGCGCAGGAAACCCCCGGCTGGCGGGCCAGCACACACTGGCACGTCCGTGCAGCAATCCTCTCTTTGCACGAGGTCCTCCAGCTTGCTGCCACACTCGCGAAGCAGAGTTCTCAGGAATGACAAACCCCAAAGGACTTCCGAACCCCTCCTGTCCCACGCTTGTATCACAGACTCGGACCGCACCGTACACAGACTCGCTGAAGGCAGCCGGACGGCACAGGCTGCCTCGGGAGAGGGCACCGGGCCTGAGCGGAGAGCGTCCCTGCTCACTGCCACGGGCAGCAGCGTGGCGGCAGAAGGACCCCGCCGCATGCGGGACCGTGAGGATGGCCCAGGGACGCCAGCGTCACCGCGCGTGCTCACGAAGCCAAACTGCTTTCCGGCCACGTTCGCAACGACTCCCAGGTGACATGCAGCTGTCACCGAGTGCTGTGACCCAACCTCCCCCACCCCTGCTGCTGGCCTGGCCTCGCCACTCCTGTCAGAGGCCTTCCCACGGGGCTCGGCCACAGGTGCCGACCTGCTGACGGCCCAATGTCTGACTCCAAGTCTGTGTATCGACTGCCCGACGGCAAAGGATTCTGAAAATGACGGTTTCCGTGTGGGTCAGGCCTCCTTTGTTAAGGGGGGCATAAGCTGGTCGCAGGCCTCGGTGAGCCATCTGAACAGACGCTATTAAGCGCCTTCCAAAGGGCCAGAAGAACGTCAACTTCTTCGCGTCTGGACCAAGGAGAAGAGGTGGAACGTGGGAAGTTTTAACGAGGACGTTCCCTGACCCTTTACTTCTCTGAGAAATCCGCTTCCGTGGGGCGCTGCAGGCTTTACCTTCAGTCTCGAGTACAGACCCAGCGCCCACCTGGGCCCCTATTCCCAGTATCTCAGCTGTCCTTGGAGGCCCAACACCACCTTTGCCCGCACCAAGACTGTCCCTCCTTTGCTGTCCACCTACCCCGGGGCCTCGGGTCTTCCAGGTTCCAAACCATCGACACTCCCAACGACCCCGCCACGCGTGGCTCTGGCGATGGCCGGGCCGAGTGACCTGGGAGACGGGAGTGGTCCCCGGTGGGGACCAGCTCGGGGACGCGAGCCCGGCAGCACAGGCCTTGGCTCCAGCCCCAGGAGGCACTCACTTTGTTGGACATCTGCTGGCAGTGCTGTTCTGTCGTGTGGATCAGCGTCTGGTCCAGGTCCACCATGAGCACCAGCTTCCTGTTCCGGTGCAGCCGCTCCTGGTCCTCCTTTGCCAGCTTTGCAGCTTGCTGAAGGCGGAACGAAAAGAAACATCATAAAGTGTGTACGTCTGGGTCCAGAACCAAATCCGATTCTGTCAGGAAAAACAGAAGGAAGCAGGGCAGTGGCTTCGCCACTCCCCGCCCCAAAGCGCAGGCAGCCCCACGGCCCGCTAACACAGCCCCCGGGGCCACACGGCCTGCCCCCCGCCCCGAGCCACCTCTGCGACACGAGAATTTCCGCCCATCATCCCGTAACTCAGAGTTAACCAACGAGAAAGCGGCGGACGCAGCAGCTGGTCAGTGAGGACGGGCTGAGTGCGAGGCCCTGCGGGACAAGGCCGGCGACGCGGCGGGAGAGCGGCCAACTGTGGGGCACCGGGCGGGGGGCTGCGGCGGCGCCTCGGGAGAGACCTGCAGATGGGGCGGCCCACCGTGGCCTCTGGGGCAGCGTGGGACTCTCGGCCGGGGAGGGGCCCCGGCCGGCAAGCCATGTTGCAAGGTGCACATCGCTTCTGCCTCCTCAGTTGGGTCTCCGTTGCCACAGATGAGCTCCGGTCCCGCTCCCGTCAGCCAGGGCAAGGCCGCGTCTGCCGCCGAGAGGGGCCGCGGACACGGCCAGCCAGAGTTCCGCCCCGGCGGCAGCAGCGGGGACCCTTTCTCGTCTCATGCCCAGCTTCTCAGGTCTGTGTCCGGCTCTCGCACTCACTCACATGCTTTTCCGTATGTACATTTGTTTAAAGCTCAGTAATTCACGGAGGTCAAAATCCTGTCTTGCCCACAAAAAAATAAAGCTGGTACGTACCATTCCAGAGCCCAGACCCGACAACTGCAACACTGAGAAACGTGTCACCGGCTCTGAAACGGTCTCACAGGAAGGGCCCGGAGTCCCCAGCACTTGTGGGAGGGTCGTCCTGCCGGCCCCCACCCCCGCACCGCAGCCCTGGCCCGTGACAGTACGGTCAGGACGCCTCAACCCGCACTGCCTGTGAGGCCCTCGAAACCCGTGCGAAGCAACGATGCTCACAAGCACACCCACCTGCGGGCTCCCGGACGCTGCCCCGTACGCTTGCCCGAGCACCGCGCGGCGTGTGTGTGTGTGTGTCCCCACGCCGTCCACTCCCCCAGCCCTGCCGGTGGGGACCTGACACTTCTCCCGTCTCAGGCGGCTGTCTGCTCCTGCCTGTGCCCGGCCCGGCTGCTCTGCCCACGGCGGGGCGCACACCTTCCCCTCAGCCCCTCTCAGCCTCAGGCTCTGGAAATGGGACCGCGGGAGCCACAGCACCCCAGGGGGCTCGGACTCGGGGCGACGGGGCTGGCCCCTCCCCAGGAGGCACATCCCTTTGGGAAAGAAACGCGTGCGGCATTCCGTACAGCAGGTAGACGGCAGGCGCCCCCCAGCTGCCCGTCTCCCCAGCGGCTGTCCCGGAAACCATCCCGACAGGCCTGGTGCCTCCCCGCGCCGCTCTCTGCACGGCGTGAGAGCCCCCCCCGAGACGCCCCGCTGTGCTCAGGAAATGTTCTCGGGCTTTGCCTCCGCCAGAGGCAGGCCTTACCTCGGAGCTCACCATGAGCTCGGGGACGCTGTGCACCATCGACACCGTGGCCGTGGACAGAGGCCCCTGCTGCCCCCCGTTCTTGCTCCGCAGCCTGCAGACACGAGAAGGCACACCGAGTCGGACCCCCGGAACCCACCCACTTGCCACAGAACGCACGCGGGGCGCCGGGCCGAAGAGGCCCACCCCCACTCCGGAGCCAGGGCTGGCCGGGGCAGGGTCTCCTCCCGCTGCCAGCTGCCCAAGTGCAGCCTGTGGGCCGACAGCAGGCAGGACAGTTCTCCCCGAGCGCTCCCCAACGTCACCGGAAATGAGCAGGGACGGCCGCACGGAAACGTGACAACACGGGACGGGCCGTGCCGCTCTGCATAGCGAACGTGGGTGAGGGAGCCCGGCAGCGGGGCAGGGGCGCCCGGGGGGCTGTGAGGTGCAGGCCGACCGCGGACGTGCAGCGGGCCTGGCTGCACGGGGCCTGGCTGCACGGGGCAAGCACACCCGCCACGCCCGGGCTTCCGGAACTTCCAGAACTAAACCCAGAAAGGACGCCTCCCGCGGAGTCGGACCTGACTCGCCGGTAAGGAGGTGCCTGTCATTTGCCGCCAGAGGGGGCCGCCCCTTTGAAGCTGCGGGTCACCGTGTCTCAGGCCCAGAGGCCCCGCCCCCACCGAGCGGCCCGTACTTACTGGGTCAGGTCTTGGCCACACTCGGCACACAAGCCTTTCATGACAACCGGGTGGCTACATCCTTCCAGCCGCACCAGAACCGACCTGGAGACAGAGAGAACGGTCCCCGGTGAGGAAGGGAGCCCGCGCGCCCGCAGAGCCCGGGGTCTGGGACCAGCTCTCCCAGGGACCCCCACCTAGCTCCTGGCAGGTCGCGCCCCCCACGCTGGGGCTCCGCCTCCCCGGCTGTGACGCGGAGGGGGCTCCGCACGCCAACAACACAGCCGCGGAGGCCAAGCTGGAAGAACCGGGGGCGCGGTCAGGAGACGGGACTCAGGAGAACCCCGACTTCGGACCCTGCGGGGCGGCCTCTCGCGCTTCTGCTCACGGCGCGTAGGAAGCAGCACGCCCCGCGCGACCGACAAGAACGGACGTCGTCTCCCGTGTATCATGCCCGGCCTACAGAGAAGCTACGAGTCCCCAGGACTTTTCTGGAGCGACTACCGCACTGCTGGCTTTTACCAATACAAAAATGCCCATTTCCTTCCTGCACGAGCGGCACAGACCGCCAGGCCGTGTGGTCAGAGCACCGGCGCCAAGCCGGAGCTCCGGGGGCTGGTAACAGCGCCACGGGAGCCTGCTGATCCCGCAGAGCCTCTTCGCCAGACCTGGGGCACCCAGGCACCTGGCAGGCCAGCGTCTACGAAGGGGGGCCTTTCTGGGTGCTTCCCCGCCAAGGCCACAAACCAGACACTGTGAGCTCTGAGCCCACCAGCAAGTGCCATGCACTTCTCCTGTCTCCCCCACACTGCCCCAGAGCTTCTGGACCACAAAGGCCTTCCATGGGCTCACAGAGGGGCCAGAGCCGGCAGCACCGTCTTCTATAACCGCACACTAAGTGCCCGATGACTGGGCCCAGGGCTTGCCACCCTGTGTGTCCGCAGCCCAGCAGCATGCTTGCCCCCAAACCAGGGCCCCACTCAGGTGGCAGGTGCTGGCGTCCTTCAGGGAGGTGCTCACCCAACACACACGCCACCGCCCAGACTCTGCCTGTCTCCCCGGTGTTGAAGGAAGCCGCCCCTGCAGCAGACGACACCCATCCCCAGAAACCTTCCCATCTGCATGGCGCCGCTCAAAGATGTCTTCTTGCTCCAGGCTCCTGCCGGCCTGACGCTGGGGATCTACGTTCCAGGAGAAACCCCGATGTGGCCCCCGTGCCCGCCGAGTGCCGTCCACCTCCACTGGGCAGCCGGCACTTCTCCCGCCTTGTGACAGCAGCGTCTGGGCCGCTGGCGTCAGAGCTGGCCGTCGAGCCTGGCTTGGGACCACGGTCCAACTGACTTTCTCCGCCGGGCTGGCTCTGCAGCACTTTGCCCCACCAAGCCCAGCCGCCGCTCAGAAGCCCTCATGACAGCCTCTTCGCTCCTTTCTGACCCCACACGACCCCGTCCGAGCGGCTGCCGGGGTCCAGGCCTCTAGTATCACGGCCCTTGTGGCGGGCACTGCCAAATCAGCCCTCCCTCGGACACGGACACGCCCTCCCAGAGAGCAGCCCACTTTGCAAACAGCCTGCAACTGAGACTCTGTCCTGCCGGCGCCCCAGCCTGTCCTGGTCGCCTGCACGCAGCAGGCCCAGGAAGGAGACCGTCTGGGAAGACAGCAGAGCCGGCAAGGGGACTGACTGCACTTGCCCAAAAGTCAAAGGTGTCTACCATCTGTCTGTTGGCTAGTGGGTTTCTGAAGGTTTGTCAGGGCTTCTGGAACCTGGCAAAAATCTGCTGTTTGCCCCCTGGAATGCTGGGGGTAGGTTTGTTTGTTTGTTTGTTTTAAAGATTTTATTGTTTATTTGACAGAGATCCCAAGTAGGCAGAGAGGCAGGCAGAGAGAGAGGCGGGGGGTGGGGGGAAGAAAACTCCCCGCCGAGCAGAGAACCTGATGCTGGGCTCGATCCCAGCACCCTGAGATCATGACCTGAGTCAAAGTCCGAGGCTTAACCCACTGAGCCACCCAGGCGCCCCTGGGGGTAGGTTTTATAAGAAAGAGAGTAAACTGGGCCATTAACCATTCTTTAGGGTTTACAAT
Organism: Neogale vison; assembly: GCF_020171115.1. Classification (NCBI taxonomy): domain Eukaryota; kingdom Metazoa; phylum Chordata; class Mammalia; order Carnivora; family Mustelidae; genus Neogale; species Neogale vison. Next base: position 123,988,567 of record NC_058093.1, read on the forward strand.
GCTGATGTCACCTGCACTTCAACGACAGGCTCTGTGGACCCACTACTGTGTAAGAGCGTGTAAGGCTGCGCAGGCCACGGAGACGGAAGGTTCACGGTCCAGCGGCCAGGCCCGCAGACGCTGCCTCTCCTCTGTGCCCGCAGCACATGGATGCAAAATGTACAAGATGGTCTGCGTTTACTCACTTCACTCATTTCTGCTCTAAAACATGGCCTGCGGAGAACTCTCTTCAGGAATATCAGAAACTGGGCTAGAAGGATTTCGCCCATCTTTCCTAAAATGTTAACCTGAAGACACACCTGGTGCCTCGAGGTCAAGCGACAAACAGGTCGCCACACTCCGTGCGGTGCGTTTCCGCCCTGTAGTCAGCTTTCTCCTTTTCCCTAACGGTGCTTCTTGAAGGTTTGGTTTTGTATTTTGATCAAGTTCAACTTATCAGATGTTCTGTGTCCTTCAGAAATCTTTCTTACCCAGGTCACCAAGATTCAAGGGGGACCCCACTAATTCTAGAGCATTAACAATCCTTTGGCAGGACACTTCTAGGATGACCACCCCCCCAAAATGACAGGATGCAGGTGGGGTGGGGGGAGGCATGGCCAGCCACACCGGTGAGGGGCACCAGGCTTCACATCCCCCAGCTAAGAGCTGAAAGCGGCAGCTTGGGGACCAACAGCTCTGGAGCCCACAGGTGGTGCTGGGAAGGGAGCCCGGGGTGGGAGGAGCAGACGGGCTTGCAATGTACCCGCAGGACAGAGATGCCAGCAGAAGCGTGAACCGCGAGACACAGGAGTGTGTGGACCCTCCCGGGCGTCCCCGAATGCACCTGCCAGGGACCGAGGGTAAAAGGGACCGCTAAGTCCGCATGGAGCACAGAGCAAGGCGAGCGCAGGCCCCACCAGCCGCCGGCCGGCGGAAAGCACGGCTGGCACACGGGTCTGACGAGCTGTGTATCCCGGCCCAAGGTGTCACCATCTCACAGCCTTTGGGGACCCCTAACAATTAAGGCACAGGCAGAAAAAAAGAATGTCAATTTTAAAACTCCAAACCAGAGCACTGCCCACAAAGGCTGAGAAGCATATGCCAAGGAGCAAACGTCTTGAGAAAGGGGTGTCAGAGGTAAGCACCCCCGGGCCAGACCAGACAGGGTGAAAATCCCACCCAGACCAAGATGTCCGCACTGTGACTGGGGGCGCTGCCAAGGCACACGCTGTCTAAACTCACCGAACTCTGCCATTACAGTGCACACCCTACGCTGTCAACCAACCACTGAGGGCCCGACGCACCGGACTCAGTGAGGAAGGGGCGCCAGTGACCTTTCCGAAGGGCCATGTGGTGGAGCCCCATAGCGAGGCCCAGAGGAGCACGGGGATGGGGATGACCCCTGGACCCCAGGGACACAGCTCAGTCCTGCCGGCCCACTGCCATCCAGTCCCCGGGAGCTTCTGGGGTCACCCATGCAGGCCCCTGGGACCTCACTGTGCCACTCCATGGCCACTGGGACCCACATGGTTGGCCTGGGACATGCTCCCAATGCTGCTGGGGTCCCCCCAACATAATAGGGTCCCTCTGCTCAGACCGGCCTGCTACTCACCATCCACCTCGACCTCATCCTTTTGTCTGAACCCAAGCTTGGAGCCGCACTTCCTCCCAGAAGCCCTCTCAGCTCCCACTGCTCTGGGTGACACACAGCCCCCCCCAAGAGGCTGCAACGCCGAGGGCCAGCAGACACAGGATCCTCGCCGGAGCAGGGAGGCGCCAGCAGGCAAGGAGGCGGCCGGCGGGGACGAAAGGGCACCGAGGTGGGGCACGCAGGATAACCGTGCCACCCGGCCTTGGCCACGTGGCCTGGACGTGCACCTTTCTCTGGAAAGTAGTTCCCCTACAGGTCGCATTCAAGGTCACATAACCTTCAGTGCTGGGGTCAAAGCGTTTTGTCCGTCGTATTCCAGAGCAGATCAGGAGGCATCTCTGGCTGTCACAATGCGGGGGTAGCTCCTGGCACCTCCAGGGTGGGACCGGGGTGCCCTGAAGCTGTGCCCCGTGCAAGCCCCAGTGCACATCACTGACAGGCGGGTGTCAGCCTCTACGGCTGTCCTGGTGGACGACCCAGAGCTCTGTGTGCCGGCGGCCTCCGTCCCCGAGAGGAGCGCAACCAGCGACCGCCAGTGGCAGGCACGGGGAGGCCCCTGCTGCAAAACGCACCTGGGACAAACCCAACCACCCCAAGGCCTGAAGCGAGGACTTAGTGTTGACAGGGAGACCGCAGGAGACGAGCGCCACACAAAGCTTCTACAAGGACCCCTCTGTGGTGATACGGCACGGGTCTCGCTGTCACCGAGACGTGTAAGATACAAGGATCACTCGCAGATCAACGTAATCCCTCCTCCACTGCCTTTGCTTAAATCGTGACGTCTACTCTCCCTGACACAGGAGCCACCCAAGGGCATCAAGAGTTCAGAAGTCCACACTGCTGAGTATCCACAGAGGATCGGCTAAATGTAAACACGTGGTCTCCACCTGAACTCACCCTGGCAGTGCGTGTCACATTTCAGCTAACGGGGCGGGGGGCTCAGCCCCGGGGAGGGAGTCCACGCAGGAAGGGCGTGGGAGAGCTGGTGGTTCGCAGGTCACCAAATGCAGAACAAAATGGCATGAGGTTTCCTCAGCCCACGGGTCCGCAGACACCACGTGCTACAATGTAACACAGGGGGCCCCACAGCAAGCGGCATCCCACCAGAAACCCCCCCCACGTCCTACCCCTAACCATGCAGGACTGGCCAGGCTGGGGGGCAAGTGTCTGCAAACACAACACCGTCTCCGCTCACGGGAGAGGAGCCCTAGGTCTGCAGAGATGTTTCTGACCAAGGCTGGCCAAAGAGAAAGTGAAGATACTGTGAGCGGCTGCGGAACCACCCCAGCCTGTGCGGTTTCAGGAACTTCTGCAGCCCCGCGAGGAGAGCAGGAAAGGCTGGGGGTCAGGACGGGCAGCGCACGGCAGCTGGGGACTACCCCAAAGGACTCCGAGGGAGCCGTTTGTCCCACCCTGCCGCACGGAGACACACACAAGACCCAAGGACAGCATCTCAAAAACCTCCAGTCCCCATGAAAAGGAGGGTAAAGAGACTTCCTTCTTTGAATTAAAAGATCATTCAGGTGGGTCCTGCAGGCTCAGAGCGTCCGACATTAGCCTGTGGACTACTGCTTCTGCATCTCTGCATGGGCCAAAAGAATTCTCAAAATCAACCGAAGGAATGATCGAGACAGAGGAAAAGAGTATTTGTAAAAAGTCACAGTAACGTCCTATTACAGCGTGAGACGGTTTCATCCTTGCAGATACTGATGCAGGACGGGACGAGAGGCAGGGCGCGATCCTAGTGTTTCTGCCCTCGAACCAACGAGCAGCCCCCGGTGCCATACCCTAAGGGGAGTGGCACACTGTGACCTCTTGAGAAAACAGTTCAGCCAAGGAGACCAGCCCCAGAATGTCAAGTCGGTCTGCAAAAAATGTTAACTTTCCTCGTTTGTCCTTGAAAACAAATCTATAGGAAAATCATGAAATGCAATTTCTGAAGAAGTTATTTTCCCCCAAATACAAACACCAAACTCCCCGGAATCTTTTGTACTCACTGGCTTTCCTGTCTGCTCTGACGGGCCACCAGGGTGCACGCACTGGTGCAGAGGGCAGAGGGGAGGACACACACCCTGAACTCGTGCTCCTAGAAGCCATCACTGTCACAGTTGGGTCCGACCCGTCCCTTCTCCCTGCGGGTTAGGAGAGCTCAAAGACCTCCTCCAAGCACTACATGCAGACCTTAGCACGAGTGCGTGCGGAAAACGCATTTTGTGCGCCCAGATCCTGCTTCCTAAGTGTCACTCTCCATTACAAGGAAGCAGGGCTTCTCGGAGCAAGGGGTGGTTCCAGAGTTGGGGACCAGGGGCCTCAGTAACACTTGTGTCGGAAAACGTGGCCGTGCTCTCAGACCGACAGGGCCTCACCACAGCGGTCAGCTTGAGGGGCTCCCGCTGCCCAACCTGCGTCAGGACAAGTAACAGTGGTGGACAGCAAGAACCCAAGAGTCCACACTGTAAACTAGCCGTTCCACAGCGGACAGCCAATGCAGAAACGGAGACGAAACAACAGACTTACGAATGTCACGACTGGACAATCCTGAATAAAGTGAATAAGTTAATAAATAAATAAAACTCCCCCAAAACAGGAGATTCAGACAAGAGTCATCAAGATGCCAAAACCAATGGCTGACCATCAGATGAGAGAATTTTAAGATATTTCCTGAGGAAGAAAGTATCCCTCACAAGACACTGAGCAACTACAACAGGAAAATTAGTCCGTTTTCACCAGAGCCACCTCCGTAACAAACCACAATGGGCCACGCGGAGGCCACCTGCTGCCTGATGGGCCCGCTCAGGACACACAGGCGCTCCGGCAAGTCCTGCCCAAAGGCACACGTGGGAACCGACAGCCAGTCTGCAAAACCACCAGCGGATCAGGAGATGAAAAGGACTGGGCTGAGGAACCACCAAGGTCAGAGACCCAGGAGCTCTGACAGCGCAGCCTAACGCGTGATCTGGGGTTTCTTTTGCTTCCAAGGACAATGCTGGCCCCTCGGGGCGCTCTAGTGAGCAGAAAACCGCCCCGCGTGGACGTTACTTCTGATTCTGATCGTTGTACCACGGGTAGGGAAGAGAATTTTTTTTAGGAAACTGAACATTAGGGATAAAGTGCGTCACATCTGCAACTCACTCCTAACCCTCAGGAAAGAAAATACCCCACGTGAGGGGGAAGAAGGGTAAAGCACAGAGAGCAGCTCGCTGACCTCTGGAAAAGCCGTGTGACGCGTCCTGAGGGTTCCTGGGGGTTCCTAGCGCTTCCCTAGGTCTGGATTACGCCCGCAAAGAAGCAAAAAGGCAGACGAGCTTTGTGAATGTGGCAGGGGTGGGCGAGGGGCCAGCGACGGTGCAGAGCACAGCAGGGCACAGAGCTGAAGCAGCCCCCCACGGTCTGTCACTCAAGCTGGGCCCCCGCAGACGTGAGAGCCAGGACAGGGCCACTTCGGAGCGCCCCGGCCACCTCCAGGGCTCTAAGGGACAACACCTGCTGACGGCAGGTGTGCTTGTAAGGGACAGCACCCAAAGCATTTGAAGACACCAAAATAAAAAGACGACCCAGTCCCAGGGCCACATAAAGCCCACAACTAGCTACTGAGACTCCACAAAGCCAGTCTTGACAGAATTCTCTCCAATCTGTGTGCACTGCCAGCGTGGCCTCCTAGGACTTACCGGACAAAACTCCATTTCCCTAACAGGTTTCCAAAGCAAGTGGCGCCACCGCCCGCAGATCCCCGGGCACGGCTGGGTTACACGGGCAGGGGAGGACTCCCAGCCCTGGGGAGGACAACGGCCTCCCTCGCCTCTGAATTTCAACATCGTCTCCAGGATGCGCCTGCAGCGCTGCCAAGTTCAAAGCAGCCACAGCCAATGCTTCCAGTTCGGGGCGCGGGGTGGCTCCGTCAGCTAAGCGTCTGACTTCAGCCTGGGTCACGAGCCCGGGGTCCTGGGATGGAGCCGCGTGTCGGGCCCCTGCTCAGCGGGGAGTCTGCTGCCCCCCAACGGCGCGCTCTCCCTCTCATACTCTCTGCCAAATTAAAAACAAAAAACAAAACGGCTTCCAGCCTTAACACGCGATAGCCACCATCCCCCAGACAGAAAGCCCCACAGGGCGTGTGGAGAATCAGCTAACAGGTAAGGCAGACCGAGCTCCTGACCTCCATCATCCCGACTCGCAGGCGGCACGAGGCCAGCTGGACGGGAGGAAGTAGCGCCACCCACAGCCCAGAGCACGACCGTAAAGCCAGGACGTCGTCTCAAGTTGCCTCAAAATACGACGACTACACAGGTCGACATTTAGCTCAAGTGCCTGAAGTTCTAAGGAACTTCATCGACATCAAGGGCTAAATAAGAAATACTTAAGATCTAGCGACAATCTTTAGAAATTATATTTATCTTTCAAGATATCACACAAATACTTTGAAATGGACTTGTTCTACCTTGTTTAGGTTCTCACTCCCCTAAAAAAAACACTTTTTCTGAGATAACAGATAAATTACTTCCTTTGTAATGACTTTTGGGTTTACCATCAGTATTTATGTCATTCAAAAAAATAGATGAAATTAAAGACTTGCCTATTCCTCTGTAACTTTTTAATTTCATATAATATACTCTGAAATTAATATGAAAATGGAAATAAATATGGTAATGCATGTTCCAATCTATTCAAAACTACCCATCAGTTTCTAGGCACACCAAGCTTCAAAACCCATTTGGTCCAAAGGTCTTTATTTAAAGGATTAGACAAGATGCTTAAAAATAAAAAAAAACAATAAAAATAAATCATGCATGCATGTAAAATTAAGTAGATGAAAAGGTCAATGCTTTTCTGGCTAAGTGAAAACTAGGAAAAAAAAACCAAAAACTCATCTGAAGTGGGTTCAATTAAATGAACTGACATTTTCCCCAATTTTAGACATTATCTTTTTAACGGAGTAATCTTTTATTTAATATTTTTTTAAAAGATTTTATTTACTTATTTGTCAGAAAGAAAAAGAAAGCGCATGCAGGGGAGCAGCAGATGGGGGGAAGCAGGCTCCTCACTGAGCAGGGAGCCTGATGCGGGACTCGGTCCCACAATCCTGGGATCGTGACCTGAGCCCAAGACCGATGCTTCACAGACTGAGGCACCCAGGGGTCCGTGGGGTCGTCTTTTAAATAGTGCAGACGTCAACAGAGAAGGAGACCGTCTGAGTAAGAGAATGTTCTGATTCATCAAGATGGTCCGGTATCAGAACGGAAAAGTAGTTTCCTCCCTTCCACGGCAAGACCTCTGCAGAGGTCACTCGGCTGCTCGAAGGAAGGAACGGGCGGACATCAACTAGAGACAACGACCGCCCACCACTCGGGTCCTTACCCACCACCAGACGGGTCCCCAGATTATTTCATATAATGCTTTTACGTCTGTCGTCCTGCACTGGGAGGCGATGACGTCCAAAAGAAGAACTCTGCTGCCTCCCAGTGCAGGACAGCGGACGTAAAGGCAGACAGGTGGGAAAGAAGACATCATAAAGTCTCTGACACACGTGCCGTGTCAGGTTATTTTCAAGTCAAAATACTTTTAGGCATGTAGAAATTATGAAGAGACATAAGTACTCTCATTCCACCCATCTCCCCACACTGGGACTCCCTGGACGCCGACCAGAAGCCTCAGCAAGGTGAGGTGCGGGCACGTCAAAGCCCCTGGGATCCCAGGGCCCTCCCTCCTTCCTTCCCTTCCTATCAGAGCAGCAGGGGGGACACAGTTCCTACCGCTACCTGAGAGCAGGTACAAAACACGCAGGCCTAGTACAGCTCAGAACGGCCGTCCGGCGATCAGTTTAACTACACCCAGAAGCAGTTCCTACAACTACCTGTTCACTGTCTGAGAACAACGGCTGACGCGGGGGAGAAAGTCCGCGGAGGCCAGCGGAGACGAAGACGGCAAGGGCAGCTCCGGGACCTGGGCCGGCTGGGCCTGGCTGTGCCGGGCTTCCGCCGCACACATGTAGCCGTGCACCCGGGACTGCCAGCATCAGACTCTGGAGAGCCTCGCCATGAACCACAGCAGCGAGTGACCCTGAATCGCCAACACCAAAAACTCCAAAGGAAAGAACTCGTCAGCACTGAGAGCTCATCCGGTCAGCTGCCTGCGTGACCGGGAGACTGCTGGATGGGGTCACTCTGCTTCGCTGGTCTGGCTGATGCGATCCGAGCGTCGCACGTGGAGTTCCTCACCAGCTGGCTGCAACCGGGCCCTGATCTGTCCTGGCCTTTTCTGGATAACTGGAAGAAAAAAAGGACACCCAGAAGCAGCCTTCCCCTTAGGAATCTTCTACACCGGGACACACCAGCACTGGGTTTCATCTCCACAACTACGTGCTCATGGGTTTACAGGCCCAGTATGGTCAGGTCGGCTCCGACCTCGAAGTAATGATGGCAGCGTGCCACAGCGTGCGGCTGCACAGCCCAGCGAGCCTCTCCCGTCCAAAGGAGGCCAGCCAGACCGTCCCATGGAGGGTGCAGCCCCATCCCACCCTGCCTGCATTCACTGGCCAGGCGTGGGCCCTTACCCCAAAGCCAAGGACCAGGGCGCGGGGTCCACACAGTGAGCTGGAGGAACTGGACACAGGAAAAGGCTCGTGGGGTTCGGAGGGAGGCCAGCCCTCTCCGACCCGCTGGGGAAGGGGTGTTTGGTGGGGAGTGGCGGGAGCAGATGCCCAACAGTTGCCGCCAGAGACCAGAGAAAAGGGCACAAGCAGCCGGTCGGGGTGAGCAGTGGCCCCGCAGAGGGAAGCCGGCACCGGTCACCCCAGCAGGAAGCCGGGCGCCCGCCCGGGCTGCTTCTCCGGACAGCGTAAACAACCACATGAGTCACGCCCACGATACACCCGGCGCCCACACCTCAGCGCGATGTCCCGGCCCAAGACCAGCGCACGGAGCCACAAGGCGCCCGCCTTCACGGCGCGTTTCCCGAGCTTTACGAGCAGCCGGAGCGGTGCGCCCCGCCCCAGCCGCTCACGCCGCCACAACCGGGTGTGGGGGGGGGGCGCCCCGCCGGCAGCCTGGGGGAGGAGGCACCGGCGAAGGAGGCCCAGCCCCTCTCCGAGGGCCGCCCCCCGGGTGCCCGACAGCTGCCGAAGTCAACGCCGCGGTGCGGTTCCGTCCCCAGCGGCGGCCGAGGGCCGGCCCTTTGGCTGCAGCCCCGAGGACCCTGCCTGCCCCGTGCCCGGCCCAGGGCCCCCCCAGACCCCAACCCCGGGCCCCACTCACCCGGGGGCCACCACCTGGCCCGGCTGCGCGCACAGCTCCCGCACCACGCCGGCGCGCTCCGACCTCAGCCTGCGCTCGGCGCGCACGCAGCCCCCGGACCCGGCGCGGGCGGGGGCGGGACCGGAGGGCTGCGCGGAGGCGGCGGCCTCACACACTGCCAGCACGGAGCCGATGCGCACGGCCGCGCCCGCCGCCACCCTCCACTCGAGCAGCCGCAGCGGCCCGGGGCCCGGGCAGCGCACCTCGGCCACGGCCGGCGGCGGGGCGCCCTCGGCGGGAACGCGGCCCGCGGGCGGCGCCTCCATGGCGGCCGGCCCGGGTCGCTGGGGGAAGGCGGGCGGGCGGGTGGCTCAGGGCCCGGCGCCCATCGCGGGTGGGGGGGCGGGACCGCGACCCCGGCCCAGGCGGCGAAGGCGACGGCGCGGCACTTCGCGCTCCAGCACCGGCTTCCACCCGCCGCCCGGCCCGCGCCAACTTCCGGGACGGCGTCTGACGTCGCGTGACGCCGCGTGCGTCCGCCGCGGGGCCCGCGCGTCCACACACGCCCACGCGGGGCCGCGCCGGCGCGGAGTCGGCCGCGGGTGCCCGGGGCGTCGCGGAAGCGAGCGTATGGGGCCGGCCCGGCGGGAGCGGCGTGGCCGCGCCCCATGTGCCCCGGGAGCGCCGGCGGCGTGGGGCTGCGGGTCCCGGCGTGCAGCGCGCGCCGCGGCCCAGAAACCCCGGCATGCACTGCGACGTCCCGGCATGCCGCGCGTCCTCCTGTCCCACAGCTCCCAGGGTGCGCCAGGGCCCAGGGTCGTTAAACCATGGGTCCCGGCATGCAACGCGGCCGGCCGGCAGCGTCCCCGTCACGTGCTAGGGCCCGTTGTGGAAAGACTGCGAGTCCCGGCATGCCGCGCGCCCATCGGGGAGGGGCGGTCCCGGCATGCCGCGCGCCGTCCCGGGTCAGAGGGCGGCGGCGCCCCGCCCCGCTCGCCTGTCAGATCGTGGGTTTCCGCGCGCCGGTGCCCGCGCGTGCGGAGAGGAGCGGCGGGTCGGTGATGACCTCTGGCCCCCGGAGCCCGGGGCGGGGGGTGCCGGCGAGGGGGGACCGGCCGCCGGGCTCCTGAGTCCCGGAGCGGGGCGTGCGGCCGCCCGCAGTCCCGGAAGGCGGCGCGGGGACGCCCGGGGGCAGGAGCGGCGAGTCCGGCCGGGAGCCCGGCCGGGGCGGCCCTCCTCGTCCGCTGCTGCGGGCGTCCGGCGCGGGGCTCCGCGGTGTGCGGGGCGGCGGCCTCCCACCGCGGGCGGGTCCCCTCCCCGCCGCCCCGGGCCCCGCCGCCCGCGGAGTTCCGACCCGCGGCGCCCGCAGCCGGACGAGGGGGAGTCGGGCAACGGGCCCGCGGCCGCGGCGAGGAGAAGCCCCGGAGACGCGGAGACAGACGCGACCGCCCTCGCCGTCCGGGCGCCCCGGAGCTCGGCCCGCCGCGGGTGCTCCGCGTCGTCTCCGCAGCTGCGCTCCAGCCCCGAGTCCTGAGCGCGGCCCGGCGGCCCGGAAGCCCCTCTGCAGCCCCTTAGGGAGAGCGTCCTGCCGGCCCCGGTCGTCCGAGGAGCAGCGGCCTCTGCCCGGGACGACGGTGACCGTCCTGCGGCGCGGACAGCAGGGCCTCGCGCTGGGAGCGAGTTTAGGCGAACACGACTTGGACCCCGACCCCTGGAGAACAGCGCGCGGGCGCCGGGAGGGGCTGCGGGCTCTCCCCGGGCCTAGCCGCGGTGTCCACGCCTGTTACCTGCCTGTGAGACTCGTGTGGTGATCGTAGATCTCTGGTTCCCGAGTCCTCTGGGACGACAGCGGGCGACCCTTGAGCCCTTCCCATCCTCAGGCCGCCCCAGCTGTCGCGGACACCAGCTTTCTCAGGCTCTGGCTTTGCAAGTTGCCCGGCCCCTGCCTTCCCCAGCCTTCCCCGGAACAGCCCTAGAAGCCTTCCAGGTCAATCTGTGATGATCCAGAGAGCCTTCTGGACTCCTGCCAAGGGGTGTTCCAAGGAGACCCTCGGGGCTCACTTCTTGGTCCCCCTTGCTCCCTTCTGTGTACGTCTGCCCGGCCTGGTGCCCTCGGTGGACGCACCGTGCAGCTGTCCCGGGTGTTCCCAGCGGCGCACCTGCATGCTGGGGAGAAGCCTAGAGCCTCCACGGCTCAGCCTTCTGCGGGTGCGCGGCGGGCGGTGGGCGGGCGGCCTCCGCTGGACAGCTGCGGCTGGGATGGAGCCTCAGGCATGCCTCAGTCCCCGTCTAGTTTCACACTTCCTCCCTGGGTGCCCTGTAGGGTGCTGGTGGGGGTCTGTGTGGTCTGGGGAGGTCTCCCCCGCCCTGCAGGCCGGCCACACCTGAGACGCCCATGCGTCCCTGACACTGGGCAGACGTCCCCTGCGGCGAGCCAGCCCTTTCGGCCCTCTCGGCTTCCAGAGCTCTCTGGTGTCCGTTAAAACACGGTGTTTGCAATCACCCATTTTCCCCGCGTTCTTGAGGCAGGAGCAGTGGCTGGTTTCTACCTACTTCTCCCTTCCTGGAAGGAGACCTCGAATGGGATTCTGACAGAAGTGGAAACAGGCGTCCTAGACGCAAGGACCATCGTGGGTGGGGTTCTGGGGTACCCTTGTTGGAGTCCTTTATGGCAAAAACGGGAGCATGGCCAGGTGTTTGAAAAGTTGTGGACACCACCAGTAACAGTTGCCTTAACTGGCTTGGGAGGGGACCCAAGCATCAAGGTTTGCTCTCTGGGTTATTCCGGTGTGTAACAAGGTCTGTAGGCAGTGGGTGGTTCCTCCATGTTTTTGAGCAGACGTCTGAGCCGATCTGATCTGTGCTTAAGACTCCGCCGGCAGCCGAGGGCAGAGTGAGCTGGAGCTACAGACCTGGGTTCCCCAGGGATCCCAACCGACGGGAGTGCTTGCAGGGGAGTTTCTGAGCCTGACCCCCACCAGGTCTCGTCACTAGCTGGGCAGGTTAGTGAGAAGGAGGGCTCCAAACTGGCCCCTGGAAGAAGACCCACGAACCAGGAAGGAGGATGGGGGCACATAGGGAAGAGACACGTTCCCTGGGGGCCTGTCCGGTCTGAGCTGCCTGGGCACGTGGGAGAGCTGGCCAGTGGGGGGGAGAGCAGGGCTGGTGTGGTGGGTTCCTGGGGACACCAGGGCAGCACAGAAGCCACCAAGTGAGGGGAGCGTCTCTCCTGTGGGCAGGGTGGCCACAGTGTTGTAGGCAGGGAACCCAGGCGCCCAGCAGCCAGCGGCCGGTGGTGTCCGAGGCTGGCAAGGAAACAGGAGACCAGGGCTGGTGGTGCCCCGGGGGGCGGGGGAATGGTTTGTGCTGGAGGGTCCAGGCTGGGACAGGGAGCACAGGCAGGAGCGGGGCTTGCCAAGGAGGGAAGCGGTGTTTCTGCAGAAGAGCCGGGAGGGGCACACGCAGGTGCTTGTTGACCCAGGGGTAGCACGGAATCGCTGTCAGTTGACTCTTCCTCTGTTCTCTCCCCCTTCCCTGCGCCTGGTTAAAAACTGTGTAAATTCAGCCGATACCCCCATCTGCGTGTAGTCCTGAAACGAACCCAGCAGTGGACCTGGAGCCGGCAGCATAGCAGTGTTGTCAGGGCGACCTGCGTGCGCCCCCTTCCCATCCCCCCTCCGTTCCCGCAGTGCGTTCGTCATGCTCCTTTGCTGTGGAGTTTGCTTACGCGTGTACGAAGCCACAAGCGTGCCGCGTAGTTAGGCTTGCTTTGGAGGGTTGTAGTAATGCATCACACGTGCGGGCTTCTGGTCTGTGAGTGGTTCTCGTCACTGTGTGTTCAGAGCTGCCCCACGGCGCTCTGTGTGGTCCCTGCGCGTGACCTGTCCGCAGTAGCTTGCGCGGGAGTGCGAGACGGTGTCGTTACCATCGTACGCGGACATCAAGGTGGTTTGGGTTCTTATGAAAAGGGCTGGTTCCCTGGTGCCCTGCGCTGGAGCCCAAGGGTAGCGCTGCTGGATCCCAGGACGCAGGGTTGGGGGCAGCCTCGTTCCCACGCGGCGGTCAGCTCGCGTCCCCACCGCGCTCTGGCGGCCCCGAGCCTCGTGTCCTGGTCTTTGGGGGTCTGCGTGAAGGTGTGTGCGGCGGCCCCGGCTGTGGTCTCAACCTGCATCCTTCCCGGAGCCCCTCCGGTCACGCCGTTTCCCTGTTTCCCCGCCGGGGCACCTGCTCTTCCCAGAAGCGCCCGCCGTGGTGCTCGTCCTTCCCCCGGGCCGTGTCCTTCCGACGGGTAGTACCGCCTTGGCCTCGGGGCGCCTGTGTTGGGTTACCCGCGTCCTCGCTTACGTCTTGCCGTGTTCTTGTCACCTTCTGTATGAAACCTTAGCTGAACAGAGTTCTTCGTTTTGGGAAAGCCTTGCCTAACCTGGGATGATCAAGACAGCTTCCTTTTTACTTGTGAAAGTCGGTAAACCTTTGCCTTTCACGGCCAAGTGCTCAGTAGTAAGAGATGGAGGTTTCACATGGGGTGTGAGGCGGTGATCGGATTTCATTCCCGTGGGGATAGGCAGTTGTCCCGGCCCTAGTGTGGAAAAGCGTGTCCCGTTTCCGCCGACCTGCGGCGCATCCCTGGTGTGTGGCAAGTGCCTGTAAAGGCACGAGCCTCTTCTGGACTTTGTCCTGCTTTGTTCTTGGACTGTCTGAACTGCTGTAGCTTCACAGTAAGTCATGACCTCTGGGAAGTTCCTTTACATGTGTTGTGGCTATTCTTGGCCTTTGCTTTCTCATAAATTCTATAATTAGTGCGTCGGTTTCATTGATAAAACGTGTTAGAGTTTTGATCAGAACTGTACGGAGACTGTAGGTCAGCTTGGGGAGGGACGTCGCTGTGACTTGGATTGTGCCCTCCGTAAGCCCTGTGTTGGCCTCGTTACGTAGGCTCTCTCTGAGGTCTTCCAATGGGATTTCGTGATTTTCTCCATATAGGACGTGCACATTTTTTGTTAGGTCTATTCCTAGCTTATTTTTTTGCTGGTATTTTTGTTGATACATGATACTTAAAAAAACCAACAAACCCGACTTCTTCTAGTTGGTTGTTGCTGGCCTAGGAAAGTGCAGTAGATTTTTGTGACCGGACGTTATACCTGGTAATCTTTCCAATTTCTTTTCTATTTAATTCATTAATTTTGGCTTATTTTCTTTTCAAGGAAAACTTCAATAACAGACAAGTCTTACCGAGCATCATTTTTGCCTCCTTTCAGATGTTTTGAGATGTGATCTTCTTGTGGCCAATCACGCAATTGCCCTTCCGTGTTCTGATCTTACTTGGCGAATCAGTTAGAGTAGATTTTAAAATGTCCACACGTGGGAGTTTTTCCCCATCTTTCTATGGTTGATTTCCAGATGAATTGCGTTATCGTCAGACGGCATAATCTGAATGATGCTACTTTCTTGAAATTTAATGCGGTCGGAATAATTGTGTGCTTCAGAAGAATGAGTATTTTTTCCTTATTTGATTCAGGGTCTACCTCTACCCAGTACGTCAGCCCTCTCGAATGCGTCGCCCAGCTCTTCTAGGTTTACCCAGTTTTCTGTTTGAGCAAAAGCAGCGTTTGCGAGAGCCAAGTTGAGATCTCGTCTACGGTTGCGAATTTGCCCACTCTCCGTGTCGTTTTATTGTGTGTGTGTATGTGTGTGCGCTGGCGTCACGTGTGTGCATGTATACGTGCGAGTGTGCTGTGTTTGGGGGGAGAGGCTGCTATTAAAGGAGTACACACGTGGCATTTTCAGGTCCTTGGTGAATCGAACCTTCTTCGTTGCGTGGAGCCCTCTGTACCCTGAACAATGCTTGGCTCTTCTCGTGTCTTTCCTTTGAAGTCACGTGACCATCATAACTTCCTTTTTTCCTACGATTTTGTTTCTTTCTTTGTCAGAGAGAGAGTGAGCACACGAGCAGGGGGAGGGGCAGAGGGAGAAGCAGGCCCCCTGCTGAGCAGCGAGCCCGCTGCGCTACGGGGTTCGGTGCCAGGACCCCGGGATCCAGACGCTCAGCCGACTGAGCCACCCAGGCGCCCCGTCGTAACTTTATGTTCAAGCCCGTTTGCCTGGCGTACTCTTCATTTTTACTTTTAATGTTTGTTTACCTTGAGTGTAGACATTCATGCTATGAACCCCACAAAGCTGGTCCGTCTTTCAGCTGCGGAGGCCAGTGTGTTCGTGTCGAACCTCAGGTTCCAGGGTGCCTGGGGGCTCAGTCATCAAGCGTCTGCCTTCGGCTCAGGTCATGATCTCAAGGTCCTGGGATGGAGCCCCGCATTGGGCTCTCTGCCTCCCCCACTCCCTCTCCCACTCCCCCTGCTTGTGATCCCTCTCTCGCTGTCTCTCTCTGTCAAATAAATAAATACGTAATCTCCTGTTTCTACGGGTTCTCCTTTCTCATCTCTTTTTCCCTTTTGGTGATACATGACATCTGCTTTTCTGTTTATTTACTTTTCACTCTATTTTTGTCCTTTTCGTTATCACCACTGAAATTTTACTTTGTATTATATTCCTAACTTAATAAATGTAAAGTTAATATTCCAGTTCCTTTGCAAACGATACATAGATCTTAAAGTACCGTACCCACCTCTGCTCTTCTCTGGACTTACATGCGGAAATTGTGCAGAATTTTAGTTCTGCATCTTAGGTCCCCAAATTAGGGACTCTTGTTACTCTGTAGACAATGTTTGTTTTCATGTGATGTATGTTTACCACTTTATCTGGTCAGCATTTTCCTTACATTTCATGTCTTCTTTTTTTAAGTGATAAATAGCTTGCTAGGAAAAAGAAGAATTCAAATGGAGAAGACACTTGCTGTTGAAGTGAGGGATCTCGCACACACGTGGGTCGCCCCCACGTGCCCCGTGTGCTTCTCCACGCCGTGCGTGCGCGGCTCTCCGTCTGCTGGCGGACTGGTGCCGGCTTCTCCGGTTCTGCCCGAGGGAAACCCTCCGTTTCTGTTCCCCCGCGAGCGCTTTATTTGGCGCTTCTCGTGGGCAGCGGGCGCCGGTGGATGCGCAGCCAGAGGGAGACGTGCTCTTTCATGAGGAGACGTTTCCCGTTGGATTCTCGTTTCTGTGTCTGTTGCGGAAAGTCTGTTGGTCTGACCGGGGTGACCCGTTGTCTTTGGTGTTCTGCACTTTCGTCCCAGTTCAGGCGACCCTGCATTTTCTCCCGCGCGTAAGTTCCCGGGCGTCGGTCCGCTCGCGCTGTTCACCCGTTTCCCCTCGTCCTCTCCCCGCAGCCGGGCCTCCCGTTCACGGACCTCCCTGCAGCCGTGTGCCGTCTGCCGTCTAACGCATCTTTTGAGGCTTCGAAAAGCATCGTTCTATTTGGATAGTTTTCAAATTTGCCGGTTCGTTGATAGCCTGTTTTTACTTGCTCATTTATTTTGGTAATTCTACCTTTTTTTCTTAATAGTTCACACCTAATTTTTAAGATTTGGCATCCGACCGTGTAAGCCCTCAGTGTCACTGTGGGCTCTCGTCTGTGTGGCCGTCGCTGTTCCTGACTCTTGCTCTCACAGGTGGGTTCCCATGGAGGCTGGTGCTGTTCGTGGGCCCGGACCGGGTGGGTGGCAATTCAGGACTGTAGTGACCTTGCTCCTGCGAGAACCTGAGCTGGGTGACGCTCTTCCCAGCCCTCACTGCCGGGTCTGAGCTCCGTCTGCTGCTGTCCCCCACCCCCTGCCCCCAGTCCCGGGTCGTCCTGATCCCGGCGACTCTCCGAGGACACCCCATTCACATTTTCCCACTCACATCCCCTCCCTGGACCCAGCTCCTGAGGGGTTCCCCTTTTGGGGGTCTTCAGGGTGCCCCTTGCTGCTTATAAACCCAGTCCTGGCATGAAAATCAAGGGTTAGAATCTACATGTAGTGACGAGGGCCCTTTACAGTGTCTCGACTGCCCTCCGGCCTAAAGCAGATCTCTTCTCTTCCTTTTTTCTTCTTAAACGGCTCACATAGACGGAAGGGAGCCGCCACCCCTGGTTTCCAGCCTGTTCCCTGACCATGGAGGTGCGGTAGCGTCACGGTCCCCTCTCTTTGAGTGGGGACTGATGTGTCACAGGGCAGACGGGCCCCACGAGGTGGAGTCTGCCATCAGACGGCGCTCCTGCAGGAGGGACTGACTTCAGAACGTGTGTTCCTTACACGCGCTGCACACGCCCGTGGCATGTGCTCTCTCAGCCGGGCAAGTGCCAAGACCAGCCTGTCCCCCCGGGCAAGCGGGCGCCCGACTCCCCCACTCCCGCGGGCTTCACTGCACAGCCCTGTGCGGTCTCGAAACCGGCTCTTCGAGAAGAGAGGAATAATGAAAACAAATGCATTTTGGCTCAAAGGAACATGCCACCATTTTTTTTTTTAAAAGGGAGCCAGTCATACACATTGTGTGAGCTGCGGACAGGGATGGACAGCTGGGGGAGGGCGGTGGCCCCGGTGGTCTCCGGGAGGAGGCTGAGTCGGGGGCGAGGTTCCATCCGTGGTGCGTTGCTGGTGAGAGCAGGGGGTCTGGGTAGAGGGTGGACGATGGCTCCTGGACTGTCCTTCACGGACGGAGAGGTCTATGGCAGAACCCCTGTGCACGGCCTAGGGACACCTTCTAGGGTGCCCTTGAGAGGAGCAGGGACTTTTCCAGGCGCAGCTCCTGCAGCTGGAGGCAGCCAGGTAACCCTGCGGTAGCAAACGGGCCAGGAGGTCTCCTGCGCTTTCTCTGTGCCGTTCCACTTCCTCGCCGAGGGGGACGCCCTCGGGTCTGGGGCTCCTTCTCCTGGGCTATCTAGGGGAGTGTGATTCGGGGGACAGCCCACAGGGTTCGAGGGTCTGGTTTGTCTCAGATTCCCGGCACGTGTGTGCGTGACAATAGGGAGGTGGGGCCCGGAGGTCTGGGACTATTGCGTCTTCCCTGTGACTCAGGTTTGTTTAACTTTTTCAATAATTATCTCAAGTCAGGTGTGAAGAAAACACATTTTAAAGTGAATCTGATTTTCCAAGCCCCGAATTTTCCTTTGAAAGCCCGCTTTCTGAATGCAGAGCTGGGTGGTAAGCCTTTCTCCTAGTCGAGGGCCTGCAGGCGGCTCTCCGCTTTTCCCGCACTCTGGTGCCCCCCACCCCCGCCCCATCCAGCACCCCCAGGCGCTGGCAGGGAGGGACCCCCGACCCCCGCACCCTCCCGCTCCCGGCACGTTCGCCCTGCGCAGCAGTGGCAGCAGGCTACCGACCGTTGCGTGTGGGAGCGGTGTACGTACGCGGGGAAGGAAGCGTAGGGCCCATCCGACTGCATCGCGAGACGGTGTAGAAAAGACTCGTCCAGAGAACTCGGGGCCCCACCGACTGAATGGGTACTCGCTGCAGCGACTGTGCGGGTGTTCTTTCTGTTGAAAAGAATTCCTGTGGGAGCTTACTGCTGCTTCGCGCGGCCACCGGTTCTAAAGAGCCCTTATCCTGTGGAGGCGTGCGCTGGCGCTTCGAGGTGCGGCGGTGCGGTCCCGGGGGCTGCTGTGTGCGCCGCCCGCCGCGGGGGGTGGCGGCGTGGCCGAACGAGGGAGGTTCTGGACGAGGTTGTTGGAGTACCAACCACGCCGGCATCTTCGCGTGTTCTGGAAACTTGTGTAGTAAAAACCTTAGGGCCGTGTTAGAGGAAGTAATCCTCTTGTACAATCTCCACGTGCAGCTTCTGTACAAATCACTTCTCGTGTGCGTCTCCCCTCGCGACTGCCAGGCTTCCTTCGCAGCCGCGGACAGCGTTTGCGAGAGACACGCGACCCGGGATGAGCCCCTCCGGGCGATTCCGGACGAGAACGGGGTGGGTCCCGCCCGCTGCTCCCCGTTCTGAATCCTGCACGCGGCACGCAGGGCTGAGAGAGCCCTTACGAGAGAGAAATCTCCCGTGACTCTCCAGAACGTTACTTGGTGCTGGGTTTTACCACGTAGACCGCGAGCGTCCTGCCACTTGAGGCTCTGCCCCCGTCTCTGTGTCCGTCCCGGTGCTGGCACCCCTGACGTCCGTTACGGCCAACAGTGCAAGTTCTCGAACTTGGTTCTAACTCAGAATTGTTTGGGCTCTTCTAGGTCCTTTTCATAACCATAAAAATAATAGGCTCGTGTTGTCAGTGTCCACGGAAACACGCCAGCACTTGGGGACTGGCCGCATGGGGCTGAAACATTCACCGTCTTGAACTTTCCGTCGTTGAACACGACCATCTCTTGATTCATTTAAATCTTCTGTAATTTCTTTCAGTGACGCTTTGTAGTTTTATGTGAAAAACGTTGTGGTTTTGTGTGAAATCTTGCTCTTTTGTCACACTTACTGCTGAGTATTTTGTTATTTTTGATGCTGTTGCAAGTGGAATTGTTAATTTCCAGGTTATTGATACCCGTGAAAACAGGGTTGGGTTTTTTGCGTTACGATCTTGCGTCCTGTGGTCCTCATGGGATAATCTTGCACGTCCGTTCTGGTCACTCCTTTTTGTTCGGGTGTTTTCGTTTTGTAGAATTCTTAGAATTTTTCGTGTGCAGGACCAGGGCATCTGTAAATGTTTCATTTCTTCGTTTCAGTCTTTATGACGTGAATGGCTTCTCCTTTCTCTCATTCCCTTTTGCTTCAAGGGGAGGTGGTTATTGTGCCGAGCAGAAGCGGTGAGAACGGATACCCTTGCCCGGGTCACAGTGGTGGGAGGGAAGGGGTTTCATCAAAGGCGGCTGTGGTGAGGTGGCTGGTGGCTCAGTCTGTTAAGCGTCTGATTCTTGCTTTCGGCTCAGGTTGTGAAATGGAGCCGTGGGTGGGGCCCCACGGCAGGCTCTGAGCTCAGTGCGGACCCTGCTTGGGGTTCAATCTCTCCCTCTCCCTCCAGCCCTCCTGCTCCTGGGCACGCGCTTGCCCTGTCCCGCAAACAAACCCTCTAAAAACAGCTGTTAGGGTTATAACTGTAGCTTTGTTTTTTTCACATGTCCTTTGTCAGGTTGAGGACGTTCCGTTCTTTTCCTTATTTGAGAGTTTTTTCTTAAAGAATTTTTTAATAGAAATTAGATTTTGCCAATAATATTTTCCCACAGCTGCTGATTGATCTGTTTCCAGGAGTTCGTGCATCGACACTCCTGGGATAAATTCTGATTGGTCATGGCGTATCATCTTTTTGAGGATATTTTTAGGGATTTATTTGAGAGGGAGAGAGCGTGCGTGCACAAAGGGGGAGAGGGAGAGAGAGAGAGGAGACCCCCTGCTGAGCACGGAGCCTGACGCGGGGCTCGGTCTCATGACCCTGAGATCGTGACCTGAGCTGAAACCAAGAGTGGACGCTCAGCGAATGACCAGTGGGTGCCCCTGTAACCCTTCCAAATGCTTTCAGGTTCAGCTTGCCCATATCTCGTTAAGGGTTTGGTGTCGGTGTTCGTGAGACACTGGTGTGAGGTTTTCCTGGGATGTTTTGTGGGCTTCGGTGTCACGGTGACTCCTGCGGGACCGTTGGGGGCCCCGTTCCTGCGGAAGGACTTGGAACCTCACAGAGACGCCGAGCAGGTGGGTGTTGTTTTGCCGTTTGTCTTTCTGCGACTTCGGCGTTTCCTTCTCGCTGGCCCGACGTTGTCCGTGACGTTCCCGTGTGGCCCTTCCTTTGCCGGGCTTGGGAGTGATGCCCGCGTCTCTGTCATCTGCTCTTCGGGCCTCGTTTCTCCTGGTGGGTCCAGCTCGGGGGCGGGGTGATGTGCGCCCCGATGCTGTGGGGGGCGACACGCAGGGGGGCTTGCCGGCGTCAGGTGTGCCGGGAACGACTGCTGTGACAGCACATCCTGGAGCTGGGGGGGCTGGCATGGGAGCTGGGGGCCGGCGTGGGAGCTGGGGGGGCCGGCGTGGGAGCTGGGGGCCGGCGTGGGAGATGGGGGGGCCAATGTGCAGCGCGAGCTTCACTGGCCTCGCCCCCTCGTGGCACTCTGGATGGTGTGTGGCCGTCACCGCTGTCCCCACTGGCTGCTCCGGTCTGTCTGTCTGCCCTGATCAGACCTTGGATGTGGGTCTGGGCATCTCGGGTGCACCTCTGGCTGCTTCCTGGGGGGCAGATGGGGCGCCTGGTGCTTCCGTCTACCCCTGTGGCACCTTCTCTCTCAAGCGTGTGGACGAGGAAGTGGATCAGGGCCGTGAAGACGCAAGTCGTGGCGGGGGCGGGGCCGATTCTCTGGAGGCTGCAGCCCCCCATTCCAGCACGTTTCCCTGGGAGCACCCAGCCTCCTTGCAGTACAAGGGACACCCCCCTCGTGTTTTCCCTCCCGGAGGACGTGCTGGGCATGCGTGGCTCTGTTTTCCTTTGTCCACACCTGTAGCTGGCAAGGCTGAGGCCGCGCCGCAGCTGGGGAATTAGCACTTGAATCCTAAATAATAATAATTACTGTTTCTGGTTATTTTGAATCCACTGACAAAGACCTTTACAAAATAATTGCACTGATCAATCCCTGCAGGTTCCAGGGGAAGACGGCTGAGTTGGTGTGTGACGAGAACATTGGTGGGGGCTCGGTCACGCCGCTGTGTGGGGCATGTCCCTGGGAGGACACGTCGCGCTCAAGCGCCTGACGTAGCGTCTTGGAACAGCACATGGTTCCCATCAAGCAGCAGATGTTTCCTGGCCTCCCCTTAGAATAAAAATCAT
The DNA here is from genome assembly GCF_020171115.1 of Neogale vison. Lineage (NCBI taxonomy): Eukaryota > Metazoa > Chordata > Mammalia > Carnivora > Mustelidae > Neogale > Neogale vison. The sequence goes on from NC_058093.1 coordinate 124,010,092, forward strand.
AGTCCGGCCACACCCACAGCTCCCCGCGAGCAGGAGTGGATTCGTAGCACCTGAGAGCCGCGGGCCGGCGGCTTGCAGGCACATTTTGGGGAGAAACAGCCTTAGAAAGAAACAGCTTTTCAGAGTGTCAGATGGAGGAATCCTGGGGAAAGCGTGTTGAACAGGAGCCATGGATGTGGGTCGCGGACACACGCACAGCTTCGTTTGCGTTGTGCCGACTGCCGCTCCCTGCCTTCCTGCTGCTGCAGCTTCGTGCGGGTCCTTCCTGCCCTCGGGGGGCACAGCGAAGTGGGGGTTTGTATCGTCAGCACGAATGCCAGAACTCTCCGTCCCGAGAAAGGAGCGGTGGGGGGGCCTCCCCTCACTGGCTTCCCCGCGTGACGAGAGGCGGACACCGTCGGGGACGGCACTCCCCCAGCGGCTGTCCCGAGTGCCAACAGTGACGTCGGTAAATGCGTTAGGTGACGGAGCGCAGAAGCGGCACCGGCGGCTGCAGCGTGGGGCCCCGACACCCGCGGTCGGGGGCGGCGCCGGATTGCAGGAGGGCTCGGTCCCCGTCCCTTGACCACCGCGAGGATGGGAACGTGCGTTTTCTCTCCTGTGGTTTGGGAGTCTCCCACCTGCTCGTCCGTGGGGGTCGTTCCAGCTCCAGAGCCCTTCTCCCAGGCCTCTGAAGCGAGAGGCCTGGGATGGACGCCCTGCGGTCCGGTCCGTGCGGGGGAGCTTCCTCCCGCTGCTAATGCAATCAGGAAGCCGGCCCTTGATAGAATTAGAGGCCCAGGGTGCGTGCCGGGGGGACTAGCCTCTCCCACTGCGTGCAGTGGGAAGGAGGGGGCAGGTAGCCGTTGGTGTGATTTAGCCAGTCATTGTGAAACCTGGAAATCAGGTTTTGGAAAATAAATTGGAGTAGATGAGTTCTCCGGTGTTCTCCAAACTTCTTTCTGGTCCTGTCCTGTCTTCCTGTGGCGAGCCCTTGCCTCCCACTGCCTGTCCTTACGGGGTCCTCGGCGCGGTACTGATGGCATTGTAGTGCTGGTCCTGTGGACTGAGGTCCCCCCCATTTCTCAGTGAGGAGGCCGAGGCTCAGAGCCGGTGCCGCTAAACTGCTTAACGGGCCGGGGTTCTTGGGGTTCGGTCAGCTGACTCCGGAACTCTCTCGTTGCATTGTGCTTTCTTGGAGCCGTCCGCACCCAGAAACACAGGGCACCTGCTGTATGGTAACCCCTGGACCTGGTGCCACGCGGCCGCCAGCGCTTTCATGGGAAGACAAGTGGATAAGGAAACCCAAGACGCCACAGGTTCCTCCACATCCAGAAGTTCGCGCACCAAGGAACTGGCTGTGGGGCTTGGACAGATGGGGTTGCGTAAGCGGGGTCTCCTTTCCTGCCGTCAAGCAACTGCTTCAGATGCTCGGGGACATCAGTTGCATTAGGAACTGTGTGTTGAGGAAATGCGCCGATGGACAAAGCGGCTAACAAGCACGGTGTCTGGCCTTAAAGAACGGCCACGACCATAAGATGAGCCATTACAAAAGCCAAGTTTCGTGCAGAAGCTGATGTGGCCACACCGTCAGCCCTAAGCACCTGCTGCGGCCGCGCCCAAGTGCGCCCCGCCCCCGGGAGAGCAGGGCCGCCCGTCTGCAGTCTCTTCTGTCCCCACACGGGGCCGCCGTTGGCCCTTGAACGGTCCGTGTGCGGCTGGCGGTGCCTTCTGTGTCTCCGGGAGTCCAGCATCCTCCGACGAGAGCGCGAGCTCCATGCACTCAGCAGGGGAAGGAGGGACGGGCTTCCAGGAGAGAGGTGCTGCCGCGGCGCCCAGGAGACGAGGCTTAGGAAGGGCCTGGTACAGCTGGGAGGTTTGGGGCACCCGCAGCAGCCTGATCGCCTGTGCTCCCCACCCCAGGAGGGAGCAGCCTGATGGTCTCAGAGCACGGGGGCAGGGCAGCCGCCAGGCCCACCCGCAGGGACCTTCTGTGGGCTGACTCCTGGCCGCCGTCTCGGCCCACACCCGCCGCCCAGTGTGGTTATCCAGGGTCCCTAGCACCTCCCCGTGTCCTAGTTGACAGAGGACTCGTGAGCTTCCTGGATCTAAGGGGTTGACGGGGGGGGGGGCGCTGTGGGCGAAAACCCTCGGGGTCTGATCCCCGGCACATGGACTAGGAGTGGACAAACCATCCAGACCAAAGCGGGGTACTGGGCTGCTGTGGTGCTGGGGGCCCGGGAGCTCCTTCGCTAAGCCCGCAGGGCCTGCTGTTGTCCTTCTCCATGGGGACCTGCACCGAGCAGAACCCTGGAGCTCAGAGCCCGTGGCAGCGGGGACACGCAGGGACACGGCCTGTGGGGAGTGCCCACGGCCAGCTGTCCCCAGCCGGGGGGACACTGGGGACACAGACCAGGATGGAGGCCTGGGAATGGGGAGAGGGTAGAACTTCCAAACCTCCTTCCCCTCCCCCTCCCCCCCACATAATGGAATGTTACTGAGCCTCAAACAGGAGGACTATTCTGCCCCCCCCCCCGTACTGCACTCCCCTGTCCTCCTCCCCTCCTTCTCCCTCCTCCCACCGTCCCCTCCCTTTCCGCGGAACAGAATATGACCGAGTCTCAAACAGGAGGACTATTCTGGCCCCCGATACTGCACAGATGAGCCTGGAGGACTTGGGGCTGTGTGATGAGGTCCCCGGAGCCCAGATCCGGAGACAGAAAGCAGGAGTTGGGCGCGGGGGCTGGGGGAGCAAGGGGTTTAGTGTTTAGTGGGTCGGGGTGAGGACCAAGGCTCAGTCTGCCAGGGGAGCCGAGTACGGGGACCGGAGTACCAGGGGGTGAACGTGCTGACCTGTTCGTGTCACAGACTCTGTACTTAAAAATCATCGCGATCCTAGGTTTTGTGTTACGTGTGTTTTGCAGTGAGTTCCAAAATGTCGGAAGGGCCTCACCCCACTGATGCCCCTTTGGGGGGTTGTGGGTCCCGTGGGACTCCTGAGGCCCCAGTGTCTCCGGAAGGACCATGATGTCCAAGTCAAGACACAAAAATTGGGGTTTTTTGATTCCTTTTAAATTTAGTTCAATTTTTATTTTTTAACAATAAAAATACTTCTTAATTTTTTTAAAAGATTTTATTTGTCAGAGAGAGAGTGAGCGTGAGCAGGGGGTGGGTGGAGGGGGAAGCAGGCTCTCCGCAGAGCAGGGAGCCCGGACGAAGGACTCGATCCCAGGACCCCAGGATCACGACCGCAGCCGAAGGCAGACGCTTCACTGGCGGAGCCGGCCAGCCACCCCTTGACCGCTTTTTTAAACAGGAGGAAATCTAGAATCACGGTGTGCAGGGCTGAGGGCAGCCTGAGCCCAGGCTCTGGGAACAGCGGAGATGAAGGCCCTTGTGGTGCAGCTGGGCGGGCCAGGGCGTGGGGACACCCACAGGCTCCCCTTGAATGACATCTGCCCGTTCTGCCCCTCGCCGTGGACACGCTCTGTGGGGGCTGTTCTCGCTGTGGCCTTTTCCTGTCCTTTGCTCGGCGGCGGTGCCGGCACTCACCGGTTCCTCAACCGACGGCCTGTCACAGGTGGATCTCACTCTGGTTTTCAAGGCCAATAAAACCTGTCCGAGCAGTTAAGGCCCTTTCCCTCCCACCCAGACTCCGTGGGGACAAGTGTTGGGGCCACCAGGAGCCTTCGTGGGGGCACCTGTCCTCTGGGCTGACTCCGGCTCCTGCGGGGCAAGAGGCTCGAATGGCTGCCCACACCGCGCGCCTGCCTCAGCGGAGGTGGCCAGGGAGCCTCAGACCCCTTCTGCTGCGAGGGGCCGTCTCTGGCAGCCACGTTGCAGGAGTGAGGCTGGGAACAACGGGGTGGAAGGGCCTGCAGGACGGGGAGAGTGGCCCCCCTCTGTTCAAGACAGACACTCTCCTCTTGCACCAGGTTTCTCAAGAAACGTTATTACCCAAGTATATCCACCAAAACGTTTGCCTTCTGCACAATTTTAGGTCAGAGTTCCTCGCTGATGGAGTTCCGATGTGGGCCAAGTTTGCCTTGGCCCTGACGGCGGGCGGCCAAGGAGAGCAGAGCCCCACCAAGTGTTCTGGGTTTGAGCAGAGACAAACACTTCCGGAAGTTTGCTGACAACCCCCAGAGGGGACACACGTCCAGTCCACGCCCCCTGTGCAGGCTCACCTCCGATTCCTGCCAAGAGGAGGCGGCCACCTGCCAGTGCCAGGAGGCCCCACGGCAACCTCCCAAGGAAAGCCTGGAAACCACCGCCTGTCAGAGCCTGGAGAGGCTGGTGGGCAATTCACCCCAACGGCTCTCAGACCCTGGGCTGTGACGCCCGTGCCGTTCTGAGGGGGCAGGGCCGCCTGGGGTCCGCTGCTGCCTTGGGGGACACCCCGCCCTGAGCCCCTCGTTGGCCAACGTTGCTCCCACCAGAGGGTGTGTGCAGCCCAAGCCTGCTCACCACAGGGCCCAGGGCCATTCCCTGGACCCCACGGGCTTGGTGTGGGCACAGAAGGTTCCAGAAGCCGTGGGCCTGTGTCTGGCCCTCGGCCCATCTTGTAGCCCGAGCAGTAGGCCCTCCCATCTGGTGGTCTTCAGGACCCCTTCCCTGGCTTTCCCAGAAGATAATTCTTGCGCGTAGACACTCCAGGTCGGTTCCCCTCCTTTTTTTTTTTTTTTTTTTTAAAGATTTTTATTTATTTATTTGATAGACAGAGATCCCAAGCAGGCAGAAGACAGGCAGAGAGAGAGGGGGAGAAGCGGGGTCCCCGCTGAGCAGAGAGCCCGATGTGGGGCTCGATCCCAGGACCCTGAGACCATGACCCGAGCCGAAGGCAGAGGCTTAAACCACTGAGCCACCCAGGCGCCCCCATGGTGCTGTTCTGACCAGGGTCCCGGGCCCGAGCAAATGACTGAGGCCGTTTCACAGAAAATTCCACGTGCTGTGCTTTCCCTGGTTTGAAGACACCCGTCTGAGGCCGTCCCTTCACAGCTGGTCCGGAGGCATCCTGGGCGGCAGTCAGAGAGTGAGCCGGGGTGACCCCCGCTCCGCTGTGACCCCCGCTCCGCTGTGACCCCCTACTCCCCTGTGACCCCTGCCTCCCCAGGCCAAGCTCTTTCGGGTTTCCAGCCCTTCTGCTCTGGTTTCCTCGGGAGTGATGACTGAGTTGATGCCTCCGTCTGCCTCCCGGGTCCACCTACCGGACTCCCCACAGGAGTCAGGAAAGGGCTGACCCGTTTCCTGTCCTCAGAGGCTGAATTAGGTGATGCCTGGCGTGCGGCGGATGCTCAGAACGGCACTGGAGCGAGGCAGCGGTGACAGGTGTGGCGTGAAGCCTGTATCTGCCAGGGCTCTGGTGGGGGGACAGACATGCGGATAGTGACAAGTCCAGCGACGTCCTCCGCGACTGTTGGCACTTCACAGACACTGACGTGGGGCACCCCCATCGCTCGCCCTCACGTGGAAGTCTGTGCAGGAGCCGTGGCCCCCGTGGGCCTGGTTCCATGTCCAGAATACGGGTGGCCCCATCCCAGGCCGTGGTGGGGATCAGGCCGGCCACCCAGGGCAGGACGCTGTCGCCCCCTCCACAAACCCCACGTTTACGTCCATCCCGCTCGGCCCTGGAGTCCATGTGCGATCTTTCGTGGCAGAAAGATCCTTTAGTTCATTTGCACTCCCAGACTTTAGAAACAGGCAAACCCGCTGCACACACGTGGAATGAGCACACGCGTCTCTCGGACCAGGGCCGCTGCGGCCACCTGCCGCCCCAGCTGCCCCCACGCCGCGGCCTTGGCAGTCAGCTGGCTCTGGGGGACCCGCCAGGGTCATGGGTCATCCGTCCACACGGCCACCACTTCTCACGTTGCTCTGAAGGTTTAAACGTTCCTAAACCCAAATGCGACGAAAGCTCAGGACGCCCAGATGCACGCGATGAGGGCCAGCCAGGTTGGGGCTCACTGCCAACAGGAATTGGTGAGAGGCAGCAAGACTGAGGGGCGTGGGGACCTGAGCGCCGCGCTCCCCGGCCCGGCGGGGACATGAAGACCGACTTCGTCACGCGGCCCCTCAGGCTGAGAAGCAGAAACATCCTGCCTGCGTCTGGAGAGGGCTTATGTCGAGGACCCAAGGGTCCAGGCGCACACCACGGAGACGTTCCCGCAGCCCAGCCCCGCCCCGTCTGTCTGAATGCGGGTGGGAGCCAGCCGCGCCCTGCCCTGTGCTCCCCGGACGCAGCGATGGGGGGCGGGGCGGGGTCTGCACCTGCAGCCGGGGACCTGTTCCGGGGACCTGTGCCTGCAGGGAGCGGTGTCTGGCCCCGCTCGCGGGAGGGAGCGGCTGGGGGTGCTCCCGCAGACCCCGAGGGTGCGCGTGGGCCGTGGGAGCAGCTGCTGACTTTGTCAGGAAACCCCCCGAGAGGGCCCGCGGAGCATCGCCTGTGAGCGGCCCGAGCCCTGCAGCGTTCCTAGCTGGACCCCATGGGCCCTTCTCTGTGAGTCTCTGCTGGAGGCCGGCGGCGCCCCGGGCTCTGCGGGGATCGCTGTCCCTCCGGGGCGGACGCAGAGGGGCCCGCGGAGCCGGAGCGGGGTGGGGCGCGGAGTCCAGTGGCGGGACTGCAGGGGAAGCGCGTGGCCCTCCTGAGACAGAGGGACCGGCCGGCCCAGCGGCTGCGTTTGGAGCAGCCCGGCCCGATGCTGGGGGTCAGCGGGGCTGGGGGAGAGGTGAAGAGGAGGGGTGCAGGGGCCGGGGTGGCGGGGCGGGTCGCGCGGCGTGCACGGGGCCGAGGACGGGCGGAGCGCGGACCCGGGTGCAAGACGTGCGCAGGGCGGGGTCTCGGCTTCCCGGGGACGCTGTGCGGTCGGCATCGCCACCTCCGCCCACGCAGGGTCCGGGTGCCCGGACGCAGCCCCTGCCCGCGCCCGTCAAGTGGAGGGTGACCGCGCGCAGGCCCACGCCGCCCACGGCGCTCGGATTTCACCGGAGCCGCGCGTCGGAGGGTCGCCGCGCGCACGCGCGCGGACACGGACACGCGCGCGCACGCCGACATGGACACGCTCGCGCGGACACGGACACGCGCACTGACATGGACACACGCGCGCGGACACGGACACGCGCACTGACATGGACGCGGACACGGACACGCGCACGCGCGCTGACACGGGCACGCGCACTGACATGGCCGCGCACGCGGACACGGACGCGCGCACGCACGCGGACACGGACACGCGCACTGACATGGACACGCGCGCGGACACGGACACGCGCACTGACATCGACACGCGCACGCGGACTCGGACACGCGCGCCGCTCTACGTGACCGACGACCTTATCCTCCGTCGCCGTCCCGGACACAAAGCTCCCGAGAAACGTCGCACACGGAGTCCGAACGCGCCGTGCGGCCGCCCGGAAGCCGCGGGTCGGGGGACCGGACGCTCGGACGCGCGGGAGCACGAGCTGCGGGGACAAGCCGACTCCGTGCCCGCGGCGCGCGGTGCTTCCTGTCGGCTCGCGCGGGCCGCCACGCGTACGAGGGAAACTGAGGCACGGGGCCAGGAAGCGCCGTGTGACCGCTCGGCCCCGGGTCCCCGGCCGCGTCCTTGGACGGCCCCCCGCCGCGACCGTGCGGGAAGCCCCGCGGCGCGTCCGAGCCGGGACCCCCGCCCCGCGGGCACTTCGCGCATCCCGCGTCGCGTTGTCCCGGGAGACCTGCGGGGGACGGGGCGTCCGGGACCCACGAGCCCGCGCCGTCGAGCTGCGGCCGTGAGGGCGGGCGGCGCTGCCCACCGCACGTCCGGCTGCGCCCGCGGGATGCGCCGCAGGAGGCCGCCCCGGCCGCGCACCTGCTCCCGACACGCGTCTCCTCGGTCCCCGCCACCGTCCGTTCCGGGACGCTCGGGGGGACCGCGGGGCCGACGCTGAGAGCCGCGGAAGCCACGGCGGGAGGCCTTCCCGCCCAGAGACGCCCCTCGGGTGCTGGGGTCGCCCTGGGGTCGCTGGCCGAGACCCCGTCTGTCCCCCGGGCCGCGCTTCCACGCGTCCACTCCCGCGTCTCGGCTCCGCGCGAGGAGCTTCTGTTCCAGGCGTTGCTGCGGCCGCGGCCCCGTGCTCGGTCCCGGGACCTCTTGTGTGGGTTTGAGCTCTGGGTCGGGGTCAGCGCAAGGCACAGGCGCGGCGCCTCGCGGAGGGCGGAAGACGCGGTCTCCTGTCCAGGCTGCACGGACACCGGGGGCCCGGCGGCTCTGAGACTGGGCTTCAGTGTCCAGGGAAGCGCCCGGCTCCTGACCTGCCCTGACCTGGGAAGGGGAGGCGCGCGGCGCGGGGGTGGAGAGAAGGTTCTAGAACCAGGCTGGTAGCCCCGGGGCCAGAGCTGTGGGTCAGGCCCGCTCTCGGCCTTCCTCTCTGCCGTGTCGCTGGCCACCACCCTACCCACTCTGGGGTCTGTCCCTCTTGGCTCTGCCGTCTGCTATTTGGGTCCACTGAAGGTTTGCAGGGAATTCCCAGAAAACGGGAGCAGGTGTGTTTGCACGGCGTCTCCCCGCTGGGCAGTTCTGGCGTCATTTGCAACCCTGTAGGGCACCCCACACCCGGCCCCTGACGGGAACAAAACGGCGGCATGTCACAGTCTGTGTGGCTTCGGGACGTTTCCCTCCGCCCCGCAGGCCCCATCTCTGTCCGCAGGCGCTCAGGCATGGACACCGTCCCCGGCGGGGAGCCAGGGCCTGGGGCCCTGAGCCTCGTCTGCCTCACAGGGACGTGGCTCCCCTCCTCAGCGCCTGCCGCCCCAGGGCCAGGAAAGCAGCCTCCTCTCAGGGCCTCGGGGATGTCCGGGAAACACGCGCACCGGCTCCGGGGGAGAAGGCACCACATGCGGCCCCGCCGGCCCCGCCGGGCGTCGGCACCTCCGGCCCCACGCACCTGTCCTTCACACCCTGACCTCTGTCTCCGACGCGGCTGGTCCCCGACCGCAAGCTGGGGCGGGAAGAACGCGGCGCCCATCCGCTCCCATCCCTGCTCTGCAGAAGCGGGCGGCCAGTCCTGCTGAAATCTGGGCACAGCGCGTGGGAGACCGAGGTCCAGAGAGATTTCACTCCCAGACATCAGGCCAAGCCGACTCCCTGCGGCCACACAGGCGTGGGAGTGGCCATGGCCTTGCGGCCTGGCCTGGGGGTCTTCCTGGGGTGTCGAGGCTCCAGGTCCCGAGACGCTGAGGTCCAGGGGTGGACTGAGGTGGCCGACACCTCTGGGGAGGGTTTCTGCGGTGGCACTGCAAGTCCCACTTCCCTCGGTGACCCGCAGGCCTTGTAGCCACGTTTGCCCCTCCCCACACCGGCTCTGCTGTCCCTCCAGGTCTGTGGGTCCCCCCTCCGGCTGTGCGAGTCCCCCCACCCCACCCTCATGATCCTCTCTGGCCAGCGGAGCCCTCGTGCCCCGAGGTTCCAGCCAGCATGGCCTCACCTGAACCCAGCACAGCCTCTGCCCCGGACGGCACATTTCAAGCAGAAGAGAGAGGGAGACGTCGTTGTTTAGAAGTCCAGCGGCAAGCTGACACCCGCTAATCTGGGCGTTAGAGATGAGTGTCTCCACTGGACGGTCACTGCACTTGTGCCTTGGAAATCGGCGGTCTCCTGGTTCCAGGTCCAGATGGCCGGCGCTCGCCCCACTGAGCCCGTCAGGCTGGCTTCACGTCAGGCGGGCTCCGGGCCGAGTGGACAGCCAGCTGCCATCTGCCTGTTAGGAGCCTTTAAACACAGGCTTCTCCTAAACGCAGATTCCAAAAGTGGGTGGAAAGCGCCAGTGACTTCCTGATGGCACCGGCTGTGGAAGTGATGTGGGTATACTTAGCGCCCGGGTGACAGCTCCCGCCCCGGGCAGACAGCCGTGGGCGCTGATAGGTCCACAGCTGTTGCTCCAGACCTCTGTGCTGTCGGCGCGGGCCGGAGCCCGTCCTCCCGGGAGTCACGAAACAAAGGCACAAACACCCTTCGCTTCTGGGGAGCTCGGCAAACCCCCCGCGGCCTCTGCATGAGGCTTCGTCCCCCTGAGCGTGGCTTCGGGGGCGGCGAGAGCAGACTTGAAAGAGACGACTTCGTCCGTCCGCCGCTCGAAGCGTCCGAGAGGGGCCCGTGAACTGAACACATACCAAACGGCAAACAAGCGTCCCCCGAGAATCGGCACAACGGAGGCCGGAGGGGACACAGGGAGCCCAGATTCGTGGCCCCCGGGGTACACGTGTGGGCTGAGATTTCAGGTCCGAAGACCTACCATTACGCAGCTCGTCACTGTGCCTGGGAGGGGAGCCCGACCTCGGCCCCGGCTTCACTATAGCCCAGCAGCTGGGGGGGGGGGGGCACCAGAGGCTCCTGCAAAGGGCTCTCGCAGGGAGAAAGACCTGGTGCGTGTCTGCCCCCTGGGATGGTGGGGACAGTGGGCCCCTGACGCTCCTTCCCAGGAGGCCGCGGGGCCTCCCCAGGAATCTGTGCACATTTTCTCTGCGGTTGGGGGTGGGAGGCCGTGCAGAGCGTCCACGGATGCGGCCAGAACCGATCTGCCTCATGTTGGCGCCAGAGAAGACGGAGCCCGTGGAGCCTGCTGGCGGAGTCAGGGCCCGGCGCCCTGCGGGGCGGGGAAGCCCAGGGCTGGAACATGGGTCTGTTGGGCACCGATTCCCACACAGGTTCTGCATGAACCGTCCGAGGTGGTCTCCACACCCTCTCTGCAGGGGCCTTCTGTCTGCCAAGGATACCAGCCCCCTGTGTGGGGTCTGCTGGTCTTCAGGCCCCGTGCGGGGCTGACCCGGCCCTTCCTCCCGCCTGCGCTGAGCGTGTCCCGCACTGATGCAACGTCATAGACCTTGAGCTGAACGGGTAGCTAGGATCCTGCCCGCAGATGGAAGGTTTTCGGTGTGTTTTATTTTGCCATTCTTGTATTTTCCAAGAAGGGTGCCCATGTCAAGGCAGGCGCCCGCTCCCCTCACGGTCACTGCCTTCTGGCCACGTGGCCTGGAAACTGCTCGTCAGCAGGCCCAGCCGCCCAGGCCATGGGCAGGAGGGTCTCGCGAGGGGCCTGGGCTGCCCAGACGCCGGCCACGTGTCCCTGCACCTGCGAGGTTTCCATAAGAATAGGGAAGGGGAAACTTCCAGTTTTTCACTGAAAGGGGAAGCTTGGATCCATCATGAGTGTTTTCAGTCCGATTACTGTTCCTGCTTTCTCCAGAAATAGTTCCCGGCGGGTGAGCCAGGCTGACGTCACAGACAGGACAGTCACACAGGGAAGCCCCTCTCTGCCCCGAGGACCCCACATGTTGACTCAAAGCCTCCTTCACGAGTCAATGAATTAAACGTTTATGGAACTGCTTGTTGGTCTCCTGAATCAGAGCTGGGACACGGGTTTGCTCTCAAAAGCAGAATGTTGCTGTGATTTTAAATATTCCCTTTGATATAGAAGCTCAGGGTGTAGACAGAGGTCTGTATCGTGGCGTTTCCTCGGTGGGGGTGCAGTCCTGAAAGCATAGCAAGCAGTGGCACCAGCTGCAAGCCGTCCACCTAAGACTGTGAACGGGCAAATCTTTACAAGACTCCACGGCGGAAATCCCTCATGTAGTGCCATTTTGTAGGATTTTCAAGGCCATATGAAGTTAATGCTAACTTTTGACTTAAACCCAGCTGTATCCTTAGGTTGCTGTCAATTCATACTCACTTATATAATAATATAATCAGGAGACTTGTTGGCTCCTGTAGTTGAACGTCCAGAGGATCAGGCTTTAGGGATGGTCTGATCCAGCAGCTCGATGATAACATCAAATTATTTTAAGTCTTTCTGTTCTATTGCATCCTGTTGTATCTCATCACAAGGGGGTTTCTAACAGTGACTGTCCCATGAGAGTGAGATTCTCCCTGTCCCCTTATCGGATAGAGCTCAGATCTGGAGGGGCGCTCCAGCAGACCTACTTTAGGCCATATCTCCAGCTGGAACTAGTGAAAATGGCAGAGGAGAGTTCTGTGCTAGACAGCACCCATGAGGCCAGGGGGGGTGTGACCTTCCCAAATGCTAGGTATCAGACGGGTGATCAGCCTCTTCTGTGAACACAGGATCTGGGGAGATTCCCTCGCTTTTTAGTGTATGACATGATGGTGCTTTCTTTATACCTTCTGATGTTCTCAGGCTTGGGCAGGGGGCTTACCCGCAGAGCCAATAAAATCTGACAAACACACAGGGTAAGGGCATAAGAAACACTTTCTCTTCTGAATATAGGTAATTGTAGAACATTCCAGAGAATTACAGAAACCAAAGCCTTCTCGTTCCCAGTGCTTGGTGAATTAGCACTTGGATTTAGATGGATTTTGCCTCCTGCATTGGCAAGGTGGATCTCTCCCCAGAGCCCCACTAGGGCATCACTCAGTGGTCCCAAGAGGTGCACCCATGTGAATGGGGGGGTATAGTTGGACTTCTTTAATAATAAAAGGAGGATTTCCTACAGTTCCCTTACCCGAAGGATTTGATGGGACGGCAGCACCACCTTCCACTCCTGGCCCTGACACCCCCCCCACCTTGGACTACTGCCCAGGTGGACAGGGGTGGGGGCAGGAGGTGGATGTGTGGGGGTGGTGAAACCAGCGTTAACTTACATGGGGGCCCTGCCCAACTGTGGGGTGCAGGGCGGAGGGAGGGGACGGGGGAGGGGGGCATCTGTGGGGGACCGACATGTCTGTTGGAGGCAGGAGGCCCCCAGGCCCCACATCCAGGCCGGGACCGGCCGGGACCCGCTCCAACCCCACCCGCTGCACGCAGACTCTGCAGGGAGAGGGACATCCGTGCTCTTCCTCGCGGTCCTGGAGGCCCCCCCAGCCCCCCAGCCCGTCCCCACAAGCTTGGCACCCCCTTCAGCGCTGGCTGTGAGCGTTCTGACCCTGGGGCATGTGTTTGCTTGGACACACCCTCTCTGTGGTTACCCGTGCTTCTCCGGGGAGCGCGTGACTATGACGGGGCCTGGGGCAGCCTGGCCGTCGGCTCAGGGAGCGGGGCCACCGGGTCCCCCCAGGCTCCTGCCCTGCCACTCACGCACGCCCTGGCCACAGGGCCACATCGCTGGTGACCCTGGCTTCTATTCCTGCCGTTAAGGAATCCTGGGCTGTGTCTCTGCTGCCCCCAACGGTGAGGACGCTGGCTTTCGTCAGGGTCTCCCTGCTCTTCAGCACCCGGAGACCCTGTCCCCCTGCGCCCCTCCCCCTGCAGGGTAGGCACACCCGTCAGCGTTGCACAGTCCCTGCCCACCGACTCCGTGGAGCCGCAGTGGACGGATGAGGTCACCGCGCCTTGAAAATCCCGTGCTTTAACACAACTTAGAAACACTTCCGGCATTAAGTCAAGAACGCTGGCAAGGTCACCTGGCAATCCTCCGCCGGGACGGGTCCTGTGTGCCCCTGCTCTGGCTACACGGAGATTTAAAGACACCGCAGTACGCACCCCGCTCGGGAGCCCATGTTCAAGTCCTACAAGGGGCCCTGAGCGCAGTACTTTGCCCGACCTCTCCGGACCCCGCGGCGCCTCCTCTCAAACAAGGAGGAGCGGGACACAGGCTGTGACCCTAGCTTTGCCGCAAGGGGCAGCCCCACGGCCCTCTCCCGTGGGCAGACCGTGTGAAGGGCGGCAGAGACGTGGGTGTCCCCCACAGCGGAACCGAATGTGGGTCCAATCAGGAGAGCACCTTTGGGCAGAAGGACTGAAATTCTTACCAGAGCGTCGTCCTGGGGGTCATCATCAGATAACCACACCTTGTGAGAAACGACCCAGCATTGACTGTGTAGAAGGTGACAATGCGTCTATGTATTGGAAAGTTACCATAGGTTTGGCCTATACGTAGTTTTTATTGTAAAAACATCTGTGACGAGATACAAACTGTTTGAAGGACATCGCTGTTTCATGACGCAAGGACTTAGGTGCATGTCAGGTTGGGGATTTCGTCCAGGGAGTCTGAAGCACGGTTTTCCACCCGCATCTGCCTGGTCCGGTTCAGCGGGGATGTGTCCCTGTGCGGCACACTATCTACAAGGCTTGGCTGAGAAATGATTCCATGTTTCTCTGCTCTTGGGGCAGCCAGCAATGCCTCAGATCATCAGGGCGCCAGACTTAAGGAGAGCCCCTGCCGTGCGCACGCACACGCACGCGCACACACGGAGGGGCCTCTGCTGCTGTCGGGAGCGCTGGGAAGCTTGGCAGACCTCGCCGCCCACCACCCAGGCCTTCCTGGACCAGCAGCCGTGCTGGGTCCCAGAGGCCGGTCAGGTGGGGCCTCGCTGCGTGGTGTCTGGGAGGGGGGCCCAGCTGGAGCCCGCGCACAGTCCCTGCTGTGGACCGAGGGCAGGAGGGGATGAGGTCCCTACTGGTCGGGTCTCATCAGGGTCTGGGTCTCCAGACCCAGAGCAGCAAGCTGAAGCTCTCTCCGGTCGTGGGAACATTTGTGTCATTTTTGGGGACCTCCCCCCACAGGATGCTGCAACACCCTGTGGAGAAAAGCAGCAGGTGGAGGGGGCAGGTTCAGGGTCAGACCAACCTCTGGCTGCACCCGTCCCCCAACCCAGGCCTGCACAGGGAGCAGAACGTTCAAGGGCTCCCGGGAGCATGGAGATGCTGGGCCCATGCAGCCCGAAGGGTCATCTTCCCAGCTCCTTCCTGCCTCCCACGCTGAGCTGACCGGTTCCAGATGCTGCAGGGGCGGGACTTGCGCCTCCAAGGCGGGGGGCCTTCCCTGACCCCAGCTCTCCTGGCCAGCCGAGGGATAGAACGCAAAGTGGGAGCACTGGACATCGCTGGTTCTCCTGGGGAGGGCGGAGCACAGGAGGCGGCCACAGATGAGGACCTGGGGGATGTGGTGGCTGACCCAGCAGGGGCTGTGGGCAAGCCCTCATCCTCTGATCCCTGAGCCCCGGCTTCTTCATCTGCAAAATAAAGGGTCATCACAGGGGTCTGGCATCCAGTGGTGTTTCCACACTTGCTTCACAAAAGCTACTCTTTCATTCATTTGTTGTTTGTTTCCTCCGAGCTTGAAAAACATCAGAGCTTTTCAGTACATTCAAGGGGCTGTGCAGAGATCACTGGGTCACAGTAGGGCCTTCCGGTCGGCTACCCCCGCCCCTCTGCTCACCGGCCCTGCGAGCACCGAGCTCCTTCCTGGGCACCATCCACCCCGTCCGGACTTCCTGGGCACCATCCACCCCGTCCGGACTTCCGTGTGAACAGGACCCACAGCACCGGGCCCCTGGGGACCAGCTTTTCCCACCCAGCAACCCGGCCCCTGGTTTCCAACTGAGAAGCCCTCCCTCTGGCACTGACAACGTCATTTGCTATTTCTCAGAGGGTGTCTCAAAAAACCTTCCTGAAATGCTCTCGAATTCCTTAGGTCATCCTGGTTCGAAGGTCTTCACCGTGGAGCCGAATACGTCAGGACACCTTCCTGCTCCGAACACGCCGGTGGCCACACCGGCGGCACCAGTGCGTCTCGGTGAAGCAGGACAGCGCAGTGGACACACCACATCCAGGGACACGAGCCCCCATCAGGCTGGCTGACGAGGGGAATCAGAGGTTGAGAGTCGACCCTGGCTGGTCTGGTGGGAGCAAACAGCGGGTGGAAGGTTCCAGGCTGCTCCCCAGGCTGTGGGTGAGAGGGGGAGGGGCGGGATGGTGCAGGGGACCCTGGCCACGCACGCCCGTCCCCTTAGCCGGCTGCTCCCCGAAGGGCACGTGGCCGGCAGACGGGCCAGCAGGCCGGCGCCCCCTCCCCCTGCGGCCGGCAGCGGCTACACCTGTGCGTCCTGCTCCCCTCCCCTGAGGCCACCCCCCCACCGCCCCTGGCTGCTCCCAGCCTGCCTCTGCCCCCAGCTGCCCCTGGGCTTCTACACCTCACCCCCCGCCATGCCCCTATGTGCAGACGCCAGGGAGGTCACCTTCAGGGAGCCGTGGAGTGGCCTCGGGTCTGCAGCACGGCCGTCAGACGGCTGGTCCCCGAGGAGGAACGTCTGCCGCCGGCCGTCGGGGCGATGTGGCCCCTGTGGCCTTCCTCCCTGCCCACCCTTCCGCCAGGCATCGCCAGTGGAGACGACGGAGGTGGGGATGGCCGTGACGCCGTGTCGCGGTGGAGGTGACGTCACAGTGCCACGGTGACACAGGACGACAACGTGGGGACGTCACGGTGACGCCACGATGACATCCCGCGGCCACTGGGTGACGGCGAGGGTCAGCACGTGCTGTGCGCCAGGCATCACTGTAAACACTTGGCGTGTATTAACGCAGGGAGCCCTCTTCACCCCCTTTTACAGATGAGTAAACTGAGTCCCGGGGGGTTCCTCCACGGCGCACGGCTCGGGGCTCCCACCCTCTCCTCGGCCGGGGGCACCCGCCAGCTCTGAGCCTGTCGTTCAAGCCCCGCTGGAGGGGCCGGTGCTCCCTACGGCTCTCACAGCTTCCCCCTTCTTGGGGCACCGGGCGGGCTCTCCGGAGTCCTTAAGAGCAGGCCCGTGCCATGTCCCGTGGACAGCCGGGCCACGAGCCCTGAGCTGGGACCGTGTGCAGTCTGTCAGGAGGACCCCTGCGGACGGAAACCACCCCACTTCCTCTCCCTTTGCTGACAAGGCGCGTGGGGGCTCCGTGGCCGCTGGCCGCTGGGGCTGCCGGCGGTTCCCACGCTCCTCTGTGTGCCGGTGGCCGGTGGCTGTCCCGCCGAGGACCCCGACCCTCCGAGGAGCCCCTCCTGCGCTGCCGCGGGGCCCTCCGTCCTGGTCACGCCCCTCCTCGCCCAGACCCGGGTCAGACGGGCTGTCCCGTTCGCCGGCCGCCAGATGTGAGGTCTGGAGCAAGCAGCTTCCTGTAAATCACAGTGAAAGCGTGTTTCTGTGAGGCCGACGGGCGCTGGCACGGAAGGAGGCGCAGACGCCGCTCCGGCCGCCGAGCTCGGGGGCGGCCGGTACAAGCGCGCCCCGCACAGCGTCGCCGAGGAAGCCGCCTGCCCCGTGCAGGCCGCTGGGGCCCCAGGAAGACTGTTCGGGACCGGTCGTCTCCTCTCTGGGGCTTTCACAGCGCAGCGTGTCCTCTCTTGGCCTGGAAACACCAGGATAGGAATCCATGAAATCAAACGTATTTGCCATTTCAGTGAAAATTGTGGTTATCAACTTTTGCTTAAAATCAATGACAGCGTTCCTTAGTTTATGTGGTAGAGGTGTCTTTGTAAAGCAGATCACAGAGAGAATTTTGGAGATTAAGTCTTGTTCCTGCAGAATCTCTCCGGAGGAGAGGTGCGTGTTTGAGTAAAAAAAAAAAACCCTCCCATAATGAAATTCTCTCAGTCTTTTGTCCTATTCACTTAGCTTCGGGGTATGAGACTTCCTCCGGTTAAGTCTCGCCAGCCGGTGAGAACCAAGTTCAACGAACCCCATCGCTACCTGAGCCTTTGTCTCCTGAAGCTGTGCTCAGATCAGGACCCACCACGGCGACCGTCGGACCCATGTGGGCTGCCTCATGGCCTTCGTGACTCTCGCCTGGTCGTTCAGTACAGACGGTGCGTTGGTTTGGGACTCCTCATTCGCGCTATTTTCTACCGCGAGATGAAATTACATCTACAGAATGCAACTTAAATTATTTTCCAGGGCTGTGGGAAAATGTCCTGCGCATCTCCAGACCAGTCTTGTCAGCTGCAGTGTTGCCAGGAAGCCCTGCTGGCAGTTGCGGCGGAGCGCACCGGTGTCTGTCCTGCTGACCGCATCGATCCAAAGATGTTCCCCGTTACACAGACGCAGTACCGACCGTCTTCGATGCCGCCGTCTCCAGTACGCAGGCCACAGGGGCACAGAGTGGGTCGCGGAGTTTGCCCTCTATGCCCCCCAACCTCGGTGACATGGCGCCCTTCTAACCACTCTCCCAAGCCAGGCCACCTTTTAAAGAGCACACCTGACCCCTGTGTGTGGCAGCGGGATGGGGACAGGACCAGGGCCCTGAACTCCAGGGGCTCTGGACCTTTCTCTGGACCTTTGTCTCAGACAGAATCTACTCCTACAATACTGAGGTCCCCTTGGTCCCTGAGAACCCCGTCGTAATGTCCCCGCCGAGACTTTGTCCCAAAAGGAGGGAGAAGAGCCTGGTGCGTAAGACTTGCTTTTGTTGGCGGGAGTCAGCAGTAGGTGGCTTGTTCTGGTCCGTCCGGGAAGGCATTCCTCCCTCCATAAGACCCCCGAACTCCCACGCCCACTTCTCCAACATTTGATGCAAGCGTATCCGTGTACTTCTCGAACTCATCTCTACAACCATCATTTTAGCCTTGGCCTTGTTACTTTGCAAGTGGTCCCCACTTAGTCCCAGCATTCACTTCTCGCACGTGGGCTTGTAACAAGTACCGCCGTGACAGCAGCAGGCGCGGGGTCTCGTTCTTGGCCCGCCGAGGAGACGCGCCAATCCAGCAAACGTAATGGAGTGTTGGGGGAGGTGGGCCTGGGTGCTCGGGAGGGTCCCTCTCGATGGAGAACTGGCATGTTTTCTCGGGAGACTGACGTGGTGAGATCTGCAGGTGTTGTTACTCATTTACTTATCTGTTTGTACTTTTTTTTTAAATAAGCTTTATACCCAACATGGGGCTTGAAGTCATAGCCCTGCGATCGAGGGTTTCACGCTCTGCCGACGGAGCCAGCAAGGCACCTCTGTAGGATTTGTTTTTTAACAATTATCTTACATTTTAATCAAAATAATACAAGAAGTGAAATAGAACCATAGTGTTTATTAAGAAAGTTAGGAGTCCCCAGCCCACCTCCCACAACCCCCCTAGAGGAACAGCTTCTCAATTTTAGTGATTTCATCCAGTGTTTCAATCTGTATTTCTAGGCAGTGTGAACACCTGCTCTGCCGTCCCTGCGGGAATGTCCCCACCGCACGGTCGTCACCCTGCTGGGTTAGAAGAGGGCTTTGTTGTCCGACCCGCTGCTCCCCATACTCCCCCCGTAGCCACTGCACTTATTGTTCATGCCAGTATTTGATATTTGTAAGTTTTGCTCAATAGTCATTGGTCTATAGGACGGCCATAAAATCCAGAATCAGAGTTATTTTTTTTAACATGAACTGTTTTACAACATCAGTAAACCATCTCGTTAGTTAAATTCTGAATTCATCTGTGTTTATGGCGGCCGTGCTGCACTCTGGCAACACGCTCTCTTGTGCAGCTTTCTGGTTTTCTGGAGTTCGCTGTTTCTTTTGTTTTCTTGGTGTTTCTAAGTTCCTGTCACTAAGTCTTCCCAAACTGCCCAGCAGCTCTGCAAAGTCTCACCGAAGAAGCTTTCTACATGGTTCTACATGGTTGCAGGGACTAGGTAATCCACCTGCTCTAGGTTGGATGGTGGCTGCCCCGGCCCTAGGGGTCAGCACGGGACCCCTGCAACCTGCCTGGAGAATTCATCTACTGATTCACATGTGACCTTTTCTGTGGCGCCGTCACTGAGCCCTCCGGGAGCCACTCTCTGTGGGACTTTGCGGCCGCCTGTGCCACCCCACTCCAGTGCCACTGGCTCTTCTCACCGAAGGGTTTCAGGGTCTTTGTATCCCTGGTGACCTAAAACTTCAGAGTACGTTGCTTTGACCGTGGAGGCCAACTCTGCCTTGTCCACCAAAAGGGGTGCCCGCGAAGGTGATGGCCACTCCTGGACCAGTGTGGCCCACCCAGTGGTTTGGTGCTGCCCCGGGCTTAGCAGCCAGTACATGACTCAGAGGGGGAGGGCACTGCTCGGAGAGGGAGCATGAAGACAGAGGAGTGAGGAAGGGCCCATCTCAGGGGAAATCAAACCGTGTTCTGGGGATCCCTGACTCAGACATTGTTGTAGCTCTGGGCCTCTTATTGAAGCCGTCCACTGCTGAGGCCGCAGGGGACAGTGGGGCTGTGCGTACTCTGGCCCCCTTCCCTGCCCTGGGCCCAGAGTCCAGTGGGCTTTCATTACCAGGGAGCCAGCAGAGCACAGAACTCAGATTGTCACCCGTCAGGTGTCCCCTAAGGCCACCTGCAAGGCTGCCTCCAACACGAGCCCACCGCAGAGAGCTCCAGAGAGCTGAGCGCACGGGGGACCTGAGGGCTGCATGGAAGGGAAGAGGCATAGGACTGCCCACGCCGTCCTACGGGGTGAGCCTGGGTCGCCCCGGCTCCTGTGTTCCGGAACTCACTTGGTGACCACGTAGCCACCAAGCTGGGGCCGGTCAGGTGTGCTGCTTGTGGGGCGCTGGTCACCGGGTCCCTGCCTGGCTCGGCCCCACTGTCCCTCAGGTCTCCACACGGCCTGGTCCTCACCCTCTGTGTCCTGGTCACTGGTCCTCCGACTGCCCTCGAGGTGGCCCACAGCCTGGAGGGCACAGAGGAAGCCTGGAGTGCAGACAACCCCACACCCACCCAGACTGAGGTTTCTGGTTCCCCATGGCCAGCCCCTCACCTCGTTGCCTTGGTCTGTGTCTTCTCTGGCTGGCGGCCTCCTGGAGCCATGGGGAGTGCACTGTGGAGGCTGCGTGAGCCCCCAGGATGCTGCCAAGGGCCCGCTCAGAGACTGACAGGCCCCTCCCTGCTTCTCTCCCCCTTGCCCCCTTGCGCCGAGTGATAAGTAATTTGGGACAAATTTTATACTAAAATATGAGTTGCTGTTCTGAACTTCAGACCCAGCTCAGCATCTGGTCCATTATCTGGCAGACTGACAGGGGCAGGGTGGGAAATCCCGGCTGGGTCGGCGGGGGACCGGGAGTCCCGGCGGCTCCGAGCTCACCGCCCCTCCTACTGGAGCGTCTTTCACCCCAAGACCTAGGACGGAAGGCGGGACGCTCTTGGCAGCGGCCAGTCGCTTGCCCCGACCGTCCACCAGGGGCTCTGCGTGCTCTTTCTCCGGAGTCACTGGTGTCAGCCGGGCAGACTTTAGAGGAGGGCACCGGCTGCTGAGCAAGCCGCAGTCCACACGCCTTGTTCGTGTCCCCGTGATGGCGGCCCCTGACCCCCGCCCCCGTCCCTCCCCCATGGGGACATTTTCTTATCACCAAGGAAGGCATGGAGGGTAAGACCAAGACTCTTGGGAGGGATGTGGGGGCTTCATGCCCGGGGACCCACAGTGGCCGGGGTTGCTGCCAGCCAGGGAGCCTCCCTGTGGCAAGGTCCCTCCAGGCCACTTGCTGGTCTGAGGCTGCTGCCCTTTCGGGCTGTCGGCTTCCAGGTCCTGGGGTCCAGGCTGCCGGGGTCATGGGGGCAGGGCCTCTCGGAGACCAGGGGCTGGTGGATGTGGAGTGAGCACCCTGGTCCCCAGGGCACAGACCCTACAAGCCCCGACGCTCGGTCTCACCTCGCTCAGCTGTCTGCCTGGGTCCCCTCGGAGGAAACAGGTGAGGCCAGAACGACACACCTGCTGTGGAAGGCAGAAGCCAGAAAAGCTAGTAGCGGGAGTCCCCCTTCTCCACGTCCGGAGCCCCTGCAGAGGGCACCACGATGGCCCTTCCCCCAGGGGACTCGCCTGGACACCAGGCCCAGCACAGGGACCATAGGTGGGTTCCAGGGACTGTCCCTGTCCTCGCCTCTCTGCCCCGGGGCCTTGCCTGACAAGGTGAGGGGGCTGGTACCAGCGTGCACCGGGGGGCGTCAGGCCGTGTGGACTCGGGCACCGGGGAGGTCTTCCTCCCTGACCAGCCTGAGGGACCGCCTGTTCCTCCCACCCCTGCCCCCGCCCCCACCTTCACCTTTGACTGGGGCCTCGCCCCGCGGGGGGCCCAGGAGAACGTTTTCCTCTTGCTCCCTCAGCGGTGTGCGCTGCCCCGTCCGCGCCAGCCCTGCGGTCCTGACCCCGGGGACGGCCTCTCGTCTGTCCTTCGGACACGCTCTCCGGGCGCCTGGGCGGCTGAGTGGGGTAAGTCGGTCGTCGGCCCCGGCTCAGGTCTCCTGCCTGCGCGGGCTCGCTCTCGATTTAGTACATAAAAAACAGAATCTTAACAAAAATAAACGTACCAAAACTCTGGTAAATAAACCAACAAAGAAATAAATGCTCGTTGACCCAAATGTCCACAGCAATGCCTTTCAATGCAGAACATTTGGGAAATACAGAGAATGTGCCCCAAATCTGGATTCTAGGGGAGTAAATTCTGAGTGACGAGTCCGTGGGTTATCAGCCTTGAACGCAGGCAAACGGAGCACCTGACGTCACCAGGGTCCCAGGAAAAGTCACCCAAGCAAAGCCGGTGCCATCCCGAGGGCGGACCCCGCCCCCGCGCACACGGGACGCGGCACCCACGCGCCCTCGGGGTCGACTTAGTGCCTGTTTTCACGTGTGGGTCTTTGTTGGCGATGCCACCGTGCGAAATGGCCCCGAGCAAGGCGCCGGGGAGCCGTCGGGCCGTGAGCGCAGGAAGGCGGACGCGCTTCGCGGAGAAGACACGCGTGTCGGCGGCGCTTCCTTCAGGCCCGGCTGCCGGCTCGGCCCGAGCCCAGCGTTCGCGCGCTCTCCCCGGCGCCCCCGTGGAAAGCCGGCACGGCGGGCGGTGTGCCCCGGCGGCGGAGCGCGGCGAGCAGAGGCCGCGGGAACCCAGCGCTGCGTCTCCCTGGGTGGCCGCTGACCACGGCACAGACACGCGGGGCGTGAGTGAGAAGTCGATGGAAAGGATGTGCGTTCTGCACGCAGACGCAGCGCACGTGTGTGTGCAAACACGTCCACGCTGGTATCTGTTTAAAGCAATCCTTCCTGTGACCAGACACCGGTGCCGTCGGCACGGTCACTTCTTGCTTGAGGACAGCGGGGTGACGAGGGGCATCACTAGGTCTCCCACGGACCGGCCCCTCGCCAGCCGCGCCTCGCCTGGGAAGCCCGGGAGGGCCGAAGGGCAGAGTGTGGCTTCGTCTGCCTTCTCAGGTCCCCAGGACGTAACTCAGACTCTGACCATTGCCGCGGCCAGCCCGGCCGACAGGGCGTGCGGGATGAGGGCCTCCGTGGGCCGCGTGCTTTAGGGGAGCCAGGCCAGGGCATGCTCCTTCCACACAGAGCTGCTCCGTCTTTACTCTCCTGACGACATCTCCAACTTCGTCACTTCTAAGCCACATTTTTCTCCGCATCTTCCCTGCCCGAGGCCGGACGGGGACCCTTGGCTACAGCAGGGGAGACGGTCTGGCTCGTTTGGAGCCGGGTACCCTGGGATGCACGGAGGCTTGTACGCCATGGTCTGGCTCCGGGTACTCAGAGCTCAATGTGCGGCAGGACCACACGCCTGGCTTATCTGCACAATGACCTTGCCCCCTGCACAGGACAGAGAGAGGGAAGTGACCCACACTGTCTCCGCGGAGACGTCCGAGCACAGGGTGGACAGCAGAGAGCTGAGGGGCAGAGAGCACCCAAGACTTCCCCTCTGCAGTGTGGTGAGCACACGGGGTCCCTTCTGCTGGGGGCACGGAGCCCATAAGCCCCTGAGATGCAGGCCAGCGCCCCTAGGGAGGCAGGCTGGAGCCCCCGGGGCCGGCCTAGTGGCCAATGGCTGCATGTATCAGTGGAGACGTGGCCTGAGAGAGCAAAGGCCTGGGGGGTCTGTTGGTGCTCCTGGGGGCCAGATCAGCCTGCACTGCCCAGAGCGCTTGAGCCTCGAGCAGCGTGGACTTCGGAAGCGTGACCTTGTTAATGGGGGTCAGGGACACACAGACCAGCCTCAGTGCAAGCTGGAGGCCAGGAAGGAGTCGGTGACCTCCTCCATCAGAGGGAAGCCCCGGCTAGTCAGAGGGACGGGAGGGGCCGTCAGGCAGTGCTAGCCCAGGGAGTCACACGAGTGCAGGCGATGCCCCCGGATTCGGAGAAAAAACCGCACGGGGCCGCCAGATTCAAAAAGTCATGGAAGGATCGGCCTGTGCAGGAACGCTCTTGGGGTCGGGTGCGGCGGTGGGGGCGACCGCAGAGATCCTGGAGACTCGGACAGGAGAGTCCGGGTTTTAGGAGAGCAGGTGCTGCGGACCGCTGAGGGTTAGGTGAAGTCTTACGAGTGTGGCTCAGGGATGGGCCAGAGAAGGGAGGACCAGGATGAGCCACTGGCTTCTTGTGGAAAACGCAGGGTCACGTGGGAAGGTCAGCACCAGGTCCAGTACGGCCCCAGTTTTCATCTTCTTCCCGGGCTTCTGACTCTACAAACCTGGGTGCCCAGGAATCTCACCCCTGCTCTGAGGGGGTCGGTGTCCAGCGTTCCCGGGGACTCTCTCCTTCTCCGGCAGCCCCCCTGAATCTAGGAGGCCTTGGCGGTGCCCAGAGACTCCCACCTTACACACTGTGGGCATCTTCCTTGCCCCTTGCCTGTACCCCCCCAAAGGGCAGGGGGCTCTGCTGTCCCCTTGCCCGGTCGGGGCACTGGGTCTTGGCTATTTCTGGAGACCCAGTGCTTGTAGCTCAGCCTCCCTGGGACCACACATGACCTCACTTCCTGAAGTGGGTCTCGCCTGCCCCAGGAGTGGGACCCAGTCCCTCCTCCCCACCCCAGAGGGCTTGCCCCAGGGCCCCAAGCGTCACGTCCATGTGGGCCAGTCATGACCATGCCAGAAACCGAGGGCATCTTCAGGCAGCTCGGCCCTTCTCAAGCCTGTGATTGGACTGGCGACCCTGACCCACTCCAGGTCAGGCCATTGTTGAAAAGTCCCAGAAGACGCACACCCTGTCCCCAAGGACTGGGACCGTGGGCCATGAAGGTCTACTCAGCCTGTCACACCCACTCTGCTCCTCGGGGTCTGCACGGCCTTAACTCCCAGGCCCGGCCCACCACTGCGGCCTGCTCTGAGCCCAGCTGTCCTGGAGGACGGGGTGACAGCGGCCGGCCTGTGCAGCCAGAGGGCCGCTGGGGAGCCCGTGCAGCACCCGGGAGTCTCTCGCCTCCTCCAGCGGGGACTCAGCTGTGCGGGAAAGAGGGCACTGGGCCTTCCCGCCACTCTGCAGACGAGCGGAAGGCCATCCTGCTTTCCAGCCCTCGCTGATGCCTCTGAGCCTGCGTGTGTCAGCCACGCTGGGCTCCCCTCCGCGCCTCCCAACACGGCTGTCCTGTCCTTGGAAACGGTCCCCGAGGGGCCCTGCTCATCAGGCCCTGCGACGAAGCCTCTTCAGACTCAGACCGCAGCGTCACGCTGTCCGTGCCTGGGTCTCTCGTGGGCCGTCCCGTGGATTCCCACAGGCGCTGAGGCCACGCTGGGTTTGCTTGAGTGGGATCTGAGTGTGCACCTCAAGGACGCACGTGTGATACCATGGAGGGTCGGCGGGGGGCCCAGGCCGGCCTGCACTCCATGCCGGCTGCAAGGGCGAGCCTGGTCTGGGAGCCCCGGGCGTGCGCTCCCCTGGCACCCGCTGGGCTGTGCTGGGTGCGGGCACCGGGTCCCATCGGCTACTGTCTTGAATCAGAGCTGATCTCCTACGTGAAGGGATTCCGTTCCATCCTATGATGGCTCAGAGCGTGGTGTCCCGGCTGCAGGGGACGTGTCAGTGCTTTCGACCCACCGGGCACCTTCGTTCCTCCCCCCGAAGCTCGGCCAGCCCGGAAGCCCGGAAGCCCAGCTGCGTGCTCGCCGTGCCGGTGTGGAAGGCAGAGTCTCTCAGGGGCTCCTGACGGCCCAGACCCGCAACCATCGGTCATGCCGCTCCAGACCCGCTCTCTCACCAGGGAAGCGGGTTATGGCGCATTTGCAGCCCCCTGGGACCGCACTGCAAAACAGAGGCCCAGCAGCGAGTTGCTGAATCAGATTACCTTCTGTTAAATGAAACCGGCCTGGATGCAGGGAGACCGCGGTCTGGGTGGGGGAGCCCAAGGACCTTAGGAGACAGGGAATAGCCCCAGAGCCAGCGGTGGGTGTGACCTAAAGCCCGAGGGGGCCCAACTCCAATGCAGAGAGGGGCGTGGCCTTCAGGGCAAAGTGGTGCCTCCTCCAGGCAGGCCTCAGGGGACGCACTTCCACCCCACAGAGAGCCCCCACTGCACTTTCTGGAAGGCACTTACAGCCATTACGTGGAGGACGTGGGCTGAACAGTAGCTCTGCTAATGAGAGGGCCTGTGGACGTCACCGACTGATGTTAGATATCCGGCAGTAATTGTTTTTTTGGTCTCAGAACATCTTTAAAAATGACGGAAGACCCCGAGATCCCAAGTTCATGCGTGTGCACCTACCGATGCGTATCACATTGGCCATTAAAGTTGGGAAATTAAAGCGAAAAATATTGATTGATCGATCCACTTAAAAGTAGCAATGAACCCCTTAAGTATGAGCAGAAGTAACAACCTCAGGAAACATCACAGAACGTTTTAGTGAGAAGAACAGCTTCGTTTCTCGTTTCTGCCAATCTCTTTCATGTCTCGCTCCGTGGTTAGACTCTCATCTCTGGCGGATATTTAGCTGGAAAAGGGGCATTTTGTCAGTCTCTTCAGATAACTGTGTGCATCCTTTGATACCACATGAAGCATGATAAATGCTGGTTTCTTACAGGCCAGCTGCCACGGGGGCCTGTCGGCACGTGGGCCAGCGAACCGTGCTGCCCCTTGAAGGACGCCCTTCGGAACACCGCGTGCCGGTCGCTTGCTGCTGGGCTGTGAGGTCTACACGGTACCAAAAAGTCCCACTCCTCCGTATCACCCCTGACCTCAGGAAACTGGAAAATGGAGAAGAGCCTGGTGCCTGGTACAAGTTTTCCAGAATTCTTTTTTTTGCTTGAGAGTTGAAATACAGTCCATAGTTTTCCTTAAAGCAAAGTGCTCACCTTGTTCATTTCTGAGAAAATGTCAGCCCGACACCCACATCCGAGGGGCTGTCACTGGCTCTGGACGTCTCGAGTGCCCTCCCCACTCCGGGCAGGGGCGGCCACTCCACTCGGCTCACGTGGCCCCTGCAGCTACACAGAGCGTTAATGAGACCAGGATGTGAGGGCTGAGCTACAAGAAAGTCAGTGTTTTTTTTCTTTATTAAGGGTCCTATTACGTGACCTATTACGCAGTTTCAAGGAAAGTGGTGACCGTGGACCAGCTTGCTTCCGGTGGCCAAGGGCAGCTCGGCATCGCCGCGACCGGTTCTGGTCTGTGGCTTGGTGGGTCCGTGGACATGCTGGCCCGTGGACTGGTTCTGGCTTGCTGGACTGGCGGGTCCGTGGACATGTTGGCCCGTGGACCGGTTGCCTGTGGACTTGTTTGCCCGTGGACTGGCTGGAATGAGCGGGTGATACGGGGGAGGTCTGTGCATGGTGCCGGAGCTCTAGGGTCTGGACTTGGTCTGACAGCCACCACCACGGCGGTGTGGGGTGTCGCTGAGCTCCACTGGGCCCCTCCCTGGTTATGAACCCGTGGGCAGCACACCTGACCTCCAGTGCCACCCTGGGCGCTGTAGACGAACCTTCCTTCCCTCCCTCAGGCGGGTCTGCTTCCCCCGGAGCAGGAGACCCGCAAGCCCGGGGGACTTGGGTGTTCCACTTGCGTCCGGATCGTGAATCTCCGTCAACACACTTCTCCTTACTCTCTGTGCGTGTGCAGCTTGGAGACAGGGTCTGGCGGCCGGGCCTGGAAGGAGCCACGCGTCCATCTGCCCGGGACGTGCGTGGATGTACAGCGTGGCCATTCTGCGTGGCTGCGGAGCTCCGCGGCGTAGGTGAAGCTCCCCGGAAACACTACTGACAGACGCTCCGTGTGGACAGCTGCGTGTCCTTGTCAGGGCCTCAAGCCACCTGCTGAGTGGGATTAGCAGTGACTTCTGTGCCTCAAGCAGCAGGGAGGGCTGCCTCCTCGGAAACTGTCCTTGGTCCAGGCAAAGCAGGTGGACAGACGTTTGAGAGGCCCAGGAAGGGCTGTCCTCACTCACCCTCCCTCCTTTGTTGCCCCGGCCCTGCGCTCCCCGTCTCTGCAAACACTGAACGACGCAGAGACAGACAGGTGATGGCTCACTCCCCTCCCCCGCCCTCCTAGCTTTGCCCCCAGCGCGAGGCAGCAGACGCCTTGCTGCCCCGGTTCCACTTACACTTTGGAGCAGGTTAGAGACCCCCATGGACACGCACGGTGGAGGGACATTGGGAAAGAACCGCACGATCCATAAAACACCCCGCGGCCCGCAGGGGGAGTGCGTCCCCCCCGCAATGGTCCAGCCCACAGGCAGCCGCAGGGCACATCTGAGTCAGGCTCAGGGGCAAGGTCGGGGGAGGTCCTGTTAGAAGCAGGGGCCGTGGTGACCGCAGACGCGGGCCTGTGTGTCTGGGGCCTGCCTCGCGGACGCCCTCCTGCTCCACATGCATCCACGGGCCAGGGGCTTCAGCCGTGGAGTCACAGGGGCTCGGGGCTCACACTGGAAGTCTGGCAAGGCTCCGTGCTGGAGAAGCCCGGCGTCTGGTCTGCCATGAGGCCGGCTCCCCGCCGGGGCACCAGCTTTCTCGGTCTGCCCCGGTGGACGACCGGAGTAACCGCGAGCACCCTCGTGGCGTGGCCATGGCTGTGTGGGAGAGGAGACCCCGTTCCTCTGGCCTGTGACGGCCTTGCCTCCTCCGGCAGCCCAGCCTGGGTCCCCGCACGAGGGCCCTCAGTGGCCCCACGGCCCCTGGGGCTGGACGCCAGCCCAACAGGTGCAGAGACCTCAGCGCACGGCTGGGCCCGGTCTGAGGCACGGAGCAGCTCATGCGCTCTCCTGTTCTGCACATCCGTCCGCTGGAAAGGTCTCCTGCGTCTCGTGAACGCCGCTGGGGAGGCTCAGGGCTGGTTTCCTGTTTGTGTAATGGCTGGAGGCTGCCTCCCCAGCAGACGGCCCGACAAGAAATTCACCTGAGGCTTTGGTGAGGCCAACAGCGGGTGGGAGGAGCCGTTTGGCCCAAGGACTGCTGCGCGGAGAGCCCACGGCTGCGAGAGCCTGCGGGCGGGGCTCCTGCATGACCGTGCCTGCGGCCGTGAAGATCCCGGGACCCTCAGGCCATTCCCGCCGTCAGGCACGCGTGACCTTGTCTCAGGGCTCCAGGCCTTCGCGAAGCCCACGGCCAGGGATCCCCTCCCCGGGGTCGGGGGCGTCTTCCTCTGCTCGTGGGGTGCTCTTCCTCTGCTCTTTGGCGGCCAGGGCCCCGCACTTTGCACCACCCTGAGCTTGTGCGGTCGCACTCTGGCAAAGGCTGCCGGGAGCCCCGTCCCTCCGCGGCTCCCGGCCCCTCGTGTAACAAACGGGAGGCCCGCGTCGGGGTCTCGCGGGCTGGGTCCGCGCCAGCCGTCTGTACACTGCGCAGGTTGTGAGGGACAGACACCTCGCCGTAGGGAAGAAAACACGGCCACGCGAGGCTGGGCGCTGGCGGTGGCGTATCCCGCGACGTCTTCCTTCCAAGCGCGTGGGTGTGCTCTCCCTGACCCCGGCTTCCCGGGACCCTCCTTCCCGCCGGGGCTTGCCGGGCCCTCCCGCCCGTGCCATCAGCTCGCCTGCCGGCGGGGAGTCTGGGTCCACCGTGCGGGGCAGGCGGGGCTGGGGGCCCAGACGAGGGGCCGATGATCTAGACGGTTCGGAAACAGACGACAGATCGCTGCCCGCGGGCCCAGGATCCAATCAGAGAGTCGGGAGCCTGCCGCTCTCCGGATTCCGCTTCCTTGACGGTTTTCTAGCTGCTCTCCAGGAGCAAATGCTCCCTTCGTGCACAGCGGGTGAGGCCCTGTCCCTTGTGGCAGAAGGAGCGAGGAAGACAGAACAGCATCAGGGCCAAGGCCGCAGGCCGGAGAACACGGGGACCCCAGAAGCCACGGCTCAGCCAGATGAGGAGAGATCCCAGGTCTGGACAACCTGGCGTCCTGCTGCCCCCACGGCCCCCGCCGGCCAGAGACCCCGGCCCAGGGCAGGGAGGGGCTGCAGGCCTGTGATCCCCTCAGAGATTCGGGGAGCGGCAGGGTCGGCCCCGCCTTGCAGAGCCGGACACCCGGGGGTGAGTGACCCGCCCCGGGCCCTGGACCCTGCCAGCGCCTGGGAAGTGGAGACAGCTCTGGGGGGTGAACCTCAACCCAGTGAGGCTGCAGCGTGTCGAGGGGGAGAGACCGACCGCCGGCCGGCCCGGCCCTGACAGCCCCAGGAGCAGGACCTGCTCTGCCAGTGCACAGGAAGCAGGGCCCATGTCTGCCGCCGGGTGCAGAGCCCTCACCCCGCAGGAGGGGGGCCAAGGAGACCACCTTGTTGGGGGAGTTGAACCCACTCCAGGATCCTGGTCAGCATGGGGTCCCCGCTGCCCCAGGTCAGTGGGGCGGTCCCCGCTGCCCCACTCCTACGTTTTGCTCAGCTCCTGCTTCCTCTGGGCACCAGGTGGTGAAAAGCAGGGGAATTCCCACAACGGTGTACACAGCCCCACAGGGGTCACGTAATCGCAGGAGGTTCAAGTTTCAGGAACGGGGTGATTCCCCACAGTGTTGGGTGTGAACCCTTGAACATGGAACTGGTTGCCTTCCTTGGCCGAGAGTCTGGTTGTGCTGCCCGCCTGTCCCGTCCTCCTGAGCCGACAGCTGGGCTTGTCTTCCCGAGCCCCATTTCCTGGCTCGTCTCCCGGGTCACCTGCCTTTGTCGGCACCCCGGGGGCTCGCGAGCCTCAGGGCAGGGGAGGTGCTCCTGCCTGCGCTGGGCTGAGCGCCCGGGCTCGGGGGCCTGGATCTAGAGCACGCCCGCTGTCCAAGAGGGATGTGGATTGCTCGACCCTCCTAGGTCCCCATTCCTGCTCCACTGCCCGTGATGGTCTCCCCTGTCTCCAGCCCAGCCTTCCTGACCCCCCGGGCAGGCTCACGGGCTTAGGAAAACGCTGTCCTCACGCTGCGATGTTGGGCTGTCAGCCGGGTCAGGACTTGCTCTCCGTGACTGCTAGCGGGAGGGGGAGCCCCCAGCTTCAACTCTGCAGGTGGCTCGTGTTCCCCACGCTGCAGACAGCCCCGGAGGCTCCTCACCGCGTGGCAGCCAGGCCCGGGGCTGCGGTGCGGGAGGGGCGAGGCGGGACGCTGCGGACGGGCTCCTACCCCCAACTCTTCTGGGCAGATTGCGCCCCAGGTGGCCCGGGACGCCCTGCCACCGCCTGCCTCAGCGGACCTGTGCGGGCAGGACGAGCGCCCCAGCGCTGGGCCCGAGTCTCACAGACATCTTGCTTCCAGGGCAATCCCCGTTCTAAGAATCTGGCCCTTTAGGGGAGGTTTTCTCTGCGGCGTTTCCAGGTGTGGCACGGACCTCAGACAGATTCTGCACCTGGTCTCTGTCATGAACGTGGGGGCAGACACGGGGGACAAAAACCAGGCGGTTCTAGATCCCAGAGCTGTGGCTGCCCCTGGGCTGCAGGCCGCGTGCCCTGCTCCCACCTGCGTGCCGAGCTCCCCTGCGGACCGGGCTCTGTGCAAAGTAGCGGGGGCGTCCAGACTTGCCTCGGGCGCCTGGAGCATCCTGTCTACTTAATAGATGTTGATTCCCTTTGCAGCAAATAAAACAACCCGCAAATGCATTCTTAGAGCTCGCTGTAAGTTAATTAATACGACTCTCATGGCCTTATTATTCTTAGATACAAAGCTAATTTGGAAAGACACATGTTTCTTTTAAAGTTGCGTGGCTGAAAAGACTCAGGGCCCGAGTTGATTAAGAGAAAGCGGCCCTTAGCGTGCGGCCCTCGCGGGCAGAGGGAATATTAGATTAGGGTTCTCACGCCCTCCCACACCGCCGCTCCTGGACACCAAGCCCAGCCCACGTGAGCTTCTCACGCTCCCCCGAGCCTGAGGTCCCGAAGCACAAGTCCGCAGGCACCCCTAGGTGGGCGTCTCCCTCCAGGATGAGCCCTGCAGGGACACACATGCGTGTGGAGACCCCCGAGAAGGGACCTCGGTCATGAGACCCCGGGGGCCTGAGGTTCCTCTCGGCACCACTGTGGGAGCTGGAGCTGGAGCCCAGACTTCCAGGCGCCCCAGGCGCCCGAGGCTCTGCCCGTCTGCAGTGGGGCTGACCCTGCAGACCGCCCCCAAGAGGAGAGCCTTTGCTGCACCTGGGATGCTCCTGGGGACAGAGGATGCTGGAGGCGTGGGCCTGGCCCTGGGCACGTGGGCGTCTCTGCGACCAGCCCCAGGCAGAGGCCGGTCCTCATGGGGCTGCTGGGGAGAGCTGGGGCCCAGGAGGGGACGGAGCAGAGGGCCCCCACCTCCTGGAGGCATGCACGCGGCCTCGCCGGCTCCTCTTCCTGCCCGCCTGTCCCATGGGGCCTCCGATCGGCTGGGATCTGGCATCTGCTGGAGGCCCGAGGCCTCCTCGCGGTCTGTCTCGCCACCTCGGGCCACCTCGGGGGCTCCACCGCCAGCCCGTCCCTGGCTCTACTCCCTGGGATCTGAGAAAGGCCCAGCCCCCAGCACAGACGGCCCCAGGGACGCTCTGCACACACGTGCTGAGCGAGGTCGGTCTCACGCAGAGCTTGGGGCAGCTGAGAGCTCAGGACGAGCATGTCTCGGGTGCGGACACCGAGGGCAGCGCCGTGACTGCTGTGGCCAAGGGCAGACTGCGTACCCCACGCTGAGCCCCGTGTAAGGGTGTTTGGGTGCCACCGGCCCGGGAACGATGTCCTTCGTCTGTGATCTGCAGGCCCTGCCTTGGCTGCCGCCCACCACACCGCGAGGACCACCTTGGCTGGTCAGTGGGTGCCCTTGGCCCCTCACGGGTCTTGATACAGTGTGGGGAGCTGGAGGCGGCCGGCGTGGTCTGACCTGGTGGGTGCAAACTTCCCTGACCGTCATCGAGCACCCGCCGAGGGCTCTGTGTTCTCACGCGCCTGCACGGACTGGAGTTAGGGGAGGGAGGTGGGTGCGACGGGCACCCAGGAGGGTGGGCTCAGGGGGCACAGCACTCCAGGGCATATGGGGAGCAGATGGGGGGAGAAAGTGCCGCTGGGGAGGGAAGGGGCTCCAGTCAGCACAAGGCCAGTGTGGGGGAGGGGGGCTGCCCTATGTTTCCTGGGGGAAGACGTCAGATGGTCTCTGACAAGGTCCAGAACTGACTTTCTGCGTGGCCCAGTGGTTGCCTCAGAAGTGAGTCGGGAGAGAACCGTCTGCAGAAGACCTGGAACTCATTCAGGAGGCTCTCCGCCCCCCAGGAGAGAGCACGCACCCCCGCTCCCAGGGCGGCTCTGTCCAGAGACCCCTCAGGACCTCAGCCCCATGCTCGCAGCCCTGTGAGGTGCCACGCTGCCTGCACGGGGCCCTGGACGGAAGGAGGACATCAGGGCTGCTGAGGAAACATGAGTCACGTGCGGGCGTCGCTGGTGGCGGCGTGCGGGTCCCGTTTCGTCCTGCGTCCTGTGGCTTGGCGTCTACGGGGCTGTTCCCATCGCGGCGCGAGGTGTTGTCCCGGGTGGGGGACTGTGGGAACTCCCTGTACTATTCCCGTGAGCTTTATGTAAAATAAAAAGTACGTCCAACAGCTTTAGAACTGAACTTAAATTACAGAGGTAAACCAGAGAGAATAAAATCTCTTCCTTCAGTTAGAGCAGGAAAGAGAATTATTCCCACCCTTGTGTCCTGTGACTTTTGGGGCCTTCGGGCAGCAGGCTCCGGGCGCGGCCCTGACCGCCGACCCTAACAGTGCAGGCGAGGCGGGGTCGTGGGGAGGGTCTGCCTTTCAAGGAGGGGTGCTTGGTCTAAGTACCAGCTTCCTACCTCAGGCCCTGACCTGGGCTGACAGGGGCGATTCCCGCAGGGCCGGAGTGGATACAGCGTGGGGTGCGGAGGGGTCCCCTGTGGACCTGCGGCAAACAGGACGCACTGACCAGCAGCCCCTGCGGGGGACGTGCCGGCTCTCGCCTCGGATCTCTGCCGGGCGACAGCCATCCCTGGGCACCCGGGGTGGGGACCGAGAGGGACGTCTGCAGAGCCTCAGGGGTCAGCTCCGTCCTGACCGCAGACAGCCTGCAGCTTTCCTGGCACCCCCGAGGCTGGTTCTCCGGGAGGCAGAGGGCCTGGAGCAGGGCTGTGGGGAGTGGGCTGGCCCTGAGCAGGGGGAAGGGGCTGCGTGGCCCTCTCTGAGCGCCCTGGATGGTTGGGACCTTGCAGGACGTGGTGTCCAAGCCCTTGGGGTCCAGCCGTGCAGGGGGTAAGGTGGGTATTGGAGACTGAGGACCGAAGGACCCTGCCCTAGACCTCGGGAGGGGATTAGCTGACTTCGACCAGCAGGTTAGAGCTGCGACTGGCTGGGGGGCGTGGCCTCACCACCGTCTTGTTGTCACCTCGTCCTGCTGTCCCCACCAGAGCCCGAGCCCACCTGCTGCCCACCATGGGTCTCGCATCGGCAGGAGCCTGCAGAAGAGGAGCCCGCGCCATCAGAAACAGTGGTGGTGGCCTGCCCGGGTCCGAACAGGGCTCTTCTGGTCACTACCTCAGAGGCGGTGACATTCCTCACCGAAGGGCACTCATGGCTGGATGACAGCACTGGCCGCTGCGTCCTCCACGCCGTCTGCCAGACGGCCCGCACGCAGCTTTCTGATCTCTGGGGCGGCGGGTCGGGTTGGGGCTCCCTGGACGCAGAGGCTACAAGCTCAGGAATGCTGCTCGGCCCCGGCTACTGGCTGTCCCGGGCGAGATCTGTGTGAGGGGCCATGAGGCCCTCAGTGCGCCGAGCAGGGAGCAGACCCTGCGTGGTACCTGGGGCACCAGGGGAGCGGCAGCCACACCCTGTGGCCTGTGGCCAGCCCACACTCCCAGAGGCCACGGACAGGACATCTCGGGACATTTGCTGCTCAGGGTTTGGGGTTCAGAGCGGCCTTTCTGCAGACAGTGCCTGGACAAACCCCATAATTGATCAGGTGGTCCTCAGCCCCCGGAGAGAAACCGGCCGACACACGCTGCAGACACACGGTGCGCTGTGCGGAGCAGTGGCCCCAACTCATGGCCACCGAGAACCTCAGGTCTCTGCAGGTGTATGAGCTCAGAGGACGTCATCCTGGGCTAGAGTGGGCCCAGAGGACAGGACTGGGACCCTCCTGGAGGACGGATGCCACAGACCCCCCATGGAGAAGCCACAAGGCAATGGAGACAGAAATGGGGACCCGTGGTCAAAGCCGGGGCTGCCGGCACCACCAGAGACTGGAAGAAACTGGAAGGGTCCCCTGGGCAGCCCAGCACGGAGACACCTTGACCTCTGAGGCCTGGAATCCAGAGAAGGAATTTCCACTGTGGGGCTTGCTTAGGACAGTCGGGGACGCTCCCACGCCAGGCTGCAGGGAAGAGGACGTCAGAACGTCGCCAGGCGTCCCTGTCCTAGAGGGGACGCCCCCCTTCTTGCCCTCGGCTCTCTGGGGTGCCAGGAGACTGGGACAGCACCTCCAAGGCTGGGGCACTCAGGAGTCTGACGAGGAGGTGGCCAGCTCTCTGGGGTGTCCACCACCGGAGCTGCCTGGGACATGGGGCTCTGAGTCCTGGGCACCCTGGCTGGTCGGTCGCCATCCTGGGTGTTCCAGGGAACGAGGACTAGCCTACCTTGTGCTGCCGTCTTTGGCTGAGACTCTGCTTGAAGAGCGGCGTCAGGGTGGGGTCCACACACCCAGCCCTGGGTGCCCCAGGGAGGCCCGTCACCCTGGCAGGGTCTGCTGCTGGGGACAGGGCACCTGCAGGCTTCCTCTGGGGTGCTGGCCAGGCGTGACGGTGGTCAGGATGCTGGGCCTGGGTGGGAGGCAGTGTCGCTCCCCGAGCACCCTGTGCTGCCCGGAGCAGGGCCCTACGGGAGGCCTGGCAGGGTGAGCCCCAAGCAGCGGGTTCAGAGACGAGAGAAGCCGGGCTGTCTGACCGGGGGTCCAGGCTTGGCTGCGTCCTGGAACACGTGGCCGGCATTACAGCCTCAGTGCGGAGGAACCCGTTCAACTCGGGTCTGAGTATTCGGTGTGTCCACATGTACAGACACCGACCGTCCCATCCGCACGTCTGTGAAGAGATGTTTGCACGAGCATCTCGGGGTCCCCCCGCCACAGGCCCCAGTGTTCTCCTTGATGCACTGAGAACCCAGCTCTGAGAAGGCCCCGCGGGAACCAGGGCCCAGCAGCTCTGTGCAGGGGCAGGTCGAGGACGTGTGCGGGGCAGGGACCACAGGGTCAGCCAGGCCGGCTTCTCCCTCCAGGCATCCGGTTGCTGCCCACCTGTTTCCAACAGGAACGCCAGGTTGTTTACAATAAAGAAAATACTGGCAAAGAGTGAGTGTCTGGTAACTGCGGGCGGGGGTGGCCACTGCATCTGGGTCCCTGCGCTTCCCAGCAGAGACGATTCGTCTGAGCCTCCCCCGTGGAAGGAGCAGGGGGCAGTCGGCTTCGGCAGGTGCGTCCTCGGGAGGCCCCGTCTTCCCTCGGACCCAGGGCCCTCCAAAACCTAGGGGGGCACCCGTCCACCCGACTGGATGCCCGGTCCCAGCAGCTGCCCGGCTCCGGAAAGGGGCCTCGCCACGGGAAGGAGTCTCCAGGGGGTCTTTGGGGAAACCGCTCCCCCGGGACAGCACCTCTGGCCCCGCCAGCGGCCCTCAGCTGCGGCGTGCACAGAAGTCACTCTCTGACCGTCCCTACCTTCGGCTGGAGAGGACAATGACCACATCACATTAGAGGTCAGAAACTGCACTGAATTTGAATTATTGTCTTCTCTGCATTTAAAAAACATCAACTCATTTAATGCTTTTGTTTTAAGCAAAGGCATTGGGAGTTATTCCTGGATGTGCTCCAGGGGACTCCCTTCCCATTCTCTGAGGTGGCCCTCGGCTGGCCCAGTGGGCTTCCCTCAGGGTCAGGGCAAGCCCAGGACTACAGCTCCCCAAGGAAGAGGGTCCCGGACACGCAGATCGTCCCCAAATACGGAGACCTTCCCCTGGACATGCAGACTCTACCCGGACACGCAGACTGTCCTGGGCAGGCATGTCGGGGGGCTCTGAAGGGCCCGTCTTGAGGGGAGCTGTTTGACATTGTGACGCTGCTCCTGGGGGTAATTACATGTTGAATCACACGGAGACATTCAGCTCACCCCACGAGTCCTACACGGACGCGCTACCTTCTGGCATCTGACTTTCTTAAAGCAATTGCACAGACCCGACTTTGAGGTGTTGCTGGGTGTTCAGGGCAAGATTAATAGATTATTTGTAACTCTGATAATGAAAACATTACGCACGCCGCTGATCTCTGGGGGAGACGGGTCGGGGGACGGAACGCAT
This sequence comes from Neogale vison, assembly GCF_020171115.1. NCBI lineage: Eukaryota > Metazoa > Chordata > Mammalia > Carnivora > Mustelidae > Neogale > Neogale vison. Next base: position 124,047,230 of record NC_058093.1, read on the forward strand.
CACCCATGACCTCAGCCGCATTTACTGAAGTGGGACTGCGTTCAGGAAATGTTATGGAGCAAAGCCCATTTCAAACAGAACGTTGCCTTCATGACGGGCGACTTTCCTGGCCAGTTACAGAAATGACTGCGACTCTCCGGCCTGACACACGATGGGCTTCTCCGGGCCGGTGTGTCGGGAACCTCCAGGGAGGCCCGGCTCCCCACGGCTGTCTGGGCCTCCCCTCTGCGACTCCGCAGCCGTTGGAAACGCAAGGACCCAAAGCCTCCCAGGCCTCTGGCCTCCCCGGGAGGCGGGAGGGGGTGTCAGGGCTGCTGCGGAGGGTTCCCTGCAGGGTGAGGCTGCCCCTGTCTCCCAGCCACCATCCCGCCCGCCCCACCCCTGCCATCGCGGCCCTGGAGTTCGCCTTGCGCCCGGAGCCCGGAGCGCCGCTGCCTCCTCCCGCCGCCAGAGGCTTCTCAACCGACAAATGAGAAATGGGTGGACGGCAGGAAGCTGTTAAACAGGGAAGGGCCTTTTCCTCTCCGCCTCAAGCCAGACACTCGCTGCCGTAGGACTCAGTTTCCCTGTCTGTCGAGGGCAGACGGTGTCTGCGGTGCACCCGGCTCCCAGGCCATCGCTGTGTTGCCCGAACCGCAGACACGTGCCCCGTCTGTGAATCGTGGGCCGTCCCCGCTCTCGCCCGGGCACAGGCCAGAGTGGGCTCTCGGGAGAGGGAGGGCAGGAAGGGCGCGACCCACTTTTCTTCGCCGCCCCCCCCCGCACCCCACTAGCGAGAAGCTAGACCGTGTGCTCAGGGCAGCTCCTCAGAGCCGCCTCTGAGGCCAGTGGTCTGACCGCGGCAAGGGTCAGCGCCAGGCCCTGTTTTCGGAGGGGAAGCTGGCTGCCCGGCGCGTGGTCCTGAGGGCCAGAGCCCCCCTCTGGGCGAGAGGCTGGTGCTGGGGCCCAGGGATGCAGTCTGGTGAGCGCCCTGAGCAGGGCTGGGGCGAGGACGTGCAGCTGGAGCCGCTCCACCCGAGGTCACCAGCCCCGGCCGCTCAGTCCCCCTGCGCTCCCGGCCCCCCTGGGACCAGCATGCTATGAGGCCTCTGAGAAGTCACCGTGGCGGAGGGCGTGGCCGCTGGGTGTTCGTCCTGCCCGCGGCCCTCAGGCTTCACAGGGGACCTTCCCATAGCCCCGGGCCTGCGCCAGCCCCTGTGGAACTCCACCCCTGCCCAGACCCTCAGGGGACTGTGGCCTCAGGGTGACAGCAGGTGAGCTCAGCTCCCTGGCAGCTGCCTTCTGCAGAGAAGAGGGGAGGGGGGAGGGGGTTGGGGGTGGGAAGAGAAGAGCTGGAAGGGAGGGAGGGGAGGGGGAGGGGGCAGGCTTGGCCAGAGCCCGCAGGCAGGTTATCCATCCCCCTCCCCCGTCCAGACAGCAGCAATGGGAGCCGTGGCCTGTGTCGTGGCCCTGACGCAGGGAGACGCTGAGCCACCTGCCCTGAGGGGAGATGCGGACGCGGGGCTCCTGCCCGGAGAGGTGGGGGGACCTTCCCGTCCTGGCCCGTCCCGTCCGTTGGGTTTTGGAGCAGACGTGACCAGGCCCGAGGGTTGTTGGGACATGAGCTTCTGTGTGGTCTTGGGAAGGCACTCTGGTTTCCTGACGGTTTTCCTGCGGATGGCGGACGGGGGGCAGCTGGTGCCCGCCACGGGCCTCTACCCCCAGAGCCGTCTGTGCCCCCCGTGCACCCCTCTGTGGCCCACCCCCACCGCTCCTGGCCGGCCCCCACAGACCAGGGCAGAGCGTGGGCTGAAGGCCACAGAGGGCCTCCCACCGTCCCCGCTCTCCCACAGGCAGCCCAGCGCCACAGCGTCCCCGTCTGTGACAAGGGACGGTGGCAGTTCTGGGAACATCTGGATAGTCACTGGATGGCTCCAGGCTGCTGGCCTTCCAGGGTCTCACCAGGAGGCAGGGACAGGAGGGGCCGCCGGTGAGCAGCGGTGCTGAAGCAGGCCCGGCCGGCAGCCGTCCGCAGGCGACATGGCGCGCGCCGGTTTGTGATACTGCTTGACGGGGGCCTCGTGCCGTCCAGCAAAGCCGCGTTCCGCAGGGTCCGGCGGGCGAGCTGTCCCGTCTGCGGCGCTCCCTCGGTCTCCGCAGGCGGGGGCTCGCGGACCCTCCCCGAGCCCCAGGCACAGTCAGGCGAAGCCCACACCCGTCTAGTGGGGGAGGCACGAGCGGCCGGATACGCAGCTCACGGATTTCCCTCAACCTCAGGAACGCGCTTCCGGAGAACTTTCTGTGTCTAGGCAGGAGGAGGGGTGCGTCCAGGAGCACACGCTCAGCTCCCGGGAGGGGACGTGGCGGGGGTGTGGGTCGAGGGTCGGGAGGTGACCCCCACATGTGAGGGACCGACAATGAGTCCTGGGGCCCGTCCCAAGCCTGCGGTGCAGGGCAATGAGTGGGCAGAAGCACCGTGTCCTAGAGGTCACGGCTGGGGACAGTTGTGGGCCTGACCCTCTGCCTGTAGAGGTGCATGGGGTCCGTGGGGGCGGCCTGCTGGGAACGGGCAGTGTGCATCTAGACCAGGCTCCCACCCTGCCGAGGAGAGGCCAGAGTTTCACCGAGTCCGGTGTCCAGCCTGGGCTGCGTGCTGCGGTCCTAAGGCCCCTCTGGAGGCTGCGTGTGTCCGGCAAGCATGTCGCTCTCTCTCTCGAGCCCTCAGTCCACCCCACGCAGCGGCCTCTCCCCAAGCAAGACGTCGCTTCACCTGCCTCCTCCCTCCAGGGAAGGAAACCAAGGCCAGAGGCCGCTGCTTGCTCGTGGCTGTGGATCGGTGACGACATGATCCCCACGGGGGTGGGGGGCACACACAGGCTTCCTCTCCTCGCAGACCCACTGCATCTCGGTCGCTTGCGCCCGTCCCCGACAGACCCAGGACGGGTGCGATCCTGGCGCCGTGTGGGCCTGTAGGAAGCAAGCGGGCCTGTGTTCACGGGGCTGGCCTCCCCCAGCAGCCCCCGCGGCCGACCCTCTGCCCTTCGGATGCGAGGGGAGGGGCAGCACCAGGGGTACCAGCAGAGGAGCCCCTGGGGGACAGTTGAGGGCCTGGGGGCTCCCTGGGGAGGGTGTGTGTCACCGCAGAGGCCCGCTGGCAGCCCCTCACCCCCATCCACCTTGACGGAGCCGCCACTGGGGCCTTGCCGCACCTCTGAACATCCGCCCGTCCGTGCCCCTCCCGCCAGGTGCTGGGCCTGCTGGGGCCTCCACGTTGCTGGGCCAGCCCCTCCCAGAGGCCTGCTTTGTTCCAGGCCCTTCCGAGGGCTCTTGCCAGGGAGGGGGCAGCTAGCTGCTGGGACCTGGCTGCCAGCCAAGTGGGGCCAGCCCTTCCGGAGCCAGCCGGGCACACACAGCCACCCGCAGGCGGACGCGGGCTCCTGGGCTGCTGGCGGCTTGCCCGGGGCAGGAAGCCCACTGCTGGGAGGGTGAGGTGCCAGGGTGGGGGCAGGTGAGCACTCGTGCAGTGGGGCGGGCACCCCTTCCGTGGGCCACTCGGGCTCCTGGGCAGGAGCCCTGATGAAATGAGACGTTTGGGACGAAGACCTGCCGGGCTGCGGCAGAGCCTAGTGACGCTGGGGCATGGGAACCCCGGCAAGGGTGCCTCTCGGGAGCTCCGCACGCCCTGAGCCCTCACCCCTCGGACGCCCTTGTGCACAGAGGAGGGTCCAGGGTGAGGACCCCGTCCGCAGGTGGAGCCGGAAACTTGCGGGAACAGGCCCGTGTCCTCCTCTTCCTGAAGAGGTTTTGGCATCCAGGGCTTTGGGAATCCAGTGAGGGGAAGGGATCCACCGGCAGGGGCTCAGGGCCGGGGCTGCCGTCACGCACCGCCGTGGTGCCGGTGGCCATAGGTGCCGCTGAGGAGGGACGGGCGCACCAGAACCCCGCCGAGACAGGGCCGTTCCTGAGCTGCAGGGTCCTCGGCCCTCGTCCCCCGGGCTCCTGCGGCGCATGCCCTGGGCCCTTCCTCCATGCTCTTGCTTCCTTCCACCCCCACAAGCCCCACAAACAGTGCAGGCTGCGGCCTGATGTGCAGGAAGCAGGGCCCCGGGGGCGCACGAGGGGCCATCAAGGGCTCCGGGGACAAAGGAACAGGGACGCCAGCAGGCCACCCACCGCAGGCCGAACAGCACCGCCGGGGACAGGGGTGGGGGGCACCCCGCGACCCCTGCCCCAACTCTGCCCTGGGGACTGTGCTCGCATTGCCTCCCAGGGCTCCGCTCCGGCTCCAGCCCACTCCCCACACCGGTGCCCCACGGGGGGAGCTGCCTTTCCTCCCCGGCCCACGTCTCACTCTCTCACCCACCCCCAGACCGTGGATGTTCCTTCCGCCGGCGCCGAGCCTGCGCCGTGTGCTCAGGCCCAGCAGCCCCGGGAAGTTCTGTGCCGCTAACAGCACACTGACGTGGGGGATCTCCCCCTCAGCAGGTGCTCAGGAACCACGTGAGCTCGAGTCCCAGGCTCCGGGCCGGACGTTGGAGTCCGAGGGTGCGGGAGCCTGTACCAGCTCAGCTCCTCGGGCGGCAACACCGGCTGCCGGCCCGGGTCCATCGTGAGGCCAGCGGTCGCCGTGCCGTGAGGCCGAGTGCCCCCCTGGTGTCCAAAGGCCTCTCATGTGCTTACATCCCAGAGGCGTCTTAAGAACGACCTTGAAGAAGGCGGCAACCCTGTCTCTCGGGGCCTCAGAGCGATGGGGCCCGGGCGCCTCCAGAGAACGACCTCCTGCCGGCCACTGTAGCCTTCACAGGTCGGTGTCCCGGAGGCGGAGGAAGGACCCCGCGCTCTCTGCCCGGAGAGGGTCAATCTCAGCCCCGGCCATGTTTTCCAGTGCTTCCAGATGGCATCCGTGCGGCCCGCATCCCTGAGCCGTCCCCAGCGCGTGCGCCAGGAGGGCCTGCTTAGGTCCCGCTTCTAGTCGGGAGGCAGCGGAGGCCTGCTCCGAGCTTCAGGCTGGGAGGTGCTGCCGGGCCCCCGTGCCGCTGCGTTTGGCCGGGAGTCGGAGCAGCCAGCTGCCGGTGGTGTCCCAGCAGCTTCAAGGGAAGGGAGTGCAGGCCCAAAAGCCACCGCGAACACGTCAGAAACGAGATCAGGTATGTGGCTTTTCTCCTTTATCACCTGGCCTGGTTCTCGAGCTCGGCCTCCCACCGTGGCACCACCGGCCTGCGGCCCAGGTGACTGCCGTGGGGAGCCCCTGGGGGGTGTGGGGCACCCTGGCCTCTGCCCGCTCAATGCCAGTAGCTCCCCGGTCTGGGCACCCAGAACCGTCTGCAGAAGCTGTGGTGCTCCCTGGGGCTCCGTACGGCTGGTCCGGGCCTCGGCTGGCAGAGTGGCTGCCAAGGCTCCACGCTCTCCGCTCTCGTCCCCAATTCCCTCTGCCCCACGTCTCCTTCAGCTCCTGACGGGACAGGCGCTGGGCGATGTCCCCTCCTCAGCCTGTGGGGGTGCTGCTGCAAGCCCATGAGAACGGCCCGGACGGGGCAGTGTGCAGCCGGCCTGCCTGCGTGGCCCGGTCTTGGAGGTTTTGCCTCGGAGCCTGGACAACCGCTCCCAGGCCTGGCCTCCTCCCAGGAGCTGGGCGCGGCCGGAAGAGGCCCGCAGCGGCCAGGGGCCTTCCGAGGGTCTCCCTGCGGCTCTGAACACAGCCCGTGGGCGTGTCGGAGTGGGTGCGTCCACCGAGTGGAGACGAGAAAGACGCTTCCTATAGTGCTGCTGCGGCACCAGTGTTTGCTGCTGCAGAGACGCTCCAAGGGTCGAGTCCAAAATAGAACGTCTAGACAGACTCCCACCGCCTGACCTTTTCTGCATTTCGTGATCCACCCGATCTGGCCAAGCAGACGGGTGAGTAAGCGGCGGTTCACTCGGCACCCTGTCACCGGGCCTGACGAGGCCCAGGTCACTGCTGTAAATTTCAGTCTGGCCGCCCCGGCGACGCGCGGCTGCCTTCCCTACGGGGCTCCCGTGTGGTTTCCGAGCTGCGACGTGTGTCTGCATTGTCAGGACTGACTTCAAGTGTGCTAAGCCCCAAAGCCCCCAGGCTGCTGAAACACAGAACTCACTTTCAGCTGCAGGACCCCCAGAGTTTCCATAAAACACGGAGAGGAAGGCGGGACAGGACTGGGTCTCCCCGGCTGGGAGGAGCCTTGGCGGCTGGCACCGAGGGAGGGCTGCGGGGGCCCAGGCACAGCCAGCCGCACGCACGCAGTCACGCTGGGCTCGGGGTCCCTGCCGAGCCGAGTCTGAGCCCCGGGGAAGCAGCCTGGTGTCCGTGGGTCCCGTTGTTCTGAGCGAACTCAGAGTGCAAACACTCGGCTTTATAGAACGAGGGACTGATTGTTCCCCAAACTTAAGGCTTTGAATGTCCAACTTCCGGGCAGGGCTGGTGCCCCGTGGCTGTGCTACGGGAAGGTGGACCCCATCCCTCGTAAGCATCCAGGGCCAGCCGCTGAAACTCCTGTGGGAGCTAAGGGAAGGCCCAGGCCATCCCGTAAGGGGGGCCACCGACCCAGCCCCCTGCCCTGGCTGTCTCCATGAGGCCCCCAGGCTGTGGACTCGGGGGTACAGCTTGTTCTGGACACCATCCAGAAGCGCTTGTGGGTGTCACAACTGGGAGGGGGGCAGGGCTGGCATCCGGGGGGGGCGGGTGTGTTGAGCACCTGCAGGGCACAGCCGCACCCCCCCACCGGGAGATCTACGCCCCCGTGTCCTGAGTGCGGATGGTGCGGGGGCGGCTGCCGCTGTTCCCGACCTCACTCTGCGAGGCCCTGGCCCCTGGCTCCCCTGTGAGCTGAGCTGAGGGGATTAGATCTGACAAGGATTAACATTCAGAACATGAAGAGAATTCCTGAAAGTCACCGCCACCACAAAAAATGTTCAAAAGTGGGAAAAAGACTTGAACAGACATTTCTCCAAAGACACACAAATGGCCAAAAAAGACATGAAAAGATACTCAGTATCACTTGTCATCGGAGAGCTGCGAGCCAGAACCACGAGGACCCACCGCACTCAGGACGGCGGCAACGGTCAGGAACACGGGACACGGAGCATGCGGAGAAATGGGGCCCTTGGGACGCCTGGGTGGCTCAGTTGGTTAAGCGGCTGCCTTCGGAGAAATGGGGCCCTTGCGCGTTGCCGGTGGGAACGTAAAACGGTGCAGCCGCTGTGGGAGACGGTAGGGCGGGTCCTCAAGACATTGAAAACGGAATTACAATTTGATCCATAAATTCCACTTCTGGGTACAGATCCCCAAAACGGAAAGGGGTCTCGAACAGATATCTGCACATCCGTGTTCGCAGCAGAATGATTCCCGACAGCTACCGCATGGAGGGGACCCAGTGTCCACGGACGGATGACAGGAGGGCAGCGGTGGCCTACGCATCTGATGGAGTCTTCGTGACCCCCGACAGGTGCGGCAGCACAGACGGCCCCCGAGGACACGGTGCCGAGAAATACAAGCCGGTCAACGTGAATGCGTGTAGCGCCCCTGATCTTCTCAGTGCTTGGGGTGGTGAAATTTATAGTCTGTGCATCTAACAGTTTTTAAGTGGCAGAAAAAGGACATGTGCAAAGAGGCAGCTGGTCCCCTGCGCTCCGTGTCACCGCACCTGCCGCCCTGGGAAGACACAGATGTGCTCACCACAACGTCAACATTTTGTGACCCCGGGTGCCTTCTCCTAATATAACTGTGCTGTGAATGAGCTCCGTCATTTGGAAGAAACTGACATTATCCAAAATGTAGAAGTTCTTCTGCAAAAATTTGAGAAAGGATCTCGGACTGCAAAGGCTCATCTTTTGTGAGGTTTTTCGTCCCTGCTCTGACACCTCTGGCCGCCTGGACAGGGAGGTCCAGGCAAGCGTTGGGGGAGGTCTGGGGGCAGGGCTGGGGCTGCCGGGTAGAAGTGGATCCCCTCAGGGGGACATCCATGGAGCCTGCTTGGGAGTAGAGCAACCAGCTCCGAGTGAGGGACCCCCGGCTCGGAGTGAGGGACCCCCGGCTCCGAGTAAGGGACCCCCGGCTCGGAGTGAGGGACCTTGGCTCCAAGTGAGGGACCCTAGCTCCAAATAAGAGACCCCTGGCTCCAAGTGAGGAAACCCCATCTCCGAGTGAGGGACCCCGGCTCCGAGTGAGGGACCCCGGCTCCGAGTGAGGGACCCCTGGCTCTGAGGCACAGCATGCCCTGGGATGTGACGGGCACTCCCACTGTGGACGTGCCCTGGGTTTGAACCCCGTCACTAGGCCCCATGTCTGATGGTTCGAAGCAGACAACGTCACAGCTGGGGATGCTGCTTAGAAACGGGGCTTTGGTCAAATGTGGTGTGCAAGGGGAGGCCCTCCGTCAGAGACCCCGACTCCCGGAGGCCCGGGAAATGGCCCCACCCCAGCAGACCCTCTAGGACAGTGACAGGGACAGACAGCAGGTAGGAGACGGAATGGGTAGCCCAGGGGGCTCCCGGGGACCACAGGCCACGTGCTCCCACTGGAACTTCCCACCCGCCCGATGGGACACCTCCAATCACCTGCCTCGGGGGACGGCCCAGACTGGCTTCCAGACACCGCAGATGGGAGGTCTATGGACTTGTCCTTCGGACGGCAGGACCCAGGTCCCCTTCATGCCTCCCAGGCCCTCCCCTTCCACGTGCCTCTGTCTGTAGCCCTGACGCCTTTGCCCCCACAGAGCACACGGCAGGCCCTAGGTCTTCTGGAGCTCCAGGCGTGAAGTCCTGTGGCCCCCGGCAGGCCCACTGGCAATGGCGCCAGCGTGACCCCCCCTTCAGGCCAGGGACCTTGGGCAACCACGCCCTCATACCCTCTATCTTCTGGCCCCACACGGTGCCTGGTGACCCTACGCACTGACATCCTTGCTGGGAGATGAGAGAGAGGAGCTTCCGGCCAGAAGCCTCAGGTCCCGCCTGGTTCTCGGTGACCTCTGACTCTGGACCTCTGGTTTTCTGAGGTCCTCTCAGTCCTAATGGTCAATGTTTGCATGCCGTCCCCCCACAGCGGGAGCAGCCCACCTCCCCGTGGGAACTGTATTCTCCCTCCTCCTGTGGCTGGTACTTTGTGGCCTTGCCCGGCCACGTCCTGTCCACGCCCTACCCAGTCCCTGTGTCCCCGGGCTCTGCAGGCCTCACTCACCCCTGCTTCAGCTCTGTTTCCTCGGGACGCGAACACCTGCTATGCCCGTGGGCCCACAACAGCCCCGCCACGCCTCCGCTGGGTCTGAGCTCCCCTATAGCTCCCAAACCGGAGCCTGCCTTCTGTTGACCCCACACCGGCATTGCCCGGTCTCCAGCCTCCTTGCCTATCCCCATGGCCCAGGATGAAGGGCGACTGGCCATCCATCCCTCCCAGGCTGCCCCATCCCTGCACAGGGTCCGATTTTCCAGAGCCTTCCACATCCATCCCCCACTGTGCAGACCTCTCCCCTTGAGCTGAACCGTGCCATACCTATAGCTTCAGCTAAAATACCCCTTCTTGAGGAGGTGTGTCCTGACCCTGCTGTAGGTTCCTCACCAACCTAGAGGGTCTCTGTGGCAAGGTTAGTCCATGGATCAGGTCTCACCCATTCCTGGGGACATCTCCTGGGTGCTGTGAGCTCTGGGGACATGTCCTGGGGGCCTGAGTTCTGGCGACACATGTCTTCTCTGGCCTGATGGACAGGTCAGAGTGTAGGCCCCTGGGGGGACAGCTTTCCCGCCCCTCAGAGGACAATGCTGGTGACTGTCGTCAACAGGAACGAGCCACCCACAGAGGGGACCCCCAGTGACGCTATCGGCTTCCTCCCTTTCCACTTGAAATCATCTCCCAACAAAGTCATTGTGTCCAAGCTCCATGGGCCCACAGTCAGCACATAGGTGGCCTGTCTCACGCCCTTGGGATAGCAGTGCTGTGAGACCACACGCCCAGGACACAGTCCGTGCCAAATGAAGTGCCCACGCCAGACTGAGCTCAAGAGAACAAAGGGCAAATCCACAGAAATGTCTGGAAGGTTTGCTGTGGGGCTCACTGGATCTGTCTTTCAGTTCTAAAGGGAAGGGGACAGGAAAGGGGAGCCTGCTCCCTGCTGGGGGTAATGTTCCCCACGTTCATTCCGTCATGGCTGGAGCCCCCGGAAGTGGCCACCTTCTCACGCTCGGGGAGGGGGGCTGGCGCTCCTGTCGGGCTGCTCTGAGGCCCCTGGGCCACACGCTGCCGTCCCAATGCTCATGGGGTTTGTGCACGGGCCTTCCGTGCCAGCTACGTCTTCGCTGACGGGAACTGGATGGGTCCCCTGCAGGCTTCCAGGACAGCAAGCCACCCTCTATAGGGAACTAGGGGGCAGAATTTAACTGTCCAAAGGGTCGGGAGGTGGACTCCCATGGCCAGAGAAGGCGGGTACCTGGGAGGGAGGCTTTGCTAGGAGGGGACAGCGTTTGCGGGGAGCCCCAGTCTGGACTCGGTCCTGCGGGTCTTCATGCGTCCCCTGCTCCCAAGGAAGACCCGGGGTGCGTGTGGAGTGACGGACTGGGCAGGCCCCGTCCGAGCCCCCGTCCGACGTGGCCCTCCACACCTGTTTCCTCGTCTGTAGGCGTGGGCCTCCGTGGCACCTGCGGGGGTGGGGACACAGGTCCTAGTAGGAGCAGCCCTGCCACTGAGCCCTCAGGTCCGGGAGAGCCTGGGCTGGCTGCCCGAGGGCACCAGGCCTCTAGCGCCCCTAGGGGCTCCGATTAGCCGGGCCGGGTCCCGCGGATGGGGTCACGATCTCGGGGGAAATGCTGCAAGGCTAATGGACAGGGAAGGCTGATGGACAGGGAAGGTGAGCATCGCGGGCTGAATACATCCAGAGGGATATGTTCAGGTCCTAACCACCCTCCCTCACCCCACCCGGCCCTGTGAATGAGACCTTGTTTGGAAATAGGGTTTCTGCAGACCATCAAGTCAAGATGAGCTCCTATTAGGGTAGGCGCCGATTCCATACGACTGTGTCCTTCTAAGAAGAGGGAACTTCGCGGAACAGACACATGGGGAGGCCACCTGCAAGCCGCGGCCACAAGTCCAGGGCAGTGGGAGCCCCAGAAGGGGGGAGTGTGGCCCCGGGTTCCCCAGATGTCAGACTTCTGGCCTCCTGAGCGGCGACAGAACGAATTTCTTTTGGGTTGAGCCACCCAGCTGGCAAAAATGTGTCATTGCTGCCCAGGACACAAACACAACAGGAAAACATGTCTCTTACGGCTCCAGGTCACTTCTGAGCCCCACACGGCAGCAGCCCCGTGGCCCCGTGACCATCGTCTCCAGAAGGAAAGGCTGGACACAGCCTCGGTGCTCCGTCTCAAGGGGAAGGTTTTATTTGCTTCTCTGCGCACTCGGCTGCTCCAGGCTCCTGGCAGGACGTCGCGGTCTGCCAGCAGCCACGGCCGACGGGACTCACCGCTGACACTTCGCGAGTGTCAATGACTGGGGCGGGAAGCGGAGGCGGCAGGTTCATGACAATCTGTCCGTGGCCGCTCATGGCTCTCCCTTGGTCTTTACTAGAGACGGTCACTGCCGAGAAGGAGGGCGGCTCGAGTCCGGACTATGGAGGAGTCGAGCCAACACACGTCCGCATCCCAGCTCCCCGGGGAACGAGGGGGTCCCCAAGGGCACGCTTGGTTCCAAGGGCACAGAGCCTGCTGCAAGCAGCAGGTGTGTCCATGCGTGTGACGGCGCGCGTGTCCTCTGTGTGCTGGTGTCAGCCCGGCCTGTGTCTGCCGCACGGTTCCCTTGGGAGAGTCTCGGGAATCACCCTTAGGGCCTTACGGGAGACCGCTCCCCTTCTCCGGCCCCTCCTCTCTCCCTGCCTCTCTCCCTGCCTCCCTTTCTTTGCTTCTTAAGATTTAATTAAGAGCGGAGAGGGAGAGACTCCCAGGCAGGCTCCCCACTGAGCACAGAGCCCGTCGTGGGGTTCGATCCCACGACCCCAAGAGCATGACCTGGGCCAAAACCAAGGGTCAGATGCTTCACCGAAGGCGGCCCCCAGGCGTCCTGCGAGACCGCGTTCTGATTCGGGAAGAGCCACGTGCTGTCTTCGTGGGCGGGCTTGGATTTTGAAAGACGTGTTTCCAGAATGAACAGGAAGTTGTCTAGCTACAAGCGAGTTGGTTCCAAGCCTCCTCCTGCTCAGGGCTCAGCCTGCAACGGGGGTGGGGGGGGCTTTGTCTTGTCCACGGCAGGGGTGTCTCTCGAGGCTGGAGGCAGAAAGAGGGGAAAGGGGTCTCCTTGGTGCCGCTCCATCCAAGAGCTCAGACCCACACGTTAGCTCCCTTCCTGAAGTTGGGACAGAACAAGGCTTGCCCTTGTTCATGCTAATGTGTGAATGACTGATGGCCTTTAATGGTGCACAGGTATTTGCATTTTTAGGATAAGATCCTGTTAAACCCAATAGACCTCTAATTGGTTGCATTCCCTGGGAGCTTGAGTGGAAGCCTCTGGGAGCAGACACTGGAGGGGAGGGGCAGAGTCAGCCTCCATCAGTCCCCAGGATCCCCCAGCTGCTCCCCACATCTGGAGGCACGGCGCCCTGCGCTGCGGAAGGAGGCGGGACGTGCAGCAGGGCTTCCGAAGGCTGGCAGGCATGGGATGCAGAGCCCAGCGTGGCCGGAAGGCTCAGGGCCTGGTCCTCCGTAGCCTCCTTCCAAACACCCATCCTGGGATTCCCGGCAGGAGTTCCTCTGCTGGAAGGGGGGTGTGTCCTACAGGTGCGGGCGTTTTGTCCCGTCCTCTCCGTCTCCTCACGTCCTGTAACACTGGGGACCCTAGCCTGGGCGGCCTGGTTCCTCTGGCAACACGGGCAGAGTTGGGGGCGCCGAGAGATGGGCTCTGTCCCCCTTCCTGTCGGTTGCCCCTGAGGCTGGGCCAGGTGTTTGTAGTCTATGTGCCCTGGGTTTGGAGCTGGAGGAGGGGCCGGAGCTGTTTCTCCAAGGGCCCCCGAGGCAGGGCCGCTCTCCAGGAGCCTGGAGGGTGGCCTGATGTGTCGCCAGGGGTGGGCTGCCTGATACGCCAACACGCCCGCACCGCACCCCTTGGGCGGAACAGCATAGCTGGGGTGGGCCAGGGTCTGGATTCCCGAGACCCTGTCCCCTCCGGTGTGCGCACTGGTGAGATGTTATTGCCGGAACCTGGCAGCTGGGGGGAGGGTGAGCTGGGTGTCGCGTGTGAGAACGGGGTCCCGAGATCCAGGCACCCCGGGTCCTGGGCTCTGCTCGGGGACTGAAGGACAGAGGAGGGTAGGGAGCTGCGGGAAGGGGCCTCCTCCTGCTCCCCACAGCCCCCCAGCTGGTCTGACCGTGTGGCACCAGCCGGGGGCCACTGCCCTGTGACCCTCACGCCTCTGGGGCGGCCACGCCCTCGCTGTGGAGACGCGGAGCAGGTGGGCCGGCTCACAGTCACGGTGAGACAACGTACTGTTGCCTCCCCCGACCCGGAAGGGCCGAGGGGCCAGCAGGCTTCTTACAGGACTGCCCTTCCCCGCCTTCTCTGCCCACCTACCTCCTGCCCCAGGTACATGGCCCTGGCTCATGGGAAAGCCTCCCCGCGGCAGAGCCCAGTGTGAACGTGAACGCCCCTGCCACTGAGGAAGCAGAACGGGGCTGTGGGTTTGCCCGAGACGCTGTTGGGGAGCGCCAGGGGCCGGTTGCTGGTTTGTGACCGGGACGGAGCAAGGTGTCGCCAAGCCGTGCCTGCCAGATTGCTGGCTTGGCCACGCTGGTCTGTGGCCCACAGGGTGAGGGGTGCAGGCAGCAGAGGCCTCAGTCCTGGTGCGACCGGCTCCCACGGCTCACCTCCGCACCATGGCGGCCGCGGCCCGTCTCAGAGCCCACCCCGGACCTTGTGGCGCAGGAGGCTGGTGAGCGAGTAGCCTCTGGCAGGGCAGTTCGCAGACGGCTCCAGCGGGAGCAGAGGTTGGAGTCCCCATCCTGACCTCCCGGGGCCTTTCCTCTCTCGTTCTGACCCTGCAGGCTTCCGGTGCCCCTTGCCCATCGACGTGACAGCCTCCTCCACGCGCACCCCGGACACAGGGCGCACGGATGCGGCTGGTGGGCCATTGCCACATGGTGGCCGCCAACACAGGCCGGCTGGTGGTCCGCTGCTCCCGGACCGTCGGCAGCCGCCGCACATGCGTGGACGTGTGTGTGCCGCGTGGATGTGTGTGGGCCGCACGTCTGTGCCGCTGACTCGGAAGGCTGCTGGGCATTCAGTTCCGAATCTGGGCAGAAAAATCATTTCCTGATGCTGCGCTGCTTCCAAATCTTTACTGCCATGGGACAGACGGTTGGCCAGGGGCACGTGGTCAGATGCGTGGACCAGCTCGCTGAGCACGAGCCCTCCCCGGCGGTCCCACAGGAGTGCGGGTTCCATCGGACTTGGGGATGCAGAAGCTGAGGGGCAGGAGAGGCTCGTCCCAGAGGCCCGGTGGGCAGGGGATGCCCCGTGCTCCGCGGGGGACCACGTCCTCCTCAGCAGCCCACTCTGGGGAGCTCCTGGCGGTCTTCCCCTAGACATCCTGGGCCTGGCCGGAGCCTGGGTCTCTCTGTCTCTCTGTTGGCTGCTCTCAGGCTATGTCTTGGGTGTCAGCAGGCCTTGCCCTGGGGGTCATTCTGGGTGGGTGGGATGCGCAGGAGTGCCTGCAGGGTGGGGGGCCCATCCTGCCTGGTGCGAGCGGCTGGGCTCCCCCATGGCTAGCCCCTTCCTCGGCTACACTGGCCTCCGCGGGCAGCGGGAGTCTAGAAGGCCTGAACACGCGCCTCACCCGCCAGGACTCCATTCTGGGGTCGCAGCTGCCAGGAGTGCCCGCCGGCTGGAGGTGTCGCTGGGGCCCACACCCACCCCGGCCGGCCTCCAGCTCACCAAAATACCTGGGGCCTGTAGTCACCTCCTCCCTCGCCCCTGTCGGCGGGCCAAGGCCCGGGAGGTGGCTCTGTTTGGGCGGCTGTCTCGCTGGGCTGTGAGCAGCGCTCTGGAACCAGGCAGATTGCAGGTTTCAGTTTTTCACCGTCTTCTCATTTCAGTTTATGTGACTGAACAGCTTACAGCTGCTTCCAAGGGCTGTACCCGCTCCTTTCTTGGCCACCTCACGGCGGGGAGAGGAGGGGCTGGCCGGCGCAGCTGGAACGAATTAAAACCCACCTACGGAGGCCGACTCACACGGCCCGGCAGAAACAGTCTTTTCATGGCAAGGCAGGAAGGAAACCACAGCCGAGCGTAAAAAGCCTCCCGTGCTGGGCCCGGGGTCTGTGCAGAATCTAACCCACAAACAATGAGCTTTGTGTTCCACCAGTGTCCCCCGCGGGAGTCAAGGAGAGCCCTGCGCGGCCGCAGCCTCCTCTCTCCTCCGGCAGCCAGGCCAGCGGCAGGCTCCCAGCCCCGGGCGTCTCACTCCTACGCCCCGGGACCCACTCCCCAAGTCCCTCTGCGTGGGGCCGCAGTGGAGGGCTCCCTGCACACTTGCCCCGGGGCAGGAGGCCCTGATTCCATGGACTGAAGTCAGACTCAAAACTTCGTTTAAGTGTCACAAAGACCTTGAGACAAGTTGTCCTCCACTAGGATTTGTTCTCTGGGGCCTGAAAAGGACTTTCCTCTCTTTTGGGGGGAACTTTCTGCATCGTCATCACGTGTCCGTCAGCCCTGGGGGACGCCCAAACACGTACTGTCCAAACTGAAATTCTGAGGTCGAAACCACCGTAAAAACAGAGCCCACACTGGGGACCGCGTTCCACACATCCCCCCCAAATTTCTCTGAACTGGGGCATGGGGAAAGCTGTCCTCTGCACGGTAAGGGGAGCCCTGGTGCCGAGCCCCCTGCTCCCTGGGCCCCAGTGGCGCCCTGAGGCCGCTGGCCTCGCCGTGGGTGGGTGCCAGGAGGGGTTCGGGTCCCAGAGCACCTCCCTCGCGTGCGGACAGCACTTCTGACAACCCTAAGTGCAAACGGGTTTGGGGGCGAACACCGAAATGCGAAGAGTGTGCGCGGAGGGGAGAGGTCACTGCCTCCTTCCAGGCCAGCCCCGGGCCCCTCCGGAGGCCTCCTGGCTCTTCGCGCTCTTCCCACCGGCTGCTCCTTCTCCGCCTCTGGGCCCGTCTCCGCCCCCAGCTCCAGGACGCTGCTGGGCCCCCCACCCTGTGCCCGCTGCCCCCGCGCGGCCCGTGGCGCACTCCCGGCCCGGCGCAGGCCTGTGCAGACGTGTCGGGCCTGGCAGCGGCTGCCTCACGCCGGCACCTGGAACGGAGCCCGCGGGTTAGAGGCCCCTCTGAGTCATGGTTTCCAGAGCTTCGCACCCTGGCCTCCGGGCCGTGGCTGCGTCAGGCCTGGGAGTCCTGCAGGGGCCCGGCCTCCACGGCCCACGCAGCATCCGGCCACGGCAGGAGAAAGGCTCCGGCCCCCCCAGTGGGGCGCTGCTTTCGGGGATGCAGGCAGAAATAGGGGTGATCAGTTCTCCAGCGTGGCCATGTGCTCCTTACAAACGACTTCTTGAACGGAACAGACACCACGGACTTCATTTCGCAAGGTTTCTGTGCGTTGGTCTGGACGCAGGAGTCCTCCGTGGTGACGAATCAGACCGGGGCTCGGCCGCCAAAGGCTCCTCCAAGGGAAACAAAGTATCACGTTCACTCTCAGACGCTTTTCAATGGCAACAATCAAGTCTGCAGTTCAGACCCCACCTTTCCAACCGCGACGGTTTAGGGGTCAAACGTCTCCTTTCCACTCCACGCACGTCGCGGGGCTCGGGGCCGGTCTGGAGCTGACAGGCGCGGGCCAGGCTGGTGGAGGGTGTGGAGAGCGGGCGGGCCCCCGAAGACAACCCATTTACTGGTGTCAGCCCGACTCCGAGGAGCTCCGGCACCGAGGTCAGCAGAGGGGGTGCTCGGTGGCGGTCCCCCGCCCGTCCCTCTGCGCCCCTCCCGCGGGACGCTGGGGCCTGGGCTCGGGGGCTCAGCCCCGTCGCGGTGTTCCTCTCTTCCTCGTGCACAGTCAGGCCCCCTGGAGCGAGGCGCCTTCCGTCCGTCCCGTTACTGTCTTCTTTGGTTTTCACGGCAGTAGCCCCCGTTTTTGGGGTGCGGGAGTGCGTCGGCGGCTGCAAACCCCGCCCGGCAGCCGGCACTCTCTCTCCGCCACCCGCCCCCCGCCCCCCCTCGCTGAAGGACCCCCTGCAGTTCTTTGATCCTCCTGACCCCACCCTGAGTTCTGAAGCAGGTGCTGCTGCCGTCGGACGCATTTTAAGATTTAGGCCTCGTCCGCCGGCGCCCGACAACGGACCACGAGGTTTCGTCACCCTCCTGTGCGCCGCCTCCCGGATCCGCCCTCTGGTCTCCTTCCTGCCAGGCATGTCCACACGGGTGCCATGGGGTCCCCGGGCTGGCCGTCCCCCGCATCCATGTCCCCTTCTGCACGGAAGAGGAGGCCCTGTCTCTGTTGATACTTCTCGGCTGCACGAGCGGCCGGTCTGCTCCACCGGCCCCTCACCCCCAGAGGCGGGCTCAGCGCACGCGGCCGCATCGGCTCACCAGCCCCGCCAGGCAGCAGCGCGGCCTCAACCCCACACCCCCAGCTTCTGCAGCGGGGGTCCGGTCGGGGGCTCCCTGGAAGGAGGCGCTGGCTGTGTGACGTGTGCGGCTTCCCGGCGGGATGTGGGAGGGCTGGCTTGGACGGGAGCGAGGGTGGATGCAGCCCCGGGCCACAGGCAGGCCCTGGACACACGGGACCTTGGCTCATGTGCGGCAAGAGAGACTCAGGTGCGTCCTAACGAATGCGTCGTTGAGGGCTTATCCTTTCACGCGATTGTACTTTCTTCCTCAGATTAATAACTGCCCTGATCCTCCCCGTGCTTCTGCCGTGGGTCCTCTGTCCCTCTGACGCTGTCTGGGCGCTCTGTGGGTCTCGGCGTCTCCATCGGGGCGTCTGTGCTCACACCCCGTCTGGCTGCGGACCGTCCCCTGGCCACGCTCTCTGGCTGGGGCCACGCGTCTTGCAGGAGCCTCCACTCGAGTCTGGAGGTGCCCTTTTCCTTTCCTGCTCCACTGAGAAGTGTTTGGTCTGGAACTGGAGGTGGGGAACTACTGTCCTGAAGCCAGGAAGGCCTCCCTGCCAGTGCCTGGGCTCCTTGCTGCTCCTCAGGAGGCCTTCCGGTGCCAAACTCGGCCCAGAGGCTCCGCTCAGGCTTCTTGCGGCCGGAGGACCAGGCGTGGGCGCCGTGGGGGCGGGCACGATGTTTTCGTGGGCGCTACGCTGCCGCTCTTCTCTGCTTCAGGAAACCCCAGAGCTCGGCGGGGCTCCTGCTGGCGTGTCCGCCTGCTCCTCGGGTCTCCTCCGGCCTCTGCAACACTCACGGGTGTCCCAGGACGCCTGAACGCTGCCTTCAGCTTTTGAGGTTTTATTTGTGCCGTTCGTTTTAAATTTCCAGCTTAGTTTAATTTCAATTTTTTGAAGTTTTAATTTCTGAGTGCTCGGCTCTCTGACAATTCCTTTCACCTAGCCTGTCTTTTCTTCTCTGATGGTAATGCCTTTTCCTATCTTTCCAAAATACACGAGGGTCCCCCCGGCCCTTGGTTTTCTCTTGTGAACTTTCCTCTCTCACGTGCCAGGCCGCGCGGCGCTGGGAACGTCTAGCAGTTCGCTCTCTGGGGGGAAAGCCCAATTGGCAGTGTCGTCTGGTTTCCATGCTGTAAACTCTCTCATCATGGGCCATTTCAACTTACCAGCAACTCGCTCCCGAAATTCCTGAGCACTGAACAGATGCGCCCCAGGAGCCAACAAAAGCCAGCTCCGGCCCCGTGCTGGCAGCCAGCCCCCCGCAGGTGTCGGCCTGGTCCCCTGGCGGCGAGCCCGGAGCATGTCCGGGAGGAGGAGTCTCGGCGTCTCACTGTGTCTTTCTGGCTGCAACGTCGCGCCTACGCTCCCGAGGGCCCCCCACCTCGAGACGGCTGTCCCCGCACCGTGCCCGTGGCCAGGGGCCCTACACACTTGGGTCTGCTTCCTTTCCTGCTAAGTCAGCTCCCCCTGCCCCCCGGCTTCCAAAATGTTGTGGCCATTCCTGTGAACCGCGGCTTCCTCGGTCTCCTTCTTCCTTGCGGGTCCTGCCATGTCCCCCTTACTGCCATTTCAGGGGAGTTTGGGATGAAGGAAAGGATATGCAGGCCCTCGGATGACCCATTAAAGGACAGGCCCCTTAGAGCACTCCTGTTCCCGCGGGGGTGGCAGGACCCAGCTAACCACAACCGTCTCTTCTGGGCTTCGTCCTCGAGATCCTGAAGCCTTTTCCAGACACAGCCGTCTCTGACCCTCTGAGCTCCGGGACGATGGCCTCACTGCTGCGGCTCCCTTTCCCTTTCTGCAGAGGAGCCCGTTTCAGTTCAGATAAACGAGAGTGGACTCTCGCTCTAGAAACAATCACTCCTTTGGGGGAGGATCAGGAGGCCTTGGCCCTGGCCCCAGGGTGGGGAGGGCCACAGACACCCCCCTCATCCCTGAGCCCAGGCGAGGAGACGCCCGCAGCTGGGCTGCCATCACGGCTGTACGGCCAGTGGGACCGGCCCTCCTCCTCCTCAGGTGCGTGCACAGGTCACGCTGCATGGCTGGGAGGGAAGAGTGGACCGCAGTGGGTTTAGACAGAGAGAAAAGTGCAGAGAGACCCGCTCTGTGTTTGGGTCCCCAGCGGGGAGGGGCTGATTCACCAAAGAGAATCTGGAGAATGTTCTAGTTGAGTCATGGCTGGGGGAGGGGGACTCAAAATTGCAAGTTCATTTGCATTCAAACCATTCCTAATTGTAATTTGGGGAGGGATGGGAGCCGCCGGGAGCTGGGCTGAGGGCCGGATGGTGTTTCTGAGATGCAGACCACATCTCCCCAGTATCAAGCTTCACCGCCAGATGAGTCATGCAGGGGTGAGTAACTCCTGCCGCGTCTCCAGGGCTCCTTCCCAGAGCCAAGAACACATTCCGGTGGGATGCTCTTTCGTGCGGCTCCGCCCCGCGTGCCCGAGGATGGACGCCCGCGGGTCCTCGTGGGGCCCCATGTGCTGCTCTCCCTGGACCAGGGGCGGTGGGGGTCAGGATCTCCAGCCCGATGTCTGCCCCTGGGAAGCTGGCGTCCCACAAAGGGGAGGGAGCGTTCTGTCTCGCCCCGCCCTGCCGAGAGGGAAGGAAACCAACATTAAGGTTGACAGAAAATGAGAGCCTTCCTTGTCTGGCTCTCATTAGTCTTAATTATGTGACCACGACTGCTTTAATTGCTACTCACCATAATAAGTAATAAAAATGTAAAACGTTTAAATGAACTGTGGCTCCTAAAAGCTATTAGGAAAGCTTAACGATGAGCAGGCGTTCGACCTCGCCTTCGCTGAGAACCAAGCATGAGGGGCCCTCAGAGCCGTGTGTTGCGTCTGGCTTTTGGGGCTGCTCAAGCCCAGTGCACCTTGTCTGGTGGCTACTTGTCCAGCCCCAGCTTCCCCCAGCGCCTCCCAGGAGCCCGGAGATCAAAGCCTTTGTCGCGAGACTGCGGCTGGGCCCACCTCCTTGCCTCCAGACCGCCTCTCCCCGGCTCACTATGTCTGTGATACAAGGACGGTGTCGATATCCTTCCCAATGAGTGTGTGCTTATACAGAACACGGTAATATTATTCCCCCTCAACGGGATTTAGAAATCTGTCTCGTTCCCGGCGGTCAGAGGTGGCGGCCGTTGGGGCAGAAATACAGAAAGCTTCTCATGCTGTTGCCTGCTGTCCTCGGTCACAGCTTAACTGAGGACACCGCACAAGGTTTACGGCAAATCCCACCGAGAGGCCGGCATGACTGCCTGAGCAGACGGCCCCTACTGTGCTCTGAGTGGAACGCAGAGTGAGGCCAGCTGCCAGCCCGCAGCCCCTCCGCACGTTTGCACCGCTCACGCGGCTCAATGCACTTCCACGCGGGGCTGGATCTTGCAGGAATCAAGGATTGTTAATTCGCGCAGACACATTCACTGTGCGCACACGTGTATGTGCGTGTGTACATGTGCGTGCACGTGGGTATGTACATGTGCGTGCACGTGTGTATGTGTGTATGCACACGTGTGTGTTGTGCACGTGCACAGGCACATGTGTGTATATGCAGGTGTGCGTGTGTGCACGTGTGTTTGGAGCCGCCTGCAATCTCATTATCCAGATTTAGGATGCATCTCAGTTCCCTGCTGGAACAAGGCATAACGACCAGCTTTAAGTTCCAAATCTCACCGAGTCCGGCGTCATGAACACTTTCCAACATTTTCCAGGAACCCGTCAGCTCGTGGAGGCACAGAGGTGGCGGGTGCCGGACCCCGAGCGGCGCTCCCGCGGCACAGGTGACAGCCGCTCACGCTGCCCAGAAAGGACGGTGTCAGGTGGGGCTTCCTCCCGCGACCGGGTACTGACGGAGAAACGGCGGGCACGGCGCCAGGAGCCGCAGACCCGTCTGGTCACCGGAGAGGCTGAGCAGCCCACGATGGGAGCGTGAGCGCCAGCACCGGGCGGCCCCACACCCGGGTCAGCGTCGACTCAGGGCGGCTCCGCGGCAGCGCCTGACCCGGGGGCCGTCACCACAGGCGCACCGACGAGGGTAGGCGGGACCGCGGGGTCCAGCAGGGCGGGCGACACCGTGTAGCAGCAGAGCACGTGGCAGACCCCGCTCGGATCCACGGGGCCCGGCCCACAGTTCCTGGAATTCGGTACAACTAAGGCGGAGCCGTGAGCACCGACGACGGCCACTGCTCGGAGAGCACGTCCGCTGTGTCCGCCGTGACGCCCCCAAGAAGGAGACGCGGGACGTCTGGACCCCCCGCCCCACGCCAGCCTCACGGCCTTCCCAGAGGCCTCTGGTGTCTACACTCGGGCCTGGAGCCCACATTCCACACGCGCCGTCCCCACCGGGCCTGCACACGCCAGCTTCGCTGTGCATCTCTTCTGCCGTTGATGGACATTCCCGGGCTGTCCAGGGCGGCTGCGACGCACACCACCGTGCTGAGTACGGGTCCGTGTCGCGGGCAGCGTAAGGCTCATCCCGCGGCCGCGCGCTCGGTGGCCTGTGGCCTGTGTCGGACAGCTGCCCGGCCCGTGTGTGCGGTCCCTCTGCTCCTGCCCGGGAGCTGTCTGGGCTCCCAGTGGGGCCAGGCTGCACCGGGCGAGCCAACATCTCGCGTCTCCTGGGTGGACAGTCACAGTGAGCGTTGTGTCAGCCACGGATCAGACGTGGGACGTCCGTGTTGCCTAATCAAGCCCTCATCCACTTCCAGCCCGGGGTCGTCTGCACGTCAGAGCCCCAGGCCCCCCGCAGGTCTCCCGGACCTCTGCGCCTGCGGCCGGCCCCCTCACTGCCCCAATGGGGCCTCCCGATGGACCCTTTCCTGAAGCCAAATCAGGTCACCCTTGTGTCCGTTGTTGGAGTCTTCCATGTCTGGCTCAGCCATCCCCCGTGCTGCCGAACAGGCTTTCCCCCTGCTTGCCTCAGGGCCATGCAGCGTCCCGCCATTTGCGTGGACGTGCGAAGCCGAGCTCTGTCCTTCTGCCTCGGGGTACATGGATTGGACGGAGGCAACTGGGGACACCCAAGGTCCCCCTGCTTCCCCTATGTCCTCCGGCTTCTCCGTCAGGGACTCTCCCCGGTGCCCGCATCCGAGGCTGCCACACAGGACGCTGCGTACCCCGCCCCCCCTCAGCGCAGCCATGGTGCGTGCACACAGGCACCCACGTGCCGAGCCGCAGGGAGGCTGTCGACGGGCCAGTGGGGGCCAGACCAGCACAGACCACAGGGCAGAGGCCATGAGGCCCCCTCCTCCTCCGCCCCGACCGCTCTCCCGCAGGGACCCTGCCGGCTGCTCACGTGTAGGAGCCGTGTGTGGCTGGGCGTCAGCGAGGCTTGCCAGCCGCCTGGGCAAACCCGGCTTCCCGCACCCACGTCCTGCCTTGGAGGGCAGGCGGTCCTAGGACGGCAGGCGCACCACGGCCCAGCGAGGGCTGCCCTAGACCCAGGCTCTCCCCTCCCGCCCAACAAGGGCTTCATTTTTCTCTTGTTTTCATCCCTATGTTCATGTTCTTTCTGGTTCTAAAAGTCATGTGATCCGTGGACACAGTTTGGAAAGCGTGGCAGAACACATAAAGAATATTTTCACAGCGACCTGAACTCTGGGCCAAGAGGGCGAAGATGCGGCCACCCGGGCTCCAGGGGCCGTGGGAGCGGAGGTGACGAGAGCACGTGTGTCCCGTGGGCAGTCACCGGCCGGGGCAGCTCGAGGAGGACCCGCGTGAGGTCCGCCAAGACTAGGCTGTTTGCAAACTTCAGGTCACAGCCCGTCAGCACGTTGTGAAATCAATTTAATGAGTCCCAACGAGCGTCAAAAAAAAAAAACAAAACACAGAAGTATCCGTTTCTCTAATGATTTCTATCAGGGTATCGCTCATCACGCCGAGGGCTGTTTCGGGAGCGTCTGCGTTCCGCCTGCGTGTCCTCGCTGGTTGTGGAGGTCGCCCTTGGCCGTGGTGTGGGTCTGAGGAGCCCATCGGCCGGGAAGCTTCCAGGCGTGTGGGAGAACGGGGTCCAGTCTAGGCTGTGGGTGCCCACTGTGCGGGAGGGAAGGCTGGTGGTCCTCGGGGGGAGACGTTTAAGACGCTGGAAGACTCTGCTCTGCCTCCTGGCACGTCCTCCGCGTCCCCATGGACATGCGGGTCCCCTTGTCCCCAGCACCAGCCCCCTCTTTCCTGTGGCTGAGCAGCCACAATGCCCGCTGACGGGCGGCCCAGCTTTGCCCGAGCGCCTGGACACACCAGCCAATGTGTATCTCCCAGGGGGGCTCTTTAGATGGGACACAAATTACCAGCCCCCGTGTCTTCGTAACTGGAAGTCGCCCTGGTTCAGACCTGTCCCCGTGCCTGGGCGGCAGGAGCAACCACAGTCCCCCAGGCAGCGTGGATGCGGGGAGGTCTCGCCCACTCTGCCGACACCATGCTCTCCAGACAGAAGGCATGGCTGTCCCGATGGAAAGGTTCACGCGGGACCGGATCCAGCCCGAAACACGGCCACTTTCTTCAGCTCCCAGAGAGTGAAGACAAGGCCAGCCCTGCCTTTTTCTTTGCTTTTTGGTAAAAACCAAATTTGAATGTTGAGATGTCACCAGATGCCTCCCTCTCTATCCCGTGCATGTCCACTCCCCTGCCCCAGATGTCCTGGGCAGCCCCCCAAGGAAGCCAGTCTGAGCAAGGTGTGCAGAGACCCTGTACAATGGCCGTGTTGATGTCTGTGCGATGCCCAATGCCCCCATCCTGGAAAACGTCTGGCGGCCCCCGTTCTCAGCCACGCCCTGTCTGGGGACCCTGGGCAGGCCCCCGCGGCGGCTCCGTGGTGCGCATTGGGCTCTGCTGTGTGAGCTGCTCGGTCCAGGCCCCAGCCCGGGCGCCGGGGGCTCTGCCTCCCACCGTGTTCCTGTCTCTGCTGGAAGCTGCGGGGACTGGTCTGCCTGCGTGGCCCAGGCAGCAGGCAGGGGTCTGCGTGCCGGGGCGGGCTCTCCCACCGCCCAGGGACTGAGGACAAGGAGAACATCCCAGCCCGCTTGGCAGAACCGCCTCGTGGAGCGCTATCTGAAAATAGACCCTCAATTTCACAGGTAATTAGGATCTTCTCCCAAACACCATTAACACGCGGGCGCCGGAAGCCCTGGGCTGTCGTCTCTAATCATCTCACGGCCTGCGTCTGGGGCGGCCGGGACGACTCCCGTGGCAGATGAGCCCGGGCAACCTGCGGGGCCTGCCGGCGCCGTGGCTCGGACGAGGCAGGAGCGGCCGCCTTGACTCCTCTGGCCTCCCGCACCCCCGGTTCCCGACCCGCAAGCCCCGTCAGCCCCGTCAGCCCCGAACGCTTCAGGCAGGGAGGCGGCCCCACGGCCAGAGCGTCTGGACGTGCTCTTGTCCTCGGCGGCTTGGTCTGGAGTCTGCCCGGCGGGCTCGGAGCAGGGTCAGCTGGCGAGCAGCTCGGAGTTAGGCTGGAGGGAGCGGAGAGCAGGCGGCAGGCGGCGAGGGCCCCGGAGGCCACGGGACAGCGGTGAGCAGGGGAGCAGGGTCGGGCACCCGGGAAGACCCGCTGTGTTTGCGGGGCTGCGTCAGACACGGCTTGCTGTGCTGACCTGTGCGAGTGAGAGGACGGGACCCTCTCCACCAGGACAGAGAAGGCGGACGGAGGTAACAGTACCCACCACAGGGCACGCGCTGTCCCCCGGGCCTTCTCTGTGTGTGGGTAGCCGGCCCCCTCCAAACGCCCTCCACCCCTGTGTGCTCGGGGCCTGGGAATGGAAGAGAGCCACGATGTGAGTGAGCGCCCAGCACGCTGAGGCCCAGCCCCCCACTCACCCCGTCCAGAGCAGGAGGCCGGGGGTGTCTCCGGCAGGACCCGTCTGGCCCTAGGCAGGAGGGTTCGTCCCCGAGCGGGCCACGCACCTGCAGCCCCGGGCCAGAACTCGCCCCCCGCACCGCCCCCTGACGGCCTCCTTCCAGGAGCAGAGCTCGGGCGCGGCCGGGCCAGGTCTGCTGTGGGTGGTGGGGTCGAACCAGGGCTGACGGCCGCCTGGGCACTGGCTCCTCCGGCGCTGCTGCGCGTGCTTGGGGAGAACCAATAGGTTCGACACTGTCTCCTGGGCTTTCAGAAGTCTATGAAGGGTTATTTGTCAAGTTGGGGAAATAGACATTTTGTACAGTTTGTTAGCCTGACTTAGCATGTCTCAGTATTTAGGACAAGGGCGTAGGGGCCCCTCTGACACGCGGGGCGCAGGCCGGCTCCTGGCTGTGGAGACAATACCGTGGTTGTGCCTCCGCGGGTCTCGCTGTCACTGGAGACCGGACAGGAAGGGCCCTGCACACAGCCCTCTGGGGACAGTCACTGGTCCGGCCAAGAATTCTGCCTGGGATGCATCGGGCCCAGGTTTCTGGAACACTCGAGGGGGCGGGGGCCTGGCATGACGGGGAGGCCCCGAGTCCTCAGGACGGGCTTTCCCTCCGATGTCACGCCATGACCATGCGGCACCGTCCTCTCCTAGCAGGTGAGCTCCACGGCGAGCTGCGGGCCGCCGACCGGGAACCTGGGCCGCCTTGTGTCGACGCCGCGGAAGGAAGCCTTGGCTGCCTGTGGTCTGTCTTCTGGAGGGACCCACACGGCAAGACACCGGGGCTCCTGGCCTCCCCCAGTCCCCCAGGCGGGGCCCTGCGCCGGCCTGCAGGCCCGAGACGGCTCCCGGTTCCTCAGGACGGGAGCCGTGGGAGGGGCCGCGTCGGCGGGCCTCGGCTGTGAACGGCGGTGGGGGAGGGCGTTCTGCGAGGCGGCGGCGTCAGCCGGCCGGACACGGGGCCTGTGTGCTGCGGCTCTCCTCCTCCCCGCCCGCACCTTGAGGACGCCCCGTCCCCCGCGTCCTGTGCTCCGGCCGGGGGCGCCTGGCGACGTCTTGTCTGCTCATCAGAGGAGGAAGCACTTTCGGTCGTTGGCATTTGCTTACGGGAAAGGACAATAGAGATTATTGTAGAAAGTTTTAAAAAGAAAAACTGTTTCCCAGTAGATCACGACTAAGCAGAAAATCCCATGAAACTGAACACTGGGTCCTCCACACGCACGTGAGGGGCGACACCCCTCGGCTTCTCCAGGCAGCGTCGCTCTGCTCCTGGGGCACACGGAGATGCACACATGTTGACGTGTTTTCATTGCGTGTGAAGCAGTGTCTAAGGTGGGAACAGCCCCAGCGAAAGTGCAGGCAGGGGCAGCGTCCCCGCGTTCAGAAGGAACTGGCCAGAGCAGCGTTCGACTTCGGGTCATACAAACGGGGGCGGTCCGGGCCAGAACGGGAACGGACACCAAGGTCAGTGAAGCGCCCGTCAGCCCTACAGAAGCGGGTGGCAGAGAAGCTGTGGGTCTGGTTCTAGAAGTCACCGTCCCGTCCCCTGCTCTGGCAGTGTCAGCAGGAATGGACCCAGGTCACCGGCAGGTCTGGCAGAGCGGTGGTGGCCGGGACATTGGGCTGGCTGTGGCTGCTTCTGCATCCAGCCGGTTCCCTTTCTGTGGTGAGCTGCCTGCTACAACCAGGAGGCCCCAGGCCCACCAGGAGCCCCCAGGCCCACCGGCACCGGAGCTCACCGTCCGCTGCCCGCTCAACAGCGGCGGCGGGCTTCCTCACCAACGACTCTCTGCTTGTTTCCCTGCGACGCTGGGGCCCGGCAGGACGTGCGCCAGCCTCCCCGCAGCCGGAGCTGGCCCGGGAGACGTGCAGGGCCACTGAGCATCCCCACGGAGCCAGGCCCGAGAGAGGCAGCGTCCACTCTGGCAGCTGGCCCCCGGCAGCAGGCCCAGAGCTGTCCCAGCAGGAATGGGGTCACACCCTGTGAGCCAGACCAGACTGGTCTGCACGCCCTGGGGTCTGCCTGCACAGACCCTGTCTCTGTGACCTCCTGAAGCCGCCCCTGAGCCAGGCCATGAGGCTCAACAAGGAGATGGAGGCCCCCTGGCCGCCCTTCAGTGCAGCTGGGCGAGTCTCTCAGACCACCTGGGAGCTGTCCCAGCCCACGGCCTTGGGGCCTCTGCCTGCTCAAGCCAGGCCAGCACTGGGGCTGTGTAGCCAACAAGGAGGAGGAGGAGGAAGGGGAGAAGAGGAGGGGGCAGCAGGGGGGAGTTGGGGGGGTAGAGGAGGGGTAAGAAGAAAGGGAAGAGGAGGGGGAGGGAGGGTGGGAAGGGAGGAGTGGAAGACGGAGAAGGTGCGGAAAGGGAAGGGAAGGGAGGGGGAAGGGAGAGGGAGAGGGAGGGAAGGGTGGGGGGGCAGGACTCGGGTACAGAAGTGCCCCCCCCAGTGACTGTGTCTCAAGGCGACTTTGAAGTGGGCGGGGGCGGGGAGGACTCCGGGAACCAGGCTGGCAGGAGCCCCACATGGTCTGCCCTGGCGTCCCCTCCCCCACTCCTTGCTCCGGGGGGGTCAGGAGCCACCGTTCCCAGGGTCTCCGTGCCCCTCAGTGGGGTCGGCGAGGCCTCTCGGGCTGTGGGCCTGGGGGGCTGGTCCTGCTGGTGTGGGCCAGACGGGAGGCCCCCTGAGGGGAACCCCGTCACTCCCAAAGTGCCCGGACGCCCGCGTGCCCGCCTGGCTGGCACCGGGGCTCACAAGTCAGATGTGGCCACACCACCTCGGCTTGAATCTTCCTGGGGCTTTTGAAGCCAGGACGCAGAAAACGGATTCACAGGCTCTGGGCGAGAGACGGCCTCGTCCTGTTTCCCGTCATCCTGAAGCTCGTGGCGACCGCGGGCATTGCCGTCCGGCTAGGAGGTGGCTTCTGCAAGCGTCTGTGTGAGGGGGTCCAAGGGCACATGGAGACTCAGGGGCCTGAACCAGCAGCAGAGGACAGTGGGTACCTCTACGGCCCCCTGGGGTCGTGCTAACCTTAAAGCCAGGGTTCTGGCATCCAGGACGGTCCTGATGTCCCCTGGGCCGCTCGCGAGGCTTCAAGACCTTCATCAGCCGTCTCCGTCTGACTGCCGGGGCCTGGCTCCCGGGGTACGCGGTTCGGCAGGGTCTGGGCTCTTCCCTGAGTGAGTCCACAGCAGCGGGAACAGGCCCCAGGCCAGGGACAGAGGTCAGGGAAACGAGCCCCCCCTCGTGTCCTGTCCAGGCGCAGACCTGCAGGGGTCTGGATGTCAGGCCTTGTCCCTGTGAGCGGAGCCGGGGACCGTTACCAATAGCTAAGGTGGGACATTGCGTGCCATGGGCTGAGCAGGGCTGAGCCCAGTTCCCCTGGGAGTGTGGGCCGCAGAGGCCGGCCTCCGTTTTCAGCTCTGCACCCACATTCCCACCTGTGGGGGTTTGCCTGTTCCTTCAGCACTCAGGGACACTGGCTGGGTGGTCCGACACGGTATGGAGGCCGCCCGCCAGGGAAGGCTAAGATCAGCGCTCCGGGCACGCCCTTGGGCAGCCCAGGTCAGGCTGGGTCCCCAGGGCTGGGCAGGTGTGGGACACAGACGGGTGACTCAGGAGGCGCTGCCCTCTGCTGTGCGTCACCTGGGCCCCGGCTGTTTCCCCAGGTGTGCTCGGCTGAAACTCAGCCCCACCAGCAGCACCTTCTTTTCCCTGAGTCAAAGGGCCCAGGACGGAAGCCTAACGGCCTTCGGCGAAAGCGACCCAGATTTCCTATGTCTCGCTCCCACTTCCCAGGTGTTGCCGCGAGTGTCCCCCCCACCCCCGTCCTCCAGGGGCCCTGAGAGTCCCATCCGAGGGGCCGCCCGCTCATCCCGGCCCCTGCGGTCCCTTCCCGTGGCTCGACCCCCGCCCCGGCCACAGTCCTTGGGGGCTGGCCTCAGACGGAAGCGGAAGGACCATAGGACGACCTTGCCTGGACGGTGTGAGGAGAGGGGAGGCTGATGCCGGCCCCTCCCTTCGCGGCCAAGGAGCACATTCCTGCCCGGCCGAGTCACGGGCAGCCGGCGTTCTCCGGAGCCTCCCGACCCGCGTGGGGCGCCCAGGGAGCTCTGGGGCTGCCGGCTCAGTCGCCAGGGGCAGGGGTGGTGCAGTCGGGAGATGCCAGGAGCGCGGGACGGTCTGGACGCCGGGCAGCTCCCCGCGCCGCTCACGGTGGTGCTGTTGGCGAGGGGAGCCCAGGCGCCGGGCAAAAGCCACCTTCTCTTCAGGCCTTTCCATTCTTGGACGTGGTGAGCCAACCGCAGGCTTGTGCAGGGAAGCCTTGTCCTGCACGGCCCGGGATGCGGGTGGCCGGTTCCTCGGGCTTCTGGGACTAGACGTGGGGTGGGGGATGCCGGACGCCTCAGGCCGTGTCCCCTCGTGAGGCGCATGGGGGTTTAGAACACAACTTGGGCTGCACGCCGCCCCCCACTGATCCTTCACCCTTAGTGGGAGCGACCGGGCTCCGCCCCTGAGCACACCTGCTCCCGGAGGGCCCTGGCCCAGGCGCTGGGGCTGCACAGAGGTGGGGGGGACCCACCTGAGGTGTCCAGCAGCCAGGCTGTTTCTGGACTTTCTGAGCAAAGTCCTGTCTCACTCGTCACTTTTCTTAGATCAGACAAGGATTTTAAAGAAGGAGCGTATTACCGAATAAACTCGCGCTCGATGGTCTTCCGTGTAAAGCTGACGGACTTCTTTGTGGTAAAAGCCCCCGGGAGAGCAACAAGGACAGAGAGGGAGGGGGGCCTGGGTCCTGGGGCGGGAGAAGGTGTGAAACTGCTGTGCGGGCCGAATCCCGCCGGGCCCCGGGCGCGGGGGGCCGCCAGCAGCACGGCCTGACCCACTGGCCGTCAGCCCGGGAGCAAACCGGCCTCAGACTGCCAGCAGGGGTGTCGCTGCCGCTGCCCCAAGTGCTCGTGCTGGTCCCGCGCCAGGACCTCCCACGGTGCCCTTCCTTGCAGACGCAGGCGCGACAAGTGAAGACGTTGCCCCCCCCGCCCCCGTCCAGTCCGGGGCCGTCCTTAAGGGAAGGGACATATTCAGGAAGATGCGCACACGGTGTGGGAAAAGGCCACGGGATGACACAGACAGGGATGGGGGTGCCCCGAGGGTTCCAGGCGAGCCCTGGACGCCGGGCGAGGCTGGACCGCGTTCTCCCTCGCAGGCTGGGAAGGGACCAGCCGCCCACACCGGGTCTCCACGTGTGGCCTCCAGACTGCGGGCTCACAGGCGTTTGCTCCGAAGCCGCCCAGGGTGGGCCCTTCTGTGCGGCAGCCCTAGGACACGCACACGGCCTCCACCAAACCCTCCGTCTCCCGTCCTTTCCCTGTTGCCCTTCACAGCGCAGCAGGCACCTGGGCGTGGGCTGAGACGGGGGCCCACAGGGTTGCAACCGCGCTAATTGGAACTAATTTGCCAAAGTTCCCGGGCGGGTCCCAACAGGAGGTGCTGGAAGAACCGTGAAGAAGTTCTGGTGACAATCGGCGGCAAAGCAGAAGCAGAAAACATGAAAGAACGATGCTCGCGCCCAAATCTGGGCAGGCCTCCGGCACCCAGGACTTCCGGGCCCCGCGATCGGACCAGGACCCTGGGTCAGGGACAGTCCAGGCCCATGGTACTCAGAGCCTGGGCCGGGGCCCCGGGCAGAAGGGCCGGGCGGCTTCTCCCTCAGGCGGCTGCTGAGCCACTGTCGGAAGAAGGCGGGAGCCCGGCTGCCTCGCGACCCGGGAGCGCCCGGCCCGTCTCTGCGTCCGGGTGGCATCGGCACGTGGGCGTCGGCGGCCGCCAGGAGTCTGCCCCGGCGCCCGGGCACACGGAGCCTCGTCTCGACGTGCTTCTTCCTCCCGAGACCCGCGGCGCCCGCCTGCGGCCACCTCCCTCCCGGAGTCCCCGCCGCAGCCCGGCCTGCGCAGCCCACGAGAAAAGCTCCACACACGGCCCACCTGGGCTCGCCGGGTGGGGAAGCCGTCCGCCCTCGTGAGCGCCGGCACCCCGCATCCCGGCGCCTGGCGCCCCCCTGTCGGCCTCCATGGGCGACGGACCCGCCGCTCCAGGTTTCGGGGCCCGAGCCCTTGGGGCCGTACCACCGGGAGCACACGCGGCTGGAGCAGCGAGCTCGGTCTGCCGCGGGCCCCGTGCTCCTCCCGGGGACATGGCTCTGCCGAGGGGCCACCGCTTCCCGGGGCTGCGGCCGGGCTGAGCTCAGGGCCGGGCCGCGGACACACGAGGACTCCCGCCCTGCAGACCCGGTGGGCTTCCCGGGCTTCACTCGGCCGCGGAAGGGTCAGCGGGAGCCGGTTGGCGCTGCCGGCTGGGTCGGCTTTCCTTTGCTCTCAAGCTCAGAGGGACACGGCCCCTGGTGACCCCCCGCCACTTCCTCTCCTGGAGTCCCCTGTCTCTGCGGTCCATCGGAGGGGCCTGAGGCGGGATCTCCCCTCCGCCTCTCTCTCTGGCAGCAGGGGTGGCTCTCACCCAGAGGAGGGGCTTGAGGGGACGACCCTGAGGGAATTGGCTTGACCGGGGACACTCCCCAGAGCACTGAAGCTCCTCCGGAGAGCGGCCATGTGGAGGGCATGGGGAGCCGGAGTTGGGCTCTCCTTCCGCCGACTCGGGAGTAGAGCCTCAGGCGTCTCAGCAGCGTCCACGCTGACCCGGGTGCGCCCAAACCGGAGCCTGGCTCCCAGGCTGAGCTGCCGCAACACGGGGCCCCTCGGCCGGGATACACGGGCTCCGTCCGCCCCCTGGATCCTTCGGCTCCTGTTTGCTGAGCACCTGCCGACCGAGCAGCTCCCAGGCCTCGTTCCTGAGGGACACGCGGCATCCACGGGAGGTCGTGATGACACGTGTGAGGACAACAGGGCACCAGGGCTCATCACAGAGGGGTCGGCAGCCGAGCTGAGGCCACACGCCCCAGCTCCATTACCGAAAACTGTTGCCCTTGGCTGTGGGACCTTGGACATCACTTGCCCTTTCTGGGCCTTCTGTCCTTGACCCAAGACAAAGCAGGGGAACGTGTGTCTCCAGAGAGTGATCCCGAGGACCTGAGTCGCCCTGCAGGAAGGCGTGTCCCTGACCCACTGAGGGGCAGCGTGTCTAGGCGGACGCCTGGTGTGGTCTGAGCACTGCTTGTGACAAGGTCCTGGGGAGGCCAGGAGTGTCCGCGGAGAGACCTTCCTCCTCTCCGCTCCGCGCTCGCTGCACTTCCTAAGGGGCGTGTGGTCCCCTGGGAGCTCTGAGGACGTCCACTCTGCAAACCCGTGTTTGAAGCGAAACCGAATGTGGCCTCGGGAGGCCGACGCCGCAGATCGTATGGGCGTGAGCCCGCCGGGGGACGCGGCGGACCGACCGTGAACCACAGCTTTCGTGCTGGGAAGAGCCGCCGCCCGGCGGGACGGGCCAGCGCACCGCATCCCGCCCCCGGAGCCGCAGGCAGGTCCAGTCCGGGCTGGCGAGGGGCTCTCAGCCCTCGGCCACCAGCAGCCCCGGGCACTGGCGCTGCCGTGTGTCCCAGGCCCGGACTCGGTGGGGTCTGGCCTGTGCTCGGCGCGGCTCCCTCCGCTTGGCCCCGAGCGCCCCGACCCCAGGCGGCTCTTTCTTGGCCCAGGGCTACAGTCCCGTCTGGCTCTCGCCCCACGCGCCGTCTCCCCAGTCCCTGGCTCGGCACACACGCGGCCTCGGCAACGTGAGCAAAGTCTCCGACCGCCCGGGCTCCGAGGGGAGGGGTCGGCAGAGCGCGCGGGGCAGCCAGCAGGGCGGGTCTTCGAGACGCCACAGACAGTGTCCACGGCTCCCCACCCGCAGCTCCGCGCCGGGCGTCCAGGGGGAAGCGCGCCGGGGCGGGGAGGAGGGAGCCGTCTGTCCCTGGCTAGGGCAGGTGACAGTGTTCGCTGCCCAGCCGGGAGCGGGAGCCGCCGCCCCACGCCGTCCCCTCGATGGCTCGCTTCCTCGCACCTCCCGGTGCCGGCGAGGACGGACCCGGTGGACGCTTTCTTCTGTAACAAACCTCCCAGCCGGCCCAGGCCGGCCCTCAGACCCCACCCGGGATGGCCCCAAGTCTGAACGAAGGTTCTGTTTGTCTAGCCAATGCCCCGGGGCCTCTAAAACGGTGCTGCCCCTGCGGTCCAGCCCCAGGCCCTGCGTGACGGACGGAGCCAGGCGTCCAGCCACGGGCGAGGATTTCTTTATCGGAGGAGGAGGGGGTCCCGCAGGCTGGGTCCAGAGGGTCCAGACTTTCCTCCTGGAGCCGAGGGGTCCTCTGCACAAACACGGATCACCCTCACCCCGAGTGCCCTCTGACCTGCGCTCAGCGGGCGACCTGCCGCTGCCTGCTTTCGGTCCACACCTGAGCCCCAGCTCAGTTCTCCGCCGGCCGCCTTCTCACCGCCAGCACCCCCTGAACCGCTCTCCACGGCCAAGCGTCCCCGGGGGCCACCCCGTTAGCCTGGGTGTGACTCCTTCACGGCAGCCACCCTGCTCAGTCCACGCGGCCACGGTCCCACGTCGCAGGGGCGGACCCCCACTCCCTCACGGAAGAACCGCCGGCCTGGGGCTCCGTCCCAGACGCCAGAGCAGACTCCAGGACGGTTTCGCGGTTGGGTCATCAGGAGGCGGACGGTCTGCTCAGGGGCTTCCGGTTAGCGGCGTTGAACACTGTGTCGTTGGAGGCTGTCCCCAGACGTGTCCCTGCGCTGCCACCGTCGAGCTGTTGCATCGCCCAACCTCACCGACCCCGGCCGGGCCCCAGCAGAGACAGGCGGGGCTTCCCCCTCCGGAAATAAGACTGCGGCCAATCTCTATTTGACAAAATAAATCGGCACGTTTCAGGTTTGCGGGCGTGAGCGGCTCCACCTCTGAACCGCAGGCAGAGCTCGGCTCAGTCCTGGGGCGCAGGGAGGCTGAGTGACGGCGACCGGGCAGCCCGTGACGGGGCGGCGGGGAGACCGTGGGCTCCTCCACGCCGGGCGGGGGCTCCTTCGCTGGAGGCAGGGTCTGCCGGGCTCTCCTGGGGCTGCGGGGCCGCGGGCGGACGGGGACGAGGTTGCGGGGCTGATGCCGAGGGGCTGGAACCACCCGCTGGGAAACGCTCGAGGGCGGCTGCGACAGGCTCCGCCCACCCTGCCCCGCCGCGGGAGTGACCCTCAGGGGACAGGGTCCATGACCACACGGGCCGTGGAGCCGGGGTCCGGGCCACCCCACGCAGGACGTGGCCCACCTTTCCCACGATCCCTTCTGCTGAGCCTTTCTCCAGGACGCCCCGACCCGGGGGAGCCTCTCTGCCTTAGCCGTCGGCTGCCGTGCCCACCTCCACATCCCGGGCAGTGGACGAAGCCCTGACCCAGCGAGCTGGGCCCCCTCCGGCTCCCCGAGGAGGAGTCCCCTGGGAAAGAACCCACGGGGCTGAGAGGCGGAACCCGCAGCTGCTTGGAGCCGCCGGCCGACCACCCCCTTTAGGACCGAGTCGGGTCTGCTCTCCCTCCGCTGCGAGACAGTGTCAGCGCCGCAACAGAGTGTCCCGTGCCTTCCGGAGGCCGGCCTGGCAGGGCAGGGTGTGGGCCGGGGAGCCGGTCGGTCAGGGCCCCTGCCACCTCCCCCTCATCCCAGCCCTGGGTGTGACAAGCTTGGGGCAGATCTGACTTGGGGCGGTCGCAGGCCACGGTGGGGGGGTGGGGGGCTTGAGGCAGAGAAGTACCCAGGGCACCGGCAAGGTGGCGGGGTGTCAGGAAGGCTTCCGAGTCTCTCCTCAGGAGACCACCAGGCCTTTTCCGCAATTCGGGTGCGGGAGGGAAATGAAGCTCGGCTTCACGACTCACACATTCCGAGGATTAACTCAAAAGGGACTGGAAGTAAAACACAAACCTGGACAACTCCTAGGACGGAGCGCGGAAGGAAGTCCTCGGGGCACTAAGGGCATGGCCCATCCCAGGGGACGCTGACCAGCTTTGCCTCCGCCGAAAACCGTGTCTTCCTTTCCGAACGCCCTCCCAGGAGGCCAAGCGGACGAGCTGCCGACGGGCAGGAAGCCCTTGCGAACCGCAGTCCCAACGAGGACGCGGCGGAGCGTGCAGGAGCGCAGCAGCAGAACCCAAGAAAAACAGTCCCGTGGCAAGTGGGCAAACACACGAGAGACTCTTCACGGACGAGGCCGCACAGGGGCCGCGAAGGGCGGGAATGGCAGCCGCGGCAGCCCCGGGGGGCGGCTCGAGCATGCCGGGGGGCGGGAGACGGCAGAGCCACGCGTGCACACACTTGGGTGGCTCCACGCAAGAGGCCCATGACCCGGGGCCTGCTCCCCGGGGCCTGCATCCCGGCAACGGGACGCTCACCCGAACCACGCCAAGCGCGTGGGCACCGCCCGGGGCAGCCTCAGTCAAGCGGCCGAAGCCCCGGAGCCCGGACGCCCGTCCACGCGCTCCTTGGACAAGCGCGTCCCCCTGCTGCTCCGCGAGGACAAGGGACGGACGGGGACATGCAGCGCGGCACGCGGCGGAGGCCACCCTCGGAAGATCCCACGGTCGAGAGGAACAAGACCGACACTGTGCTGGGGCCGGCCAGCGGACGCGGGGCAGGAAGGCGCTGGCGTGGCCGCCACCGTGAGGCTGCAGGACGGTTGTGTCTTGACGCTGGTGGCTACGCGGATCTCCAGAACGGCCGAGGCCTCACGGGACCACACACACGCTCACGCTCACGCTCACGCTCACGCACCTGTCAGGCCCACGAGGTCTGCGTGAGTTCCACACTTTGTACCAATGCCGGTTTCCTATTTTGGGTGGAGAGGTGAAACTCCAGTGGGACCTCTTCGTACATTTTTCTGGCAATTTCTTGGGAATCTATGATTATTATTTTTTAAAAGATCTTATTTATTTATTTGTCATAGAGAAAGAAGAGCACAGAGGGAGAAGCAGGCTCCCCGCTGAGCAGAGAGCCCGATGCGGGGCTGATTCCAGGACCCACCGTGGCGTTGGAGACGCACAGGGAGACGTCAGACGCCAACAGCACGGAGTCTGGGGGCCGGGAGGGCGTCCCACGCACAGCAGCCGGCGGCTCGCCGCGCGGCCAGGAAGGTGGACACCGGGTGCGTGGCAGGTCGCCCCTCGACCCAGACCGACCACGGAAGAAACAACAAAGAGCCGTAGCTCATAAGCCCAAGAAAGAGAAAGAAGAGGGATCCGAGCAAATACTCAGCAGCAGCCAAGAGAGGCAGGAGAAAGGGGCGTGTGTGGCTCAGAAGGAAGATGGTCCCACGTTGATGGGTGTAAATCCAACCGCGTCAGGAATTCCATTAGCTGCCACGGTCTGAGAACCCCCCAGTTAGGAGACACAGGGGATGGGGTAAAGTAAGTAAGCCCATACTCACTGCCTACGAGAAACCTCCAGTGTCTGAAACCCACAAAGGGCTGGAAGTTCAAAAAATGAAAAACGCATCCGTGTTAATACTAAGCAGAGATTACTACTAGACCACGTCGATGTAGAGCAAAGAGTATTTCCAGAGATAAAGAGGGTTACATCCTGATAAGAAAAGAGTCCATTAACGCAGAGTGCAGAATGGTTCGAAATAACGTGGCCGCCCCCGTCCATGGGAGAAGCCGGCGGGAGGAGCTGCAGGTGAACCAGGCTGTGGCCTGTCCTGGGGACACACCGGCACGCAGACAGCCGTGAGTGTCCAGCACGACCGAACCCCCCATGAGCCACGGGACCGCCTGTGCGTTTCCAGAACACGCCGCCCAGCAGCCTGGACACCACGTGCATCCCGTGCTCAGGAACTCGAACGGAGACAGCCCACACTGCACACCACACAGTGAGGCTCCGCGGATATGAAAACGAAACAATGGCGTTTAGCCAGAACTCTGGAAAATCCCTC
This sequence comes from Neogale vison, assembly GCF_020171115.1. Lineage (NCBI taxonomy): Eukaryota > Metazoa > Chordata > Mammalia > Carnivora > Mustelidae > Neogale > Neogale vison. The sequence goes on from NC_058093.1 coordinate 124,084,541, forward strand.
AATGTTGGAAAACTAAATAGTTCTCAGGGCCAGAAAGGTCAAGTGGAATTAGAAACGATCTGAATAAGTTCGGAAACCTGGGGGCGTGGCTCGGCGGCTCCCGGAGGACCGACCCCAGCCCGCGCGAGGGGAGGCCTCCGCTCCCGCCTCCAGGAGCAGCGGAGCGAGGACGAGGGCGCCCCGCGTCGCTCTTCCCGGAAACCGGGGGGGACGGTCAGCCAACGACGAGCCCGCGCCAGCTGGGCGGGAAACAGGAGAGAAGACACAGGGGCCCAGCTTTACGCCAGCAAATCCCACAACGCCGATGAAACGGACAGATTTCCCAACAGACACGAACGGCCCCAGTTCAGCCAAATGACCAGTGAGCTACGAGCCGCTGCGTCTGGGAAGGAAACCGAGTCTGTGCTCTTCCCACAGGGCGGCCGCGGGCCTGGACGGCCTGGGGCCAAGCCCGCCCGTCTCTGCCGCTCCCGGAGGGCCGGGGGGCTTCCCAGTGCTTTCCCTGGGGCCGAGTTCACTCACCACACCGGCCCAGCGGCCGGCAGACGGGGGCTTGCGGTTTCGGCGGCGTCACAGCCCGCGAGCAGGGGTTCCCGGCTCGGAGTGGACACCTGACAGGGCCCTGGGTGTGCACAGCCGTCCTCCAGCGCCCTCACACACGCGGCTCCCGAGATCACTTTCCGGCGCCGTCACGCGGGGGCTGGGGTTTCAGTGCAGGAACTTAGGACGCGCACGCGGGGCCCGGGACAAAGGGCCCGTCCTTCGTTCACAGACGGGGACGTTAGTGTCCCGTCAGCTGAGTCCCTGGGGACACGGTGCTGGGCAGACGCGTCCGACGTCCACACCGTGGGAGCAGAGCAGGCCCCGGTCCCCGCGGGGGCCGCCCCGGCCGTGTCTCCTCTCCAGGCTGCCCCGGCACGGGCCCTGGACCGGACCCCTCCCACTGTCACCAAACCACCCCGGTTAGTGCGACCTGGAGTGTCCTCCTCCCGCGGCTCGTGTCTGCGCCTTAGCGACCCTGGTTTCCTCACAGAGCTGCTCCTTCTCCGTCCGTCCGTCTCCGCGGGTCCTCCCTTCCCCTCCCTCACATGTCTGTGGGGCCGCAGCCCTCCCGGCCCCCCGTGCGCGGCGGGAGCAGCTGCCTGTGCGGCCGGCCCCCGGGACGCGCTTGCCCAGGACAGCCTCCCCTCGCCGTGGGCTGGCTCGACGCTGCCTTCCCGCCCCCCCGGCACGTCCTTCCCCGCGGCTCTCCCCAGCCTATTGGACGGCCCGTGGCTCCCCCACAGGGTACAGAGGTTAGGGTTCCTTTCCGCTGGAGGAAGGCTTGTCCAGAGAAGCTCCTGGAACGTGCCCCACACAAAACGGTCCTTGGTACCTGTCGTACGAGGCCAGTGACCACACCAAACGGAAAATCATTTCTCTGCGGGAGGAGAAGAGGGTCCCCCAAATCACAGAGATCCGCGTCCCCGCAGCTTTGTGGGTGGAGCAGGCGTGTCCGGCCGTGGCCGTCTGCACATGGAGGTGTGAGAAGGGGGCTGGGCCTGGCTGTCCCCGAGGGGCTACCGTCCACGTGGGCTGGGCCGGGAGATGGCGGGGGCCGTGGCTTTGTTGGCCTCAGCAGGTGTTTTCAGGGCAGACCCGGTCCCGCTCCTTCCTCAGGGCTCAGAGCTCCTGCGGCCTCCCAGGGGCGCTGGCTCCCAGGAAAACTGGGAGACCCCGTCACACGGGGGCACGAGCGCCCACCGCAGGCTTCACCGGTAAACTTCCCGCCCAGGAACGATTCTCTAGTGGTGGAATCTGGGCCTCAGCTCCCCTCCCCCGGAGACGGGGCAGTGTGGGCAGGATCGAGCTTCCAGGAACCCGACGACAAAAGTCACGGCTCAAGCCCCTTGGAGACAAGCCACCGACTCTGGAAGACGGACTCCCTCCAGACAAGTGTCTGTGCGTAGGGTCTCGGTGAGCGCGGCCCACGGGCTGTGGGGACAGTCCCTTTGGAGGAAAGGGCCGCAGGCTGCTCCCTCCTCCTACACGTGACTGAAGCGCCCTCTAGAACGGGTCCCTACCAGCATGTCCCCCTCCTTTTGGGAAGCAGGAGGCCCTGACGATGGTGGCTGGAGCCGGACTCAGCTGCATGAGGACACACCCGGCGCTGTGACGTGCTGGTCACAGAAGCGAGGGTCCGGCGACAGACAGCAGCCGGCGGCAGGTCACACGGCGCAGAAAACAGCGGCTGCCCTCGTGGGCAGGTCAGGACGCCGAGCACCAGGTCAGCAGGGCACTCATTTCCCGGGACACTGGCCACCTTCACCCGGGCCGCCCCACCACGTCCCCCGCGGGCGTGAAGTCAGACGGCGCCGTGCTCCGGCCGCACCCCGACGCGCGGATGCCCGAGGCCCGCACGCCAGCAGCTGGGCGCTGCGCTCTTAACGCGGGGTTTTCGGCACGAAGAGCCGCAGCGAGGGCTTCGCACACGTGACTGCGAGCTAGGTCGGCGACCCAACGCCAGCGTCGGCCTCCGCGAGGCCTCGTGTTAGGGCTGAGCAGGGGAAAGCCGTCCTCCCAAAGGAAGACACACCGTCCCCGAAGCCCCAGGACTCATGCTCCGAGCGGCGGACCCCGGAGCAGCCGGGAGGGCTCAGACGGGAGCCCCTGCACGCGGGCCCAGAGCCAGAGGGGCGGCGGCCGCAGGCCCGTGCCGTCCACACGTCGTGGTCAGCCTTGGCCACGAGACGGTGTGAAGTCCCGAGAGACGCCGACGTGTGCGCGAAGGCGAGTGGAGGAGCCGTGGCAGCGGCCGCCGGCCCAGCGGGTGCCCCCAAGGAAGCAGCGGGACACAGAAGTGCACGCACACTGCCCGACGGCGGTGCCGGGGGGCTGGCGGGGGCCCTGCTCGCTGGGGCAGGCCTTCCTTCGGGGCGACGAGAGCACTAGGGACCGGACAGAGGTGCCGTCGCACGATGCTCAACGTGCCGCGTGCCGCTGAACCGTCCGCTGTAAAATGCTTACTTGCATCTTCTGTGAATTTTTTAGATCCTGTTCCACACGGGCCGTCCTCTAGGCTCCGGCGGCTTCTCTCAAACACGGCAGCCTCTACGCCCCAACGCAGGACACGGTTCTAGGGTGTGCAGAGGCCTCCTCGGGATGTCGCTGGTGCCCCGCACAGGGTGGCCGCAGGATCCACAGAAGCCGAAGTCGCCACGGGGTCCGTCCCTGAGGCCAGAGCAGGGGCCCCGGTGTGCACGTCCGGGGACCCCGAGAAACAGAGAGACCAACATGCTTGGATTCTCAGGCCTGGCTGCTGCTGGCCTCAAGGAGACACTGGACGCTTCCTGGGCTTTTTCCACCCCGCACGGTCTCCGACGTGGGAAGGGCCGGAACCCCAGCAGCGGACGGAGGACAAGCGAGCCAAGGTCTGCCACATGGCCCCGGGCTCGGCTGCTCCCACAACACACAGTTCTGGGGGGCATGCTGCGCGATCCCGGTCACTGAGGGAGGCGAGGGGAGGGCTGGCAAGGGGCTCCGAGGCTCCAGAAGCCCGGCCAGCTTGGGTTAGGCTGACCTTGACCCTGGCTCCCCAGGAGACGTTCTGGTCCCCGCGCACCCACGCTTTGCTGGAGGTGAGCCTGATTACACAAGATCCACCGAAAAGAAACGAAGCCGTGTAAATGGTGTCTGCAGAAACCGTCTCTTATCGCACAGATTTGTGTTTTGTTTCTGGAATATAAACGTCTTCGCTGAGAATGGGGGGGAGGTTTAGAAAAACTCGCTTTGAAATTAAGAGCTTGCCGGGCATTCTTGAGGGAGTCAAGCCCAGCTCCGGTGGCCCCGTGAGCCTGGGGTGGACAGACTCCTGATTCCCTGTGTATCCGGCAGGCTCTGGGGTTCCCCGCAGGCCCCCTCTCTTCTCCACGGCCCCGCCCACCCCGCGACCCACACTCCCCTCGGAGGCCCCTTGGCCGTGGCGGCTCTGCCTCCCACGGGGGCAGCCACACACGCTGGGTGATGAGGTTCCCCTAGAACTTTGCGTCAATCTTAGCAAAAGAAAGAGGAAACCTTCCATTTTATAAAGTCCTAAAAGCAAAATACTATTTCTGAGAATTCAACAGTAACTGCTGGAGAAGTTCTGGGTTTCATCTGGTTTTATCAACACTGAACACCGTTTCCCTGCGTGAGCCTGAAGCAGCTCTGGGCAGAGACAGGGGCCGAGGGGCTTCAGGGAACCAGCGCGAGGCGCAGACACCGCCGTGCCCTTCTGAGCAAAGTGCTGGAGCGCCCAGGCGGCTTCTCCGCGCGTGTCTAGGGGCATGGCCCGCCCGCCACAGGGGAGGTCCTGGGGACGCCAGTGCCGCTGTAGGACTCGGCCCTCCACACAGACGGCAGGGGCACAAGGACCCACAGCAGAAAATCACTTAGAATGTGGCAGAATGTTCCGCACAGATAACAAGTCACCGGCAGACTAAGGTTGTCCAGCAAAAAATAATGCTTTATTGGGTCTATCTCCTAACTAAAGGACAGCGGACACAAACACCAAATGGTTCCCTCCCACAGAAAGCACAGAGAAGAGGGTCGTGCGAGTCCCAGGACGCAGAGGGCAGGCCGAGGTCCGGGCGACAGGCGGGCGGTGGCTGGGGGCAGCCACGTGTCGGCATTCTCACGGCGGCGCACAAGATATGGATACGGCCTTCGGCCTTGTGTCCTTCCCGGCGTCCAGCAAAATCGGCGCGTGGAGGTACAGGAGGACGCTGCGCAGATCCAATCCACCTCACGTCGCGCTGCGGGCCAGGACCCACGCCGCCCGCCCGCGGGTGCCGCTTCAGGCGTGTTCCGGGGGCCCGGACTCCCGAAGCACAGTGTTCAGGTGAAGCGTGTTGAATGAGCCGTGCCTACGAGAGACGGCGGGTCCCGGACGCGACACGGGCTGCTGCCGACAGAAGCGGCGGCGTCCACGCGGACCCGTGCGTTCCCAGCGGCCCGTCGGGAACACGCGGCAGGCGCTGCCCAGGAACCCATTTCTGGTGACTGTTCCCTGAGCCGACGCGCGGTCGGAAGGCTTCTGTGAAGGGAAACCCCACAGCGGAGCGCACACGCTCCACTCCCCGGACGCGCGGCACAGTCGCCTTCCCTTGCCGTTCGGGCACATCCGCGCACCGAGAACGCACCCCTCCCGGCCTTCTGACGAGCTCGGCCTGCCGCACCCCGCAGGACGGTGCAGACCCGGCGGACGGGAGATGGGCCCCGGGATGGAGCCAGAGAGCCGGGTTTTGTCTTAGATGCATCTTCCAGAACGGACACGGGGTACGGGCAACGCGGCAGCCCCTGCGGGGCGAGGGCCGCACGTCGCCCCTGCCGTCGCTCTGCATTTGTGCGTACATGCCACCGTCTGTGCACACACGCGAACGCCAGGTCGGTCCTGGCTGCACAGGCCTCCTTTGTCCCGCAGAGTGTCCTGTGCATCCTACCTGCGCCACGTTCAAAGCCAGATTAAAAACAAAACCCCAGCATGCTACACTCCACAATCCCACAGTTTCGGTGACACTGGAGGGAGCAGGGGGCGCGAAAGGACGACGGGCAAGATCCCGAAACGCGCGGATTTACATCCCCAAAAGCGCTGACTTAGTTCCCGAAACGCGCTGAACAAGGCCGCAGGTCGCATGCTGCAGCCCAAGGGGAGCGGAGAAAGCTCGGAAGCGGGGCTGGGTCTCCCTGCAGTGCCTCGCTGGCCAGGGTTCTCCCAGCCCACACAGAAGAGAGAGCCGCACGGCCGCGTGTCTTTACGGCTTCGCTCCTGCACACGCTCTCCTGGCGGCAGACCCCACGCTCTGCCCCGGGGCACCGGGTCCAGTTAATAAGGCACTTCCAGCACTGAAGCCCGGGGCAGGGGCACCCGGGCCCGCAACAGGTGCACCGGTGGCCCCACCCCCTTTGGTCCGTCTTCCCGGGCACAGAACTACATGGAGCGCGCGAGGCAAATCTTGGGTTAGCGGGAGCTGGGCCGGCGCCAGGTGTGCGTTGGGTGTCCCCGGAGTTCCTGGTGTGGCACCATCGGCGGCTGAGCGGGCTCCAAGGGGCTTGTGCGTGAGCTCCGTGTGGCCGGCTATGATCGGATGTTGGTGCTGGAGAGATCGTTCCGTATTATTTCATTTACTGCAAGAAAACACAAGAGAGTGACCATTAGGGAAACATCGCTCTGCCCAGAACTGTTTGTAAGAACCAGAAATCGCATCAGCCACGCCTTCAGCGCCCAGGAGGAGCTTCGCCCCGAGGGAGGGGCCTCCTTCCCACGCCCCACCGTGGGCCCAGGGTGTCCTGCGCCGGCAGCACGCGGCTGCCCGGGGCCCCTGCTCTGCGGCTGCGGGGGCTGGCGGCGGCCAAGTTGGCGACACGCTGACGCCTGGATCGTGGGCTCCGGGAAAAGGCTCCCGGGGCTGGTTGGGGGCCGTGAGCATGTCTTCCCCCGGCGGGCGTCTCCACGGGCCGAGCCAGCAGGGGTGGCGGAGGCATGGCCTGGAGGCCCAGGCCCAGGAGAGCCTCTCTCTTTGGTCTCGCAGTCGGACAGACCCCGTCCGAGAGGCCGTCTGGCCTCCCTCTGTTCACAGCTCTTCCTCCGTTCCTGCTTCCTCGCCCGCGCCCGCGTCCACATGTGGCTTTTGGCTGCAGGAGAGGAAATGAGCAAAGCTGGCACGGCCGCCGTAAGCTGCACAACATCCCTCTCCCCACCCCGGGTCGGCCCCAGATAGGGCACACGTCCCCACGGCCCACTTTCCCAACAGAACTGGGAGGTGGGGGACACGTGCTCACGTCACGGAACTGCCCAGGCTTCCCTTTGCCGCCCAGATAAACTCCCTGTGTCTCTGCAGAGGCCCCGGCACGTCCTGGGGCAGCTTCCTGCAGTGACCGGCTGGCACACCTGTCGTCACCCGCACGACCCCCCCCGAATGCCCTTTCAACACCCCCTGCTATTGTGAAGAATAACAATAACAACACGTGGCCGGGAATGGTGTCACCGCTGCTGATAACGGGATCCGCTGGCACCAGCTTCACAAGCAGGAGCCCGGCCGCAGAGCCCCAGGCCCGCCCGCCCCCCAGCCCAGCCCGGGTGGAGGGGCGGTGAGTCAGCGCGCAAACACCAGGAGCGCACAGTGGGCCTGGGCGGGCACCAGGCCAGCCGGCCTGCGGAGGACACATCTGCCGGGGACACAGAGGGGAGGCACGACCCCGGCCACGCAGCCACACCTGCTCTGCGGATTCCACTGACGCACCAGCGGAGACAACGGGAGGGGCCGGTTCGCCGGCCAGCTCGGGGTCCCCTCCCAGCGACCGCTCACGAGGCAACGGTGAGGCGCAGACCTGCTCGCAGGACGACACCCGTCCCCGGAGGGTCCCGTGGGCCGCTCCTCAGCAGCGGGCCCTTTTTCTGTGACATTCTGACAGCCCGCTAGAGACCCCAACCAGTGCCAGGCCCACGGGAAGGCAGGGCGCGGCGGGACCCCTCCTGAGGACCACGCAGCTCACGTGTCCACTGACCACGCGGCGTGCCCTGCCACCCGACCTGGAGTGCACCCTTGGTCGCAGGTCCCCGGGCACGGTGGGAGGGGGCAGGCCTGGGCCCACGCTCCTTCCCACGTCAGTGTGTGCCCTCCAATTTGCACTCTGCAGAGCCGCTGTATCAAAGAACACGATGACAAGGACAAGAACAAATCTGAGCGTCCCTAGGACACTGCCTCCCCAAGGAGAGGCTTCCCGGCGGGGTGCACTGGACATTCTTACGACCACACGCGGCAGGGACAGTGGCTGCCCCGCAGAGCACACTGCTGTGGCTGGCGTGGCACATGGCCCCTTCACGTTGCTTCATGGTGACCCCTCTCATTTCCTCCTGAGCCCTCGCCGGGCCACGGCACGGCGGTCTTCCTAACATCAATCCGATTCAGCGGAAGGTCCGAGGGCACACGTGGCCATGGGGGCCCTGGCCCAGCAGGGGGGGCGGGGGCAGGCGGCCCAGTCGCCACGGGCTCCCCCGGGGCCAGGATGCAACACTCAGCCATGACACCAGAGGACAAGGCCTCCGGCGCCGTGGCAGCGTGGACAGGTGGCCACTGAGGGACGGGGCCTCCCAAGGGCATAGACCAACGCCGGTCGCCACGCTCATTGCACCAGCAAGGACGGGGGTTCTCAGACCAGAAATCCCACAGCAGGGGCAGACACCGGGTGGTGAGGAAATTCTCATGGGAGCCAACGTCAGGGAAAAGGGGCCTGAGGGCAATAATGACGGGAATAAGGGGGAGCTGAGAGGTAATAACGGTGCGGAATCAGGGAGGCTTAAGCAAGGCAGCCCAAACTCTCTAGTTTCTCAGGGTTACAGAGACCACAGGACAAAAACACACGTCTGACAAGATAAAAGGGGAAGAAGGCTCAGAAGTGGGCTTCCCCTCACTGCCCACTGGGGCACCTGAGCCTGGCAGGGGGAGCCCGTGGTGGGTGGGAACGGGGAAAACACTGAGCCACCTGGGGCCCTCCTGGGTGCTGGCACCTGACGGGCTCTCTGTGACCCCAGCCTGGCAACCAGGAGCAGCTCGGGAGAGTGGGCAGCCCTCCTGCTCCGTCCCTGGGACCTGCCGGTTCCCGAGGAGCCACCAGGCCTGCCTGCCTCCCGACAAAGGTCAGCAGGACATCGGACGGCCCCGTGGTCCAGGCCTGGCACCACGATGGAGGGTCAGGACGGGTCAGACATCTTGGGGGCACAGTCAAGGACCACACACATGCGCGAACACCGTCAGACCTGCCCTAGGTCCCCTAGGACTGTGCGGAGTAGCCGGCAGAAGGGGCGGGTGGCCGGCGGGACGCACCACAGAGCCACGCTCCCCGGACAGACACAGCCCGCGCCGCGGCCCTGCCGGGAGAGCCACGGGGGCTCCCGTCCCCAGACAGACGGCGAGCAGGGTGCGCACATCGGGGCCCCCCGCCCCGGCCTCACACGTCCCTTCCATGAGGTCACAGTTCCAGGGCCCTGTGAGAGCGTGGCCGCCCCCGGGGGACTGTGCTGGTTATTTCGGGGGTGGCCTTCTCTGGGACGGTTTCCCACAGTGTCTTTTCTCCACTGATACTTTCCGTCTTCGTATTCAGCTTTTCCACCGACACTCAGGGTTTTTTCTTGGTCGAGTATTTTGAACTGCAGGTAACATGTGACCCTCGGAGCTGTCAGAGACCTGAAAGAGGAACCTTCGCTTTGCTGAGAGTCAGACGTCCCTGCGACAGGATGTGGTGAGCTGTTACACCACAATTAAATTTAATGAGAAAGGTTTTTTCCCTTATATTTAAGTTTTCTCTAAAATGCTCCCAAGGTGGAAACTACTGTTTTTTTCCTAAAACTTATGTGGCAATTTGCGTTTTGGTCTTCACCTGGGATCCGCACGCAGGACACAGACACACCTACACCACCTCTTTGCACGTAGCTGGACTGGACTGAAGAGAAAACTCGTCTTTTACGACATTTAAAAACTCGAACGTACGCAGCACAGGCACAGCCCTCGCCGGCGCCCATGGCCTCTGCAGACGCGCTGCCCTGTTCCGGCCACGCAAACAGCTCACGGCTATTTATAAAGAAGCAAATTAACTACTCCAGCGGAGGGTCCTTTTTAAAGCGAAATTTTGGTACTTTCACGTAATGAGTTTCTTTTTCATCACCATTTTGGAAAAAAATTGAGCTTAAAACTCCATGTCGGGGCACCTGGGGGGCTCAGTTGTTGGGTGTCTGCCCCCGGCTCGGGTCATGACCCCAGGGTCCTGGGATGAAGCCCCGCATCAGCCTGCTTCTCCCCCCCCCCCACTCCCCCCGCTCTCGCGGTCTCCCCCTCGCTGTCAAATAAATACACAAAATCTTTTGAAAAAACAAAACTAAACTTCCTGTTGTAGCAAAGCACCTCACTTCAACGTCGGGCTTCACTCACGGGCTCTCGCAGGACTCCGGGGCGTGGGAACGGCCTGGATCTCAGTTTTAGACATTTTGCTTTTAAGCCAAGTTTCCCCATGTTTCTGAACTCTTGGTTCCCGAAAGCGGCTAAGGTTCTCAAATCACAGTTTCAGGAATGAGCCGCTTCCCGTGGTGGCCCAGCATGTTCTCGGCCCCGTGGGTCCTAAGCAGGGGCCCAGGGCCTGTCGCCAGCAGTCCCACAAGGGAGGGAAGGTGGACTTCACGTTACGGGTCTTGTAAACAGAGGGTCCACGGGAGGGTCGGGGAGGGAGACACGGGCCCTGGGGCTGACGGGGAGGGGAGCGCTCCACCAGGCCGGGGCCGGCACCGGCACCCACCGGTCCCCCTCCTCCCACCCCGCCCCTGCACTCTGTCCCTGTGTCCGGCCCTGGGCTGGCCTGCGCACTCAGCACACAGAACCTGGTGTCCGGGGCAGAGCCTGCAGGTCCCCTGCCGGGGCACGTGCGGCTCAAAGCCAACACCCGCCCCGCACCCGCCCCACACCCCCAAACACGGCGTTCTCTTCTGCTCAAGCTAAAAGGACGATGTTTTTAGTCATTTCTCCTGGACTAGCTATTGCCTTAAACGTGCGTGTCTCTCCACACGGAGGAGACACCGTGAGCAGGGGACACACAGGGTCCGTCCGGCCACCTGCGGTCCAGGGACGCTCCTCTGCGCATGACGAGGGGGTCCGGCCGTCCCTGTCCCACGCGGGGCCGACGGCAAGGCCAGAGGAGACCCGCGGACACGTGACATCAGAGCCCTCCTTCCAAAGTCCCCGTAGCGCGGCCCGGCCGTCCCAAGGGCCGCACACACGTGAGGGCTCTGGGAGGGCGCCTGGTCCGCGCGACGCACAGACGCCCGCGGCTCAGAATCCGCGTTTCGGAGCTGACACCGAGGGCACCCGGGCCGCCTGCTGGGAGTTCTCGGCCTCGGAGGCCACCTGCTCGTGGCCGTCGTGACCATGAGGGCACGGGGCCTCTTCGGGGTGCCCCGACGTCGTCCAGTGTCCTCCTTCCGACTCCAAGGGGAGAAGCGACAGCGTGTACGTGCCCACGGGACTCTGAATGACGGGACGGGAGGAACGTGAGCCTGCATCCCTGGGACGAGAAAGGACGTCGACACGAGGCGTGTCGCATGGTCAGCGTGAACACACACAGACTCTGGGAGGAGAAGCAGCTCCTGGAAAGAGGCAAAAATGACGAGGAGAAGATCCGGCCGGACCTCCTAGTCCGCAGACGGGGCCCGGTCGTGAGTGGACCCATCGGAAACGACCGTCCTGACGATCCCGCGACCTCTGACCTGCCCAAACCTTGGTTCTCCCAGTTCACACCACGTCACGCAGACGATCGGTCGGGTCACGAGCAACAGGAGGCCCGTGACCTTCCTCTGTAAAAAGACAGGAGCCGTGCACAGCCCGGACCTGTGCTGTCGGGGGCGGGCGCGGCTGGGGACCGGAGCGCGGAGACCTGGGTCCTGCCCTCACCCCGCCCCGCACCAGGCTGCAGCCGGAGGGTGTCCGTCGTGCGAGTGACGGCCCGGCCACCAGCCTTTCTGCTCCCCGAGCCGGGGCGTCTTCCGTCATCTCGAAGGGAGAAACACACCCTCCTGCCCGGAGCTCTGGGTGCCGAGCGTTACAATGGCGGGAAGCTCACAGAGGCCTCCCCGGTCACGTGGGAGCTGGACACCGTTACTGTTCCTCATTTGAAGACAGGCCCAGAGAAGGCAGGGGACGGGTCTGTCATGGAGCGCCGTCGGCGCGGCTGGCCTCCCCCGGGGCACAGTGGCCCCAGGTGCCGCCCAGGACAGCAATGGGAAGAGGGGCCTGGGGCCATGCAGGGGTCTCTGTCTCTGTCCTTTGGCAGGAACCGCCAGAGTCGTGGAGCCCACATGCGGGCTTTGGGGAGGGAAGGCACGGGAGGGGCAGGCTCTGGAAGCTTCTACGCGGCTGTCCACACTGATGCCGACCTCCGTTCTTAGGAGCCAGGTCTTGGCCTGGGCGTGAGGACTCTAGGCCAGCAATGTTACCCAGCCACACTGCGTCGTCCTTGCTAAAGAAGTTCATCAGGGCGGGCCAGGACCCCACTTTGCTAATAGCACACGTGTGACAACTGTTTTAAAAATGTAGTGACCGCTGCACGTGCGTGTCAGCCGGCCACAGCGCCCAGTTCCGAAGCGCCGCCTCCTTCTCGACAGGTCGGCTCTCACGAGGGGACCCCGGCCTGCGGACTGTGCAAGATCAACAACAACCGCTCCACTGCGTGGCCCACCGCCGGCCGCACCGGGACGCCGTCAGCCTTTCACCTCCGTTTGTCTGTTTGCTCGTTTGTGGGTCTTTTTACCTTTTATAAAAATTTAGATTCACTTAGTTTCTGACAGTGTCCAAGGGCCCGTCGGTTGTGAATAACACGCAGGGCCCTTCACGACTGGTCCCCACGTCCCGTCTTCACAAAGAGAACCGCTTTCCAGAAGCCGCCTTTGTCCTTGAAACAAAAGCAACGTGGGCGACCAAGAGGCCGGAATGATCCGCGGGGACTGCGTTCCCGGGCGGATCCCTGCAGCCACATCCGCGCCGCGTCCTGCCCGTGGGCCCCTCAGCGCTCGCGGTCCCGCGAAGGACTGTGTGTAAAGACGTACAGAAAAGTCAAGTGCTCACTCGGTGCTCCGCTGAGGGACAGACCATGTTCCTCACGCAGAACAAACCATCCGAAACTTTCTTGTTTTTAAGGGAAAGCCAAAATAGCTGCGTGAAGAGCAGAGCAAACAGGAAGGCCAGTCTTTCCCATTCCTACAACTAAAAGATAATTTAAAAACGTATTTGCTGACTTTCCCAGAAAACACAGCTTTAGCTAAACTCAGCGTCGTGGCCGAGAGCGTGATCGTTCCGGCAGCCGCCGTCCAACCAGAAACACCGCGGCCGGGTCGCATCCGTCGTGCTCGCGCCTCACGGCAGGCAGGGATCCGGGCCAGGGAGGGACGCCGCGCGCAGGGGTGCGAGCTGTGGGCCTCCCGCGGCGCACGGTTCCCGCCGACCCGGGTGCGCGGGGCCCCGAGCAGGAGCACCAGCTCCCTCCGTCGCAGAAAGCGCTGGCGCAGGGGCCGCCTGCGGGCACCACGATTACAGCCGCGATTTGGGAACCGGGAAGCGAAGGGGAGAAAACGTGCTTTTGTGTCCCTGGAGCAGGTGCGGCTCTGGGCAGCGACGCCCCGGCTGTGGGCACGGGGGGAAACTGAGGCCGTCTCCCGGGGCGGTTATTTTTTGGAAGAGGCAAGCGTCTCACGAAGTCTGCTGTGCACACGCCCCCGTTCACAGGCCAGCGCCGTGTCCGTGGCCCGGCAGGGGCAGCGGGCTGGGCGTCCACGTGGCCCTGCACGGCCCCCCGGCGACAGCGGGCCTGTCGCGACCCCAGCAACTCTGAAAATGCTGCGACATCGCCGAAGCCCCTGCTTTACTTCTCGGACTTTTTCAAAGACACTTTGTGAGGCGGCGGAAAATGAGGCCGACTCTCAAGTTCCATTAAGAAGCGAGTTCTGCGCTACCTCGGGTGTCCGGGACCCATTTCAGCCTTCACTTATTTTTACCTTTTTAATCATAATAAGCCACTGCCACGGGGCCTGCTATTTTTGGAAAGAGGGGACGGGACGGTGGAGTCTGAATGACAACAAGTCACAGTTTAAATAAAACATGACCCTCCCTAGTGCGCGTGGGGCTGTCACTGCCGGGCACCGCTGTCACACGGCACTGTCAGCCGTTAAAACAGAATAATTTTCCTGCCTGCAGTGCCTGCTTCCTTATTTAGCCCGAATCCTCCAAATAATGCAAAGGCCCGTGTGGAAACTCCAGCCTCACGGGGACCGACCAGCCACGTGACGGGGCTCCGCGGGCCGCCCCGCTCCTGCCGCACGGTGGCCGGCCTGGGCTCCCGCAGCACCTGGCCCATTTTCTCATCTACCCGAACTCATCCCACAGTTGCCAAACCTCCAGCAAGTATTTTTCCAGCGCTTTCCTTGTGCCGCTAAAAAATACATTCCCCCCAGATGAAGACATTTCTATTCACACAGAATTAACAGAATTTAAAAAATAAAAGATGAAAAAATGTCCCTTAATTAAAAAGTAACAATGTCACGTGGAGCGAGGGAGGGACGGGGTGAGTGGCCGTGCAGGCCAGCCAGGCCGCGGCCCCCAGTCACCCTGTCCGGGGACACAAGTCGGGGCCTCGACGTAAGAGGGGATAACAACGCGGGTCCTTCCCTTCCATGGGCAGCGGAGGACACAGCCACGCTCCTGGGCCAGCGGCGGGAAGGGCCACGATCCGTCAGCTCAGCCGGCCACGTGCCCACGACCCCGGTTTGCCCAGAAGCAGCTGCTCATTATGGAGGCGAAGGAGAGGCTCGGGCTGCCCGTTCTTGGCTTCAGGGGAAGTGAACCCTTCTGATGGGTTCAGTTGGAAGTAATCCCTCACTTTACCAGAGAACCACCAGCAATTTTCTTAGCTGTGACTGTCACACTGAGATCACGAAAGAAAGTGGCCGCTTAACAAGGCATCTGTACCGAGGGACGGCGGGACTCAGATGTGAGGTCCAGGACCTGGTCCCTCGCCATCTCAGCAACGACCAGCACACGGCGGCTGAGGGAACAGCGCCCTGTCTCACCCGCCCTGACTGTGGACCTTGGCGAAAGCACGTGGGAACCGCCTGTACTGTTACTACGCTCTCGTGGGCGTTGACTTTGCCGTCATTAAAAACCACACCGCCTTCAGAGAGAAGCTGGAGCCCAGGAGACGCAGGTGACGGCCGGTCAGCCTCGGCCTCTGGCCTGCATTCCGGCAGCTGCTTGGAGGCCGAGCCCATGCCACGGCGAGGCCAGGACCACCCCCTGCTGTCCAGCTGTGCACCTGTGCCCAGAGCCTGGCCGGGATGCTGCCGCCCAGGACACCCGCGCCCCACTCCTGGCTCTGCCGGCCACTTCAGAAAAGGCCAGAGGGAACCTCGCCCGTGCACACAGGAGCCTTGTGAAACACTACTCTTTACCATAGTCTCTGCTCTCTGTCCCCAGGAGATGGAGCCCACCCTGAAGGTAGAAATTGCACCCACGAGTACTGAGAAAACTGACCGACAGCAGAAGCTGCTTCTTTATTCTGGAAAGATCTGAACAGAAAGATCACAGAAGGCAAGCGACTCCCAGAAACTCCCAGTTCGGGGAGCGACAGGGTGGAGGAGGGGCAGAGCCACAAAGCGCCGGCCGGGGCGGCGGGCCTCCTGGTTTCTAGGAATGGAAAAGCACCCAAGATTGAATTTTTGTATCGATTATCCAATTATTAATCTTTACAGAAGCTGCTGCAGCGCCGCACGTAATGAGTAATTCATCACAGAACAGGAGAGGCCACAGAGGCCGCGCTCCCTGCAGGAGGCCGTTAAGTTTCCTGTAATTGCCCGTTGCTGGAGCCTGCGTTGGTCCTAATCAAATCAGCAGGGCTGGCGCGAACGCACTCTAATTGACTTTATGTCATGAGCACACACCCCTGGCGATCACCAAAACGGGCGGCCTGGCCGGATCACCACGGTCCCAAAGACCGCGTCCCCGCCCGAGGTGGAGCGGCCATTTCCAACGGTACCTGAAGGGACAGGTGCGAGCGGTCCCCTGAGCGCGGGAGGGGAGCACGCGGTCGGACGTGTGACCACGGCGGGGGGGGGGGTGCGGGCAGGGCTGCCGTCTGGGGCAGAGCCGAGCGCTCCCACCGGCAGACGGAGCCCACGCCTGCCCACGGGCCCCGTCCCCTGGAGCCCGCCCACCGAGTGAGGCAGCATTTCCCACAAGGAGCGGAGACTTGCCGGAGGGACCCAGTACGGATCGCTGTTGAAACTCAGCTCTTGTCCTTCTCCTCCAAGAGGTCCTCCCTGAAACACGGCCTGGGCCCTCAGACTCCGGGCGTGGGCGCTGTCCTTCACGTGGCAGCCGGCCGCTGCCCGCCGGGAGCACGGCCCTGTGGGCTCGCGCATCACTCACTCTCGCGCCGTGGGCTGCTCCACCGGCTCTGCCCGCTGCCCTCGGGGCTTTCCAGCGGCCAGAGAGTGGACGTGGGCGCGGGTCCCGAGGGCCCTGTGATGCCGGGACACAGCGAAGAGTCTGCAAATACGACTACTGCGGCCTCTCCTGAGAGCCCATCCGCCCTCTGCGGAAGTTTCCAAGGACTGAGCACGGGGAGGACAGAGCCGAGGCCGTGGCTCAGGCCACGGTCACGTCGGTGCCACGCCAGCGGGGCGGCCTCCTGCCCGTGGGCTTTCTCCCGCTCCATGGGCCCCGGGCCTTCCGTGTGGAAAATCTCACATCAACTCTCTGCTCCACTAACTCTGAAGAAGACTTAAAATGTGTCCTCCGGGGGACCGGGGCGGCTGCGTCTCCTGAGCGCCGGCTCTTGGTTTCGGCTCCAGCCGTGATCTCGGGGTCGTGGGACGGAGCCCACGTTGGCTCTGCGGTCAGCGGGGAACAGACAGTCTCTCCCTCCGACCCTCCCCCGACCCGCCTGCGCGCTTTTTCCTCAAATAAGTTCACAAATACGAATAAAGACGATGTCCTCACCAGAAGCGGTGCGTGGGGAACGAGCGGCTTACATACATTTGTCACGACAGGCGGCGACTCACACCGGACGGGGCTGCAGACTTCCCGGCGAAGCCGTGTCCGACTTTGCCGAGCTCCTCCTTGCACGGAGATGAGGCTGCGGCTATGCCCCCAGCACAGAGTGCTCCCGACCGCCGCCCACGATGGGAACGGGGGTCCCCAAGCACCATCCAGGGCTGTGCCCGAGGCCAGCCCGGCACCACAAGGCCAGGCTGCACGCCGTCCCCACAAGCTGCCGGAGGCCCAGAGACGCCCCGGGCATGTGGCACAAAGAGACGACTCATCGAAAAGCTGAGCTCGGGGGCCCTGGTCAAGGGGACCTGAGATGCTTGAAGAAGCCCCCAAGAGTGTAAAGACGCTCCCGGTGCCCAGGGCCACCATCGGCAGGGATGAGAGGATGTTTCCAAACCCACAGCCCGGCTCCATGCGGCCGGGGACACTGAGGGCCTGGGAAGAAGCCACCCAGAGGGTCGTGCCCTTTCAAGCTCTGCTCACCTTCCCGTCATTGAATGAACGTGCTGGGCGCCCCCGCTGAGCGAGGCTCCCACCCCAGGGCCCTGGCTCCTCCCAGGGCAAAGGGGCTCTTCCCGGCTCTAGGAGCCGCCGCTGTGCCCGGCCCCCCCAGGGCTCTCCCACAGCAGGCTGGAACGGCTGTTTACGGTGGGCGCCAGAGCTCCCCGACCCCGCTGCCCACCTGGCCTTGAAAACACAGAAACAGGAAGCAGAGCAGAGGAGGAAGCGGCAGGCCAGGGAAGGGCCGGGTCTGGTAAAAGCCCCGCTCAAAAGCCCAGGTCAGAGCTCATCCCTAGGGAGCCCAGCACAGCTCCGGAGAAACGCCCGTCAAAGTCATCCATCACCCAGTTTCCCGGCCCCGCTGCCCGCTGCGCTAACGGGACAGGAAGCTGCACGCGGGGCGGAAAGCCGACGCTCGTCCCGTGGAAACCACCGTTTCCATCTCCGAGGGGAACAGAACATCAACACCGCGGTTAGCGGTGATGAGAGATAAAGACTGGCGAGCGGCGGGGGGTGGGGGGGGCGCGGACACCCTTGCCGGCGTTCGGAAGGACGGTCCAACGTGCGTTTTCCATTCTCTGCATCCAGAGAAACGCCCAATGAGCCGACAGACACCCAGTGAGCACCGGGGGCCAGCCCCAGCCCCGCCACAGACGCGCTGGCCTGCACTTGCTCCCGAGTGTGGCCACAGACCTTCCCGCTGGAGCCAGAGGAAGCCCGCGGTGACCGATGGGCCGGGCCCGGCGCTGCCGCCTCCCTCCCCCGCGCCCCCCTCTGTCCACCATCTGCCAAGAGGAAATAACTCGGCTGTGCCGGAGCCTGGGGTCCCAGAAAACAATCTCAAATCCACAAAAGTAACTGAAGTTCGCTTCTACTGCACCACTCGGCTCCATTCTGGTTTTTACTACAATGTCAACAAGAGTTTGACGTGTGTTAAAGTTTAGGTTCTTAAATCTGAGTGATATACAGTAATTTACAGCTTGCTGGCAACAGCTCCTGTGGAAAAAAACGGAAAGTGCATAGAAAGGCAATTCTAAGCTTGACATTGTGAAGACGGGGAGCGAGGCCAACAGCAGCGGCCTGCGTGGCTTTCCCCCCAGGGACGGCGGCCGTGCCGTGGGCCAGGGGCACGCTCCCCGTCACCGACCTGGTCCAGGGACGGCAAGTGAGAGGAAATGTCCTAAAATGCAATTTCTCGAGCGAAATGCTCTCGGATGTCAGCCAGGTCACACGTGCCACCACCACCACCTCATCTGGGGTCTCTGTGGAAAGCAGGTCCCGCAAAATGCCCTGAGCAGGGCCTCTGGGGAAGAAAGCACTGCCCGACCCCTAAGGTCGCACCTCTCAGCTGCCCAGAGGGTGTGGATGTGGACGGTGGGCTGAGACGCTCCCCGGTGTCCAGCCTCGCTGGAACCGTCCACACAGACACACAGGACCGCACGCTGGCCAACTAGCCCGTTTGATGGGCACAGAAGACAGAAGACGGACCAGGCCGTCCCCAAGGACTGACTGTGAAACCCCCGCCTGTGGGCCCCACCTCGGCTCTGGGTCCCGCTGCCTGCTCTGTGTGAGCAGACGAGGCTCCAGGGGCCGGCAGAGCTCCCCCACGCCTGCGGCACCTGCCCCTTCCTCCTGCCGGCGGCTCGGGCTGGAGCCAGACCTCGGGCGAATCACAGGCTGGTTTCTGGGTGTTGCTGAGGCCCTGAGCTGCTGCCGTCCTCCGGCCCCCTTCCTGCCCTATCTACAGTAACAGCAGCTGCGGGGCCTGATAGGGCCGGTCCCAGGGAAGCCTGCACCCTTGGGTGGGAGAGAGGACGGCCGGGGCTGATAAGGCCGCCCCAGGCCCCCGGGCCTGATGACCGCATCCTGCGCCGTCTGCCTGCTTCCCGACACAAGAGAGCCGGCCCCGGGCTCTGGGGCGATAGCGCTGGGAGGGGAGGGTCTGGCTGACCGGCCTATTGTGCAGAGTATCAGGCTCTGATTAGCGGGGGTCCCCTGGGCCCGATAAGGGCGGATGCGTCAGAGGGGAATAGACGCTTTGTTCTTTACTGTGTGCCGTCCACGCTGTAATCTGGAAGGAGGGCCCTGCTTTAAAATTCAAAGTGAAAATCAAGGCAAAGGGACTCACAGCTCCACGCGCCCCACCGAGAACACGCGTCCGTCATGGCCAGAGAACGTGGCCCTCAGCACGTGGCCAGAGGCGGAGGAGCTCCTGCTACGCAGTCCGTGTCTCCCGCACAGTCCTTCATTCAGCGAAACAGGAGATAACGCAGAAGCGCACGTATATTCGTTCCCTCAGAACAAGTCTGCCATCGGCATCACGTCGGTGCCACAGAAAAACAGGACTTTGCTCCCCACGCTGCGAGGAGAAGGGGTCGGGGGCTGTCCATGTGGCACAGGGGACACCCAGCAGGACAACACGGGCCTCGCACTGAGCAGCGGCGTCTCCCCCCCGTGCCGAGTGACTCGCCCTGAACGCCTGCGAAGGGAAGTCCCTAGAGCCACAGCAAAGATTCAGACGCCCCCTCCCAGGGGACAGTCCCACGCAGGGCACTGCTGCCTCCTGAGGTCATGGAGGACGAGCGGCTCGTGTCTGGCTACTCTGCCTCCGCCTCGGTTTCCGAGGTCCGTCCCGGCGCGGTGCGGCGGAGTGACGGGCCCTTGTGTGCTTGGGGCGCCTCTCCTGTCTGTGTGCGGCCTTCGTGTGGACGTGGCGGTGGACTTCTTGTGGGCCGACACCTAAGACTGGAACGGACAAGTCACAGGACGACGTCACGGCCCTCCGAAGACACCACCACGTGGCCGTGGCACCCAACGTGTCCGTGGGTGGCAGCGGGGCTCCCGTCCCTTCTGCCGCCCGCGGCCGCTCGGACAGGTAGGGCAGAGCTCTCCGCTGCCACCACACCTGCTTCCCCACGACTGAAGCTGCAGAGTCCGCTTCTGTGTGTCTACGAACATTCACACATCTTCTTGGAGAAATGTTTGCTTGCATCTTACAGCCCGGTTTTTGACTAGGTTGTCTTCTTAGCATTGAGACAAAAGTTTTTGGCATATTCTGAATATAAGCCCTCTATCAGACCTGCACTTTGAAAATATATTCCTTTGGTTCATATGTTCTTTTGTTCATCTTCTCACTATCGTAACAGTTCTTTCAAAGCAGGAAAAATGTGAATTTTGATGGGGTCTCGTTTGCCAGTGTTTTGGTATCGGACTATGTTTTTGGTATTATACCTAAAAGATCTTTGCCTAATCTAAGGTCTGGAAGACATTTCTCATATACTAGGCACTGCATGGTTTACTGTCTTAGCCTTCACATTTAATTCTAGGACCAATTTTGAGAATTTTGTGTACCATGTGGGGTTAAAGGTGCAAGTTCATTCTTCTGCACGTGAACACCCAGCTGTTAACGTCCTCATTTGTTAAAAGGATATTCTTTGCCCTGGTTAAATGGCTCAGCATTTTTGTTAAAAATCAATTTACCATAAATAGAAGGATTTCTGAAGTCCAGATTCTGTCCATTGATCTAGATGTCTTCTGCTAATATGACACTGTCTTGATTATTATAGATTTATAGTAAGTCTTAAATCGGGAAGTATGTTTTCCTGCTTTGTTCATTGTTTTCAAAATTGTTCTGGCTACTCTGGGAACCTTTGAAATTCCATATGAATTCTAGGATCATTTTATCATTTGTCATGTTCCTGAAAAACACAAACCCAAAAAACCTGCTTGAATTTTGATAGGGATTGCATCGATTCTATCCATTAATTCCATTAATTCCGCTGTGATCAGAATTGAGTCTTTAAAATGTATTCAGGCTTGTTTTATAACCTAGAAAGTCTGTCCTGGAGAATGTTCCACGAGCACGGCATTCTGTGGAGTGTTTCATACATGGCTTCCAGGTCTGTCCAGCTGCTTGGCGGTGCCGTTCAACTGTTATATTCTTGTTGGCTTGGCATCTAGTTGCTGTATTACCGACTGTTCTGTCCGTTACTGACAGTTTGTAGCGAGATCTCCAGATACCATTTTTTAACTGTCTTTCAGTTTATCCCTTCAAAATCTAGATATTTTTGTTTCATGTATTATGTGGTTCTATCTTTTTAGGTGCAAAAATATTTGTAATTATTATGTCTGCCTGCTCAATTTACATTTTAGTCATTATAAAATATCCCTTTTTGTCTCCAGCAATACTTTCTTTGGTCTTAAATTGATTTTGTCTAATATTAGTATCGATACTCCAGATCTCTTTTGTTCACTCTTTACCTTGTAAAATTATCCATCCTTCTAATTTCAACTATTTGTGTCTTTAAATGTAAAGTAAGTCTTCTGGAGACAGTGTATAGTTGGATCTTAATTTGTTTGTTTTTTCCCCTAATCCAGTCTGACAACTGTCACCTTTTTTTTAATTGGAGTGTTTGTTTCATTTACATTTAATGTAATTTTGCTGTAGGATTTATATTTGCCATTTTGTTGTTTGTTTTCCATGTCTTATGGGTTTTTTGTTGTTGTTGT
The DNA here is from genome assembly GCF_020171115.1 of Neogale vison. NCBI lineage: Eukaryota > Metazoa > Chordata > Mammalia > Carnivora > Mustelidae > Neogale > Neogale vison. The sequence goes on from NC_058093.1 coordinate 124,106,149, forward strand.
TGTTGTTTTGTTGTTTCTATCATCTTCCGTTATTGCCTTCTTCTGTGTTAAACAGATGTTCTAACATATCACTTAAATATGGATTTGGTGGGTTGGTTGGTTGGTTTGTTTTACTCTGTATATTTTTAAGTTAGCTTCTTTATGGTTCCTCTAGAGATTACGATACACATCTTAACTTAAAAATTCTATTTCAGCTAATTAATATTAACTGGTTTCTAATAACATATGGAAGTTTGTTTTACTACAGCTTCCTTCCCTACCCTTTCCTTTCTGTTGCTGCTGCCACACCAATGACATCTTGATATAAACCCATCAAACATTTTTGTCATTTTTGTCTCATGTATTTTCTTTTAAATAAGTTTGGAGGAAAAAGGATGTATTAAAAATGTATTAAATGTATTAAAAAAAGATGTATTAAAAATATGTATTCTTTCTTTATCTACATAATTACTTTTTATCAATGCTTTTAATTTCTTTGTGTGGATCTGAGCAGCCAACAGCCAAGAGGACGCCTTTCAATGCGGCTTGTGGGTCAGGTCTGCTGGCAACAAAATTTCTGACCCAGTAATGGTTTTATTTCTCCTTCTTTTTAAAGCTAGTTTTGCTAGATACTGGCTTCTTGATCAACGGGCTTTTCTTTCTTTCAACGGTCTTTTTCTTTGCGGCCCTGTGATTGCTAGTGAGGTCAGCTGTTAATCCTACTGAAGGTGCCACATATCTGATGACTTGCTTTTCTCTTGCTGCTTTCAGGACTGTTTTTCCTTGACTTTCGACAGTATGGCTATAATATATTTAGATATGAATCTAAGGGTTTATTCTACTTGGAATTTGTTGATTTGGGGGGATGTGTACATTTTTTTTAAACAAATTTGGGGAGATTTTAGCCAATATTCCCTCAGATAAGTTTTCTACCCCTTTCTCTCTCCTCTCTTTCTGCATTCCCAATATGCCTGTGTTTGCATGTTTTATGGTATACCACATGTTCAGTTTTATTCTTTTTCCTTTCTACTCCTCAGACTGGGTAAGCTATAGACATTTTTTCAAGTTTGTTGATTCTTTTCCTCTGCCAACTCCAATCTGCTGTTCAGCCCCTATAATTCTACATCAGTTATTGTACTTTGCAAGACTAGAATGTCTATTTAGCCTTTTTAAAAACTTTTAATCTCATTATTGATATTCTCCATCTGGTGAGACATTACTGTCCTACTTTCCTTTACTTCTTTAAACACACTTTCCTTTGGTTCTCTGAATGTATCTACAGCAGCTGATTTAAAGGCAGTCCTGCTAAGTCCCACACCTGAGCCCTCGCAGGCACACGCGGTATATGCCTTTGGGTTGTTTCTTCCTCTTCTGCAGGGGACGTGTTTTCAACTTTCTTTGCATGTTTTATAATTTTTTAGTTGAAAACTAGACAGTACAGACGATACATATTGTAGCAACTTTGGAATTAGCCTCCTCCCCCAGTAGGGTTTGCTGTTATTGCTGGGCTATTTTTTTTCTTCCCTTGATGCTGATGTTTGATGAGTGACTTTTCTGGACTCATTCTGTAGGGGTCCTGTGTTCTCTGTGGTGTGTGGCCACTAAATCCTCTATTCCTCTTTTAAAAATCCTTGTTTTTACTTTTCAGTCTGGCTTCCCCAGGGTCATCCTCAGGGTGAGCAGGGCTAACGGTCAGTCAGCTATCCATCAAGAGTTTTCTCTAAATGCCTTAGGTCTCCATCTTCTGTCAATGGGATCGAACTGCAGGCGAGCCACGGGTCAGCCCTAGTTCCTACTTCTGTTTATGTGCAGGTCTCTAGGCCGGCCGGAGGTGACGGACCTGGCCCTTTCTTTTCCCATGTCTTTCCTGAGCATGTGCACGTCCATATGCAGACTCCCGATTCCCAGGAATGTGCTGGGGCTTTTCCAACCCCCCTGCAGGCACTGAGTGTGGCTAGGCTCCCATTTGCCCCAGCTGATATCACAGCCTTGGCTGCTCCCGCAAGCAAGAGCCCAGCCATCTGCTGTTTTGGTCATGGCCTGGGAAGACGATGTTTCCAGGGAGGTTCACCGTCAGTCAGATACTGTTTGCACGTTGGACAGGGTTTTCAACAGAGCCCTAAAAGAGGCCAGTCTCCTTCACTGTCAGTGAAGCTGCTGGCTTTCTACAGCTGCGCTCCGGGGGCTGGGGAAGGCGGATGGGAGTGGCCCCCCTGAGACCACTGCAGATCCCACTCTTCTTAGCAGGATCTAGTTTTTCTTGAATAAATGCTTTTCTGTTTGTTCTGCCTCTTTGGTGAATTTCCAGATTGTAAAATAATGGATTTGATAGATCTCAGTATTTCTGTTGCTTTTTCAGGGAGTGCTGACTCCCCGAGGCCCTCCCCCTCCCACCCTAGAAGTCCTGCCTGTCTTCCTGTCCTTCTTGAGCCACCAGAAAGTGCCTCGGGTAATGGCCAGGTGTTCTCTGACCAAGAAGAAAAAACACGGCAGTCCTCTTCAGCTTGCAAGGCCAACTCATACTTGAAAGTCAGACTTTGAAGCAGAAATCTTCGCATATCACACGTCTAGAAGAGGAAGAAACCCTCAGTACTAGAGCCGAAACTTGGGAGAGCACAGAGACTGTTTAAGTCAGAGCCGGCAGACCCCCGCGGTGCTTCTGGCCTGGCCCGTGTTCGGTGTGACTGTGAGCAGGTCAGCGAGCCCGTCTCCTCTGTCTGTGGGGTCCACGTCGGCAGTTCTGGCCCACATGGGACTGTTCCAAGGTCGAAGATGTAAACTGAGACATACACGTGAAGTCACTTTGAAAAGCACCGGAGGCCGCCCATCGAGTGCTGTGACTGCGACTCGGGATTTCTGTTTGTCAACAGGATGTGTCACGCCAGACTGGGAACGGCTCTCTCAGCTCCGACGGGAAGATAATTACCACAATTCCAAGTCCCCACGTTCTTCTCTGCCTGGACTTGGTCGACATCTGTGAGCCAACGACCCGGTGCTCCTCAGGGATCCACAGGCAAGAATACAGTTTTGTACCAGGGAGATCACTTGAACGTGTCCGTGCCTGGCTGGCTCTGTGCCTGGAGCTCCAGGGGCAGGGGAGCCAAGTGCCTGGCTGGAGTTACAGGGCCCCGGCCGCTCTTGTGAAAACACAGTTGTCTGACAGCTGTGGGCAGAGCCCTCCACTGCCCTGGTCCCCACTCTCCCAAGGAGGTGTCTAGCTCGGACGGTCTGGCACCCACTGTGCTTTCTGAATGTGGCCATTGTGTTTCCAGATACCGGGCCGAATGGCTTCACGCTCCGGTGACGAGACACAGTGGTGCTCTTTGCTCACGGACCTGCAGGCGTCTGGGAGGAGCTCTCCTTCGCGAGTAAGAAAGCCCCATGAGCATCGGAGAAGGAGAAAGTGCAGAGCCCGGGCCAGCGCCGCACGACTTCATCTGTGGGGAGACAGAGCCATTGTAAGAACTGCTGGAAATGGGCTCACTTCTTCGCAGAAGAGACCAGCATCCCAGTCACGAAACGTCCACGCACGGACCTCCAGGCTACTCCGAGCGTGCCTGCGACCCAGGACAGAAACACGCGAGCATGCGTGCCGGCGCACAGGCCCTGTGCACGTCTGGGCGGCCGCTCCAAGCCCTCTGCGCTCCTGCCGCGGCGAGTGCCACTCGGTCGTGGGCAGACCTGAGAGGTTTCAGGCTCCTCCTGCGGGTCCCTCTCCGACACCACCTCCTCGTCTCTGATCAACGCTCATGGGGAGCAAGCTAATGCCTGTGACGGGGTGGGCATGGCCGGCTGACATTCGCGGAGAGCAACGGGGGTCACTGCCCCCCGAGGACCCAGAAAACACCCAGGCCACACGACCAGAAACACAGCGTGACCGGAAGCCCTTCCCACGTGCGGCTGACGTCCCTACAAGGCAAGACGGATAAGGGTGCCCAGAACAGATACCTCAGCTCCGGAGTCCCGGGAGTGGACGGCTCATCTGCTGCCCGTCGGAAGGGACAGCAGGGGCTCTGACGTCACAGCCCCGCAGCTTACGGGGCTGGGCGCTGGGGGCAGCACCGGCGTGTCTGTGCCCTACAGAGAGCCCAACCCACCGCCCTCCAGGAGCCGCGGCTGCCTCCCCCTTCTCTCCTCTCGGAGGGCGGCCCCCTGAGCACTGCCCTCCTGGCCATGCCGAGGACACAGGCCTCCCACAGGGTCTCCAGAGAAGCCGCTCACAGAGCCGCCGCCCCCGTGCCCGCAGTGCTCCGTCCCCGGGGTGTGTGGTGGGATTTTCATGCTGGAGACCCGCCTGCGGACAGGCCAGTGCGTGCAGGACGGGCCCTGGTGAACTCCCCTGTGGCTGCGTCCATCCAGCCGTCTCGCAGCAGCCGCCGTCGTAATGTTAACAACTGCACACGTCTGGTCACCGTGACACAGGCTCTTCCCATGTCATGAGGAACGGGGAAGGCCCCAGTCCTGGGCGCCAGGCCAGGTCAGTAAAACTCCCCATGAGCAGAGATTGTGTTCTCTCCCGGAGCAGCCTGGGCTCAGGGACGAGGGCGCAGAGCGGGGGACGCGATCCCGGCCGCCTGGTCCAGCTGCGCGTTGTTCTAATGACACGGGGACTTCCGGAGGCCTGAGCACTCCCGGTAGGGCTGACTGTGGCGCAGGAGGCGGGGCGGGCGGGGCGACCACGCGGCTGACGCTCGGACGGACCCACGGACGGACCCACGCCCGGCCCGCGAGCCCGAGGAGCCCCGAGGAGCCCCGAGGAGCTGTGACCCAGCAGCACAGCCGCCCATCCGCGGGGGCCTCTCGCACGAAGCCCAGGACAGCCCATGGCTCCGGAGGCGCCGAGAGCGCCGTCCCCGCAAATGCCGCGCACGAGACGGTGCCCCACGACATGCACTCGCGTGTGCACGTCAGCGACTGAAGGGACGGCCCGTGGCAGCCGGGGCCGCGCGGCTCGGGGCCACACACGGGCCACACAGAAATCACGGCAGCGAATCGCTCACGTGCGGCTTTCACGGCCCGGTTCAAAAATCTACATTTAAAATAACACGAGGCCCGTAAAACGACTCTTGTAAGGACACACGCCCGTAGTTCTGCCACGACGGAGAAGTCTGAACTGAAGCTTACGTCTTGTGAGTGTTGCTGGACCAAAGAAAAAACTACGATTCGTTTATTTATGGACCAAATACTTTTGAAATGAAACCAGAGAGCAGACTCAACCGAGAAACCGACAAAGCCCAAGAGAAAGCGGGGATCCGTCTTTCGGCGAGTCGCGTCGTGCCCTGAAGAGCGAGAAAGGTCTGGCAGGTGTGAACGCGGCTGCGCACAACGGCTCATGCGTCCGCACGCCCCCGCTCACTGCCACCGCATGGAACACTCCATTCTCACTTTTCTCATTCTACATTCCTGGAAAACAAAACCTCCAAAGAAACTCCGCCGGGGAGCCCAAACGGCCGCCCCCGGCTTCTGAACAGGGTCTTGCTCTTAAGAGCAGCCGTGGCCGCCGTTAGGCAAACGGACGGGCTCCCGACAACGCTGCTGCTGCGCAGGGAGAGGCCAGGGGCAGCACCTTCGTGCTTCCTGGCGTCGAGCGTCTCACCACAGCGGCCCGCCTGCCACCAACCAGGCCCTGCGTCCCTCCCCATGGTGGCCGGAGAGCTGTGTGAGTCCCAGCGTGCAGCCTCAGCCCCTGGGCACCCGGGAGGAGAAGGCCTCACGACCCCCAGGTTGTCACGGGGCTGTGGCCCCGCTGCCCCACCACCGACCGGTCTTTCCGGAAGCGGGCACTGACGCCCTGCGCGAAGCCGCCCCAGCCTCCCGCCCCTGCTGGCTGAGCCGTGTGTGGAAAGCTTTCCCATCAAGGCCACTTTGCGTCCATGCCATCTCACGTTCTAACAGGTTCTCGCTGCTGTTTCCATTTCCAGGCTGCAAATTCAGACACAGAGGAAAGGCCCGTGCCCTGCAGCGGGTCCCAACGCCCCTGTCCCATGCCACTGCCGCCTCCACCGCCTGCCATGGAACCTGAGACATGGCCTCACACGCCAGGAATGACCCCCCGAGCTCACTGATCACACTGAGCCCAACGGGTGAGGAGGACGGCAGAGGCCGAGACCCGGGACAGCGGAAGGGCTACGGCTCCAGCAGGGACGGGTGCCCCACTCCGGAAAGGCTCCTGCGGGGGCTGGGGGTGGGGGGCGCACCTGGACGGCTCAGATACACAACCGCAGGGGGAGGCCCTCCACGCCGCCCCCTCCCCTGCCCCACCCAAAATGGGTGGTTTGCAGATATTCTCCAGAAACTTCCTCTGCCCCAGAACAAGCAGGGGCTTCGATATTGCCCTGGTTTGCCAAGGTCATTTCCAAAACGCCCGATTGCGCAGACCGCTAAAACGGGAGGCTGGCAAAGGGCCACATCGTTGGTGCCAACTCGAGTCCTGCAGGGTTTCCAGGAGCCCCCGAGGTCAGGCCACACAACCAGGACGCCTGAGAATCCCACCCATCAGCCCCATCGGAAGGGCACCAGTTACAGCCCAGCCCCCAGCCCCCTGGGATTCAGGGGGGAAGCTCGGGGCTCAGGGCCCCGCATGCATGATGGTCACCTTGAGCCCGCGCTGACCAGTCTTCAGGGACTGACCAACTAGCTTGGCACAGGCCACATCCGCGTCAGCGCTCTGCCAGAGGCGTGGTTCCAGGGCGCCAGGGTCAGCGGACAGTCCCCTGACCTCTCAGCAGGGAGCCCCTCTTGCTCCCCTGAGAGAAATAGCCAGGCCCAGTCTGCGTCTTGCCTGCGGACTCGGGGTCTCCAGCCGCGCAGACACGGCAACGACCGCCCCGTCCGTTCTCCCGCCGGCAGAGACACGCCCGCCCGGCCCTCGTGTATGTTCTGGTTGCGGGGAGAGAAGTGCCAGCGCCCGCCAGTCTCCGCGGTCCCCTCCTGGGGGCGGCCATGCGGTCTCCGGGCCTGGAGACGCACCGCGGGGAAGCCTGAGCCGGGGAGGCTGTGCTCCCCACTGGCCTCTGTCAGCCTCAGGAAAGGCCGCTTGCGGGGGCTCGCTGGCCATGTCCACCACATCAGCTCCGGAAGGACGCACGGGGGACACTGGACCAGCCACTCCCGTAAGGGGTCCACGGCCAGCACGTGCTCCCTGGCCACTCGGGGCTCTGGCTGGGCTCCCCAGAGCGGCCCTGGAACAGCACGCGTGGGTGTGCGTGCAGGAAAACGTGCGCTCGTCCACATAGACCCGTCGTCCGCCTCCTGCGGGGCCTCCCGCTGCACCGCCCTGACCACAGCCCGTGTTCCGACCAAAAAATAAAAACAACGAATGAAGAACAACAAGCATCTTGTAAACGCTGTTGTCAGCTAAAGTGGAAAACCTTCCTTCACGCCTGGCCTGGGGTTGCAGGGCCCGTATTTCCAGCCCCCGAGGCAGAGAACGTATCGCACACCTGGCTGGCTCAGAACTTCAACCGGCGGGGGAGCGGGGGCGCCAGGGCCACAGGCATGGCCGGGAAGCGCCCACAGGCCCACAGGCAGCGGTCAGGGGGGCGGGGCCTGAGGCTCAGAGCAGGAGGAGCTCCCGGGAGGCCACGGCAACGTCGCTGGGGGGCGTGGGACCCTCCAGCACAGGTAGCAGCACACGGCGTTCACGACATCGGGGGCAGTAACACCAGGGCTGCTGTGGGCAGGTGCCCGGGAGGAAGTCTGAGCCGGGGGCCGGCAGGGAGGCGGGGGTTCCTGGCAGACAGGAGCCCCACAGCCCCTCTGCACCATGAGGCTGGAGCCCTGCCGACGAGGGCCCGTGCGGAGGGGTGTGCGGCGGCCAGCCCATAGCAATGAAGGGTCTGCGGGGGGCCGTCCCACGGAGGTTCGTCCTCCGGACCAAATCCTTGCCCACACGGTGAGCTGTGGTTCTGCGCGGTTCAGAGACGTGCTGGGGCCACGGCACCTTCGAGGACGGACCGGCAGCTATGGGCTCCCCTGGGGCAGGACACCCCCTTCACACCCTCACGAGGCTGCCTCTTTGCACGACAACCTTGGGGCAGCAAGACAGACCAGGAAGCTTGCCCAGTCGGTCACCCAAGCTCCCCTGAAAACACCGGAGGCCGGGACCTGGCGGGGAGTAGTGTCCGTGCCTCGGGCCCTCCCCGCTGCTCCCAAGACCACCCCACAACCCCTGGGGCACAGCCGAGCTCGCGGGGGAGCCAGGCAGGGAGCACGGCCACCGTGGGCCTCATGGGCCGTGGGAAACAGAATCCAAAAAGCAGCTGCTGCTGCTGAGTTTTGGGGTGTCTCCGACGGCCCCCCGGGGCCTGCGCCTCAGGGAGGGAGGACAGGGACCCACAGCATAGGTTCCAAGGACATCCCCAGGCTCAGGGACCAACCGTCTAAGGAACACAACTATGTGGCAGCCCTGAGTTAGGGATGGAGGAGCCTGGGGCCAGCCCCGTGTTCACTCCTGTAGACCAGAGTGTGGGAAACCCTGAAGCCCGGGAGCCCCGTCCAGCCTGGGGGCGATGGCTGGCGGCCAGACGCCGTGGCAGAGAAGGCTCCCGTGTCCCTGGGCCACCTTGCCCTGCAGCTTGGGAGCAACAGGCCCGGTCGTGCCAGCCCTTCTGGAACAGCAGCCCTAGGTGCCAAGGCCCTTCCAGAAACACTCCTCGCCAGCCTGGCCCCTGGGAGGCACACGGAGTGCGAACGCGGCAGAACTGCAACGTTTGTAGAGACAGCGGTGCTGGGAGAAGGGAGCCTTCATTGTCCGGCTGTGACTTTCAAGGAAAACAGCTAAAGGAGGCTGCAAGGCGCTGACCCCAGACACAGGGGAAGCCAGGGTGGTGTGCTGGGGAGGCTGCGGGCCGTGGGCCCACGCCGTCCCGAGCTCACACCCGCACCTGAGTCCAGCAGCCAGGGAGCTGGGCACGGCCCTGGAAAGGCTCACGCCCAGAAGACAGGAAGCGCCAGCAATGGGGCCTCGGCACCCACAGACACCATCCACGCGGGGCTAGGACGGCGCGGACTGGCCTGACAGTCCTGGGCAGCCACAGGGCCTCCGGTCACAGAGCTGACCCACGGGCAGTCAGGGAAGCAGCACACAGGAGGGCCACCCGCCTCCACGCAGCTCAGGTGGCGCCTCGGCCCCAAGGTCGCGACCCTGCGGGGTCGACGCTCCCAGAACAACGCAGTGTCACCCCTGATGCAGGGCGGACCCAGGCTCTGGATTCCAGCACGCGGCCCACCGGCCGGCGCGGCGAGCTCGTCCTCTGGCACCCGACCGGGCAACGGCAGCCGCGGTCCGGCACCAAGGGCCGTGTGCTCCGCGGTGGGGCCCCACTGGCGAGGTTCTAGTCCCAGTTCCGAGCCCCCCCACATGTGAAAACGTTAACCACCTTCAGCCCGTGTCCGCAAATCGCTTCCTCAACCAGCGACGCTCGCACGATGCCCCCAAACAGGAGGCCCGGCCCGGAGTCCCGCGGCCGACGGTGCCTCGAAGCGACCGGGGCCTCGTGTGAGGTCGTACCATGCCGCTTCCGTCCCGTGGGACCCCCGCCACGGGCTCCGTGGGGCCTCCGGCCGAGGCGACACGGCCCAGGGCCGGAGACAGGCTTCCTGCACGGACGTGTGCGCCGGTACACACTGCTCCTCGTCACGCGCACGTACAGCGCCAGCGGCGTGTGCACCTCGGGCCCCGGCACTTACCGTCGTCCAGGTACAGCTGGTCCAAGTCCTGAGGCTCTCGCTTGACCGTTACGGGAATGGGGGCCAGACTACGACTACTGTCCTCACGCACCTCGGGCGGCGGCAGAGGCCGGGGGACTGTGGACTCGCTCCTCGGAGCCTTCGGCCGTTGGGGCAGCTGGTGGCCCGTCGCGGACGGGCGGGTGGGGCCGCAGGGCTGCAAACAGGTCGGCTCTTGGGTACCGGGCGGTGGTGAGGAGCAGGGGCTGTCGGGACACAGAGCTGGCCGGCGGCCTGAGGGACGGCCAACGCTGCGCTGGGGACTCACCTGGGGTCGCAGCAGGGCGGGGGGCGGCGGCTGGGGGGGCCCGGGGTGCACGCTCACGAGTCTCGGCGTCTCCTCAACGGCGAGGACCCCTCCGGCCGGCCGCGGAAGTCCGAGGCCCGGGCCGGCCATGCCCTTGCTGTAGGTGGCGGCAGAGAGGTCATGGAGCTTGGGGCTGGCGCTGGGGGGTGGAGACACCATGGTGGTCCTCGGGGGACAGGGCAGGAAGCCGGGCAGCAGGCAGGAGCCCGGGTCCTGCGGCACGGCCAGCGGCTGGCTGTAGCAGGGCTTAGGGAGCGGGCTGGGGCCCTGGCTCATCGGTCCGCAGGTCAGGACAGGCTCGTAGTCGTCGGTGGGCTCCGTCTTGATGGCTGGAGCTGTAAGAAGCAAGACACGGGCATGAACACGGGCTGCGGACGGGCGTGATGGACAGGCGGGCTGCGGCGGGGGCACCCCCGGGAAACAAACGGCGTCTTGACTGAATCCCTGTGTGTCTGCCTGGGTCTCCCACCCAGTTAGGAGGAGGCGTGAGTCACCGTCTCCCGGAAGCGGCAGCTGGTTCTAATACTGAGAACACTGTTGTCCTTGGAAGCCCCCCAGCACTCACGTGCTATAAAAACTCACTCGCAAACTGCAGTAGAAGCTCCGGACCCAAGGGCCCACGGGTTTGCAGGAATCAAAGCAAAAATGTTAACGTGGACGTCCTCCCGCTACGGATGCCCCGAGGAACGTCTGCACACGGCGACCCTGCACAGGTGCTGGGACGGCACCGGGCTTCCGTGAAACCCGAGAGAAACCGTGTGCGGCGACCGCGGCTGGGGAACACGCCCTCCAGGCTCCACGTCGCAGGCACAGGCCGTCCCAGCCACGCAGCCCCACAGGCTCTGGAATCGGGGCCACGAGGCCAACAGCCGCGGGCGGGGGGGCTATCCGACTCTGCTCCGAGGGAACGCCGGGCAGAACACAGGCAGGCGTGCTGAGGGGTGTTTGCAGGGCCCACGGTCTCCCCAGGCGGCCCCTGCTGACCCCGCGCACTCTCTGGGCCCCATGCCCGGCACCCGTGCTGAAGGCCTCGCGGGTACCTCCCGCCCCGCATCCACCTCTCCATGGCGTAGACGGACGTGTGCAGCCTACGGGCCTCGTACATGGGGCCCAGCCTTCTCCTGAAACAGAGCAGAGCACGGCTACATCACAAGCGCCGCCAGAGCCGCGTCACGTCCTACCCAAATGCGTGTGGCACCTCCCGCTCGAGGGTGCTGCCCGCGCTCCATGAGCAGCAGCTCCCAGGGCTGACGGCCGTAAGTCGTCCTAGCGTCCAGCTCCTAGGGGCTCTCCATGGCATCACTCGCCTTTGCTTTCCTTCTTGGGGACCGGTGAGCTCCACAGGGAGCAGCGCAGTAAGGGGGCTCTTCACGCCAGGCCCCCGTGGGGTACGGGGCCGGCCAGCAGCCCCATGTGGCCCCGTGTCCGCTGTCAGGAGGCTCAGTGCCCCCCACACCACTCTCCCGGCCCTTCGCAGGGAAAGGAGTTTCTCTCTCTTTCCCAGAACTGGGGGTCAGGGCTCTGGCGGAGAGCGAGCCCCAGCAGAGGAGTGTCCAGAGGAAAGTCCCACCGGGTGCAGGAGGGACCTGAGAAGAGCTGGCTCCTCCCTGCGTGGCGTTCTGTCCCGTGCGTCTCTCGTGCCCTGGGTCAGCGGACAGGTCCCCGGGAGAAGCCGGACCACCAAGGGCCCAAGCGCATGTCCAGAGGAGCCTGCCTCGCTCCTATGGAGGCCACAGAGTCTCCTGGCCCCAGCAGACGGTGTGCAGCTGGCTCGGGGCAGCAGGGCACCAGGGACCACGGAGACCCCCAGGCTGGTCCACACCTGGGACGCAGCGTGTCCCTGGGCAACGGTGTTCCCATGCAGAAACGCTGTGGCTGTGTCAGGTCACCCCTCAGGAAGCCCCTGTGCCCAAGGGACTTTCTGCCCACTTACAAGCCACCAGCAGAGACCACCACTGTCCCTGAAGCTACTGAGCCCTCCGCCCCTCCCCCCAGGCCATGGCCTCCAGCTGGCCAGCCTGACGCTTCCCTACCCCAGAGCTCTGCATCCACAGACCAGCAGGATAGACAGCTGGACCCCAGGGCTGCTGGCACGGAGGGGGTGTCCCCACGCTGAGCAGAGCACAGAGCCAGGCCCTGCTCATCTTACGTGCAGAGAGGGAGCTGTGCGGCAGCTGGACATGTCACCCAGCGAGGGGACCGTCCCCCGCCCACTTCCAGTACGCTGACAATCCAGAAACAGCAGAGGGGATGAGGTCAGCCCGAGAGGCAGACTTCACCTCTGACATGGCCACGAGGACACTGACCCCACCAGACACCAGGGCGAACGGAATGGCAAAGGTTGACTTCTAAATCGGTTGGGTAATTCCCAGAGTTCGTGATCTCAGGAGTATTTACCCGCGTCTGGCAGATCAAACTGAAATCCTTCTGGGACTCGGCCTTTGCTGCGCTGATTTCCACCACACACGGGGGCCGACTTGCCTCTCCCGTAAGGTGTCCCGAGCTCCTTAAAAACCGCCAGCCGTCTCCACCGGGAAACGCCAGCACGTGCGACTCCCCCGCCGCGGAGGGACGGCTCGCAGCCAGCGGCCGGGACCAGCAGATTCAGGAGGCGGGTCGGAGGCTGCCCGCCCTCGGGCACGACCGGCGGCCTCTGTCGCTAGGACCTGTTTAGGGCTGCCCGGTGGCACCGGCAATAAGCGGCCCGGCACGGGGCTCCCTGCGACCCCTTCTCGCAGAGTCCCCGCAGCACCATCTCGCAGGGCCTCCGTGTGGGCCCACGCCCTCCGCCGCCGGGGGACGCAGGACGCGCATCACCTTCTGATGCGTGGGGCACAGGGCAGGGTCACGGCAGGCCGACGCGGTGAGGCCCGACCCCACCTGGCACAGCGCTCCGGCTACCACCGGGCTGGGCCTTCTCTGAACAGATGTGTTCCCTCCCTGTGTTTGCAGCCGCTGCCGCCTGCCGGGGTGGGCCTGACCTCTGCCTGCGGCCCCGGGACAGGCGCCTTCAGGGGAGAGACGCGGGGCCCTTAACTGACGCGGTGATCCCTCCGCAGCTCGGTGGGGGGGCAGGACGACGGGTCTTGAGAAGCAGCGCAGGCAGCCCCCGTGACTCCGGGCTGGGTGGTGGGCTCGCAGGACGAGCCCGCTGACCGCAGGCCAAGGGCAGCAGACACAGGAGCCCCAGGGCCCCAGGGACATGGCACAGCCTGGAAAACAGCGCCCGCCGCCCCTGCGGCTCCCACAGAAGCTCAAGGGCACGGACAGGCGACATCTAAATTGCATTTCTCGTGTGGACTCAAAGGAAACGAGCCCCGTCTGTGAATGGGAGCCGGGAGAAGACGCCTCCTGTTTCCTATTAGTGGGGGACGAGCGAGGCCGCGTCCTGCGCGGGGGCCTGGGCGGTGCAGAGGGCAGCTGGCGGCCTCGTCCGCACTTCCTTCCAGACCGGCGCTTGGTGTGACGCAATGTCTGGTTCCCTCCCGGCGTCCACCTCGCTGGTCGGGGCGGGAGGCCCCGTCACTGCGCCAGCCGCGAGCTTACGATCCAGATTTACTGCGGCTCACGAACGTGTGAACGGTTAACGCTAATCCCGAGGGCGGCTGCCGCGCACAAAGCCGGTTCTCATGGAAAAGGTGCGGTGCCCTCGGTGCCGAGCTGGCGTTCACACCCGGGAGGGCTCGCGTGGCACAGCGGCTGCGTCCCGTGGAGACAGCATGTGTGCAGGAGACCAGGGAGATGCCCCTCGGCTCCCAAAGTGACGTGCCCCGTCCTCAGCCAAGGGGCAGCCGCTTCAGGGAGGGGCCTTGTCCCTGAGCAGGACCGCAGGCCCCAGAGCCAGGCGGCAGCACCTTCTCTCCTGGGCCACGGGCGGACAAAGCGTCCGGCAGCAGATGCAGGGCACGTGGGACAAGCCTCTCCCCGAGGGGACCCACGCCACCCAGAGCGCCCACGAAGGCTGGCTGTGGGCCAGAGAGCATTCCGGAACAGCCCGGCCGACCTCGAGGAAGCCCCACGTCGGCCCTTGGGCTCCGTCCCGCACAGCAGGGACTCCCGTTCCCGTGAGCACGGCAGAGCCCCTCCTAGGAGCCCCAGCTGGGGTCGGGGGGCTCACGGCAGGACCTGCCTCTTTCCGAATCGCACGGCCTTGGGCTCAGGGGCCTTGCAGTTCACCGATCTGGGCTGTGCGGCCTCGACGCGCAGACGTGACCGAGCGGCGTGTGCCCTGTGACACACACCCCACCGCCTCCGCACGTTGCCTGACACCGAGTGTGCGGCACGCAACGCAGCCAGGCTCAGGGGCTCCCAGGACAACCAGCCTCCAGGGTCGCAGCTGCCGGGTTACACAGGGATGCCACACACGTGCTGAACGTCCACCACCGGCTGCTTCCACAGGTCAGTGGGATGGAGACAGCCAGGGGCCCCGGGCTGACGGCGACGCACCCCCAGGCCAGTAATGGGGCCCAGGAGCAGGGCCTTGACTCCCCAGGGCCCCGTCTGGATGCAGACGGCCGTGGTGGCCAGGACCAGCTCCACAGACGACCCACAGTGACGTGACGGGATTCCTGCCAGGCAGCGCGCAGACTGCCCCAAGGCCTATGGGCCGCCGTTCCCAAGCACGCAGGGGGACACCGTCCCCTCTTACACGTCTCCATCCCTCCCATGTGCTCCCTGCGTCCTGCCTGTCGTCGGGCGCAACCTGTCTTCTCGCCGAAGGGCCAAGTTGAGCAATTCACTCTCGATGTGCTGTTGGGGCCGGCGCTCCAGCCCAGGGGCCGCCGGAGGCCTGAGGTGAGGGAGACAGACGTTCTTCCCGCTCGTAAGGGAGGCGTCTGGGGACTGGGCCGCACTGAGCACCAGCACCTCACACACCCCACTCTTTTCTCCAGAAAATCACGACGGCACCCGCAGACACAGAGCGCCGAGCCGTTGCGCGCGTCCGTGATCGCATGCCCGGCACCCGGCGCGGAGCCCAGACGCTAGTAACACAGGAGCACATGACGGAAGTGCTCTCCAGCTCCGGAGCCGTGCGAACAGCAAGGACACACTTCACCTGTGTCTTTTCCTTCAGGCGTTCCCTCTCAAGCGTGCCGTGTCCCGCACACACGGACGGGCCGCGGCCACGGCGAGGGACAAGAAGTCCGTCGCCCTGAGCGTTCTGCCCAGAGGCCCCAGTCCTGTCGGGAGCCGCAGACTGCAGGGCCCCGAGACCATGGAACCCCGTGGGCCTGTGTCCCCGGCCCCACGACAGACTCCCGTCCACCCAGCAGATGGCAAGGGCCGCCCACAAGTGGTCCATGGGTCTCCATGTCCAAATCACTGCCTCCAGCCGGCATGGGGAGCACCAGGGGGCCAGGAGCTGGGGTTCTACTCCGTGGTCTCGGACAAGCCAGGGATATTGCTGCCGACTGAATACTGTTTCCCAAATCCAGAGATGGAAGGCCTGACTTCATTGTGGCTTTATCTGGAGATAAGGCTTCGGGGGTAGTTACAACTAAATGAGGTTCTGGGGGTCCCTGATCCTACAGGGACGTGCTTTGAGAAGAGAAAGAGATCTCTGTCCGCCGTGTAAGGATCGGTGGGAAGCGTCATTCCCGGATCTGAGCCTCCAGCCCTGAGTCCCGGGACGTCCAGCCCCAGACCTGAGCGTGGTGGACATCCTGGCAGACTCCCCTTCTTCTGCACGAGCCCGGGGTCCGTCGACGGTGGGGCATGCCGAGGTGCCGGGAGGCTGCAACCTGCGGCAGGAGCCGCCCCGGCCGCTCCCTTCTCCCTGCACACGCACGCCGGCCCTGCCCAGGAACCCTGCACAGTCCCGCACAAAAGGTGTTTTGTCCTAAGCCCCTGAGAACAAAGCTCAGATTGTTTTCTGTTTATTGCCTGACATTAAAGGCTCAGTTTACCGTCGGAATAAACACCCACAATGAGAACTTCAGGGCCTTTTTTAAATAATGAGAAGGAAAAGCAGGAACTGGAACCACGGAAGTGTCAGCCCCGAGGGGCCAGGCTGCACCTTCTCTCCGCATCCACGGCCCACAGCGAATTCCGGGGCGGTCGGGGTGCAGGCACCAGCAGGCGAGCAAGTGCACACGAAGGACGCTTCAGCTTGGATCCCGTCTGTCTTCCTTTGGGGACCTGCTCCCCATCCTTCCCACAGCTGCTCCAGTGTCCATGCCCCACACGCCAGGTTCCCGGCAAGGGCCGGGCCTAGGGGGTCGGGTTGTGACAGTGTGGCCGTCCCCACTGCACTCCGGTGACGGAGGGCTGGCAGGTGTCAGGGACAGCACCGGCTCCCTGTCGGGGCACCAGCCCCCACCTCCTCTGGGTCCCCAACCGTGGAAGCTACGACCCACGCAGGTCGACCGCAGACCAGGGTCAGGACGGGCCACACACGCCAGGAGATGCGTCCGGCGTTCTCATCCGAGAGTCGCCAAAACTGCCTTTGCAGGGCGCGAGATGCCCAGTGCTGGGGACCCCCCAGCAGCCGCTCCGAGGCGGGGTTCCGGGCAGAGCCCCAAGACCGCACCTCCCTGACCACTGGCGGGAGCAGCTCCCGGGAGACTGGACGCCCACGTGCGTCACGCAGGGTCAAGTTTTCTCCACGCACGTCCCTCGGTGTTCGGAGGCCCGTGGCCCCCCCGTCCCTACGGGCCCTGTTTCCCGGCCTCCAGTGTCCCCCAGACATGTTCCCAGAGCACTGTGCCGCTCCACTGTTTCGCGGACAGGCCGGACCCCTGCTCTTCCGCATGGCTCGGACCCAGGCTCCCTGTCCCGCGGTCGCTCTGGTGCAAGTTCCAAGTCCTCCCCCCGTGGCTGGTACAGCCTGAAGTTAAATGCTGTCCACGTCCCCTTGCCGGGAGCCCACAGCCGACAGCAAGGTTGGCGCCCTGCAGACCAGGGGCAAAAGCCACGTCCCGAAGGTGGTGCCGGACGTGGTCCTTGCGCCCACGCCACGGAGCTGCGCCCACGCGGGAGGGAGCCGAACGCTCCTTCCCAAGCCGAGGGATGGCTCCCGAACCCTCGCGGCCCCACCAGTGGCTGGCCCCTCACCGCTACACATCAGGCTGAAGACGGGAAAGGGACATTAAGGCACGGGTCCCCCATTTTCTGGCTAAAATAGCAAGAGAGTCAGACTTACTAAACACAGCATCACGCCGGCTGTGGGAGGTGCTGAAGGGGAACGCTGGAGTGTCCCACCTGACCGCGCCCGCCGTCGGCAGGCTCGCTCCCGCTGTGCTCACCACGTGGCTGAGCTGACTTAGGGAGAATGTTCCAGAATGGCCATGACCACGGCCATAGCAGGCCTGCAGGCAGGCGTCCCATGGTCACAGGAGGGGAGGCCCTGTGGGCCCGAGGGCAGCTTCCGTGTGGGCCAGGGCCGTGCTCTCTCTGCCCAGCACCCTCTGCCTGCCTCCCACCGCCAAGGCCGGCTGCTTTGCCTTTGGAAGGGAGTCCCTAGGACGAACACCCCCTCAGCCACCTGGACTGACCTGACCCTCCCCACCGGTGGTCAGAAATGTGGCATAATCTACTTTACTTGGAACCTGCAGGTCTTCTGGGACAGGTGAAGCTCCGGAGGAGCCTGTCCAGGGGCCGCTCCCACCCAACCCGGGCAGGGGGGCCGCGAGGTCCCTGAGGCTTCTCCCGATGGCCTCCCCACCCAGCTCCTACATGGACCACGTGGAGGCCATAGCTCCGCGATGAGACTTTAATGCCGAGGTCTGGGGGAGCTCCCTGTGATGACGAGGCCCCCGGGGGGGTCAGTGTGGTTCCCGCCACACACCCAGCTGCCCACGAGAGCCACGCGTGTGCAGAGCAGGAGCGAGGACGGTCCTGGCCGTCGGGCCGGTGGGCCCCTCCAGGCTGGCTCTTCCCGCCGGCAGCTGCGGCTCTGGGGTCCACTGCCCAGAGTACCTGGAGCTGCCCGCCGGGCCCGACACCTCGACGCTGAGGGTTCCCGGACTACATGATGCAAACAGAAAACAGAACCGGCCCCTGCTTCCACCCGCTCCCTGGAGGCGCACGTCCGTCCGGCGGCGCGCAGAGAAGCGTGGTGCTCCGATCCTCGGGCCACCCGCGATGGGCCTGCAGAGCCTGTCTCTGCCATCTGGGCACCTGCCCTCCCGGCGGGCGGAGACGGTTTCCTTCCCACAGTCCCGAGAGGGTGTGTGAGCAGCCCACACTGAGGACTGTGTGTCCTGCCCACGAAGGTCAGGCAGGCCCCGGACCTCCGACTAAGGTGTGTCCCCAAAGCCGTCCCCGGCCAGGGGCCCCAGGACCCTCGCCTGCTCTGCTGCCCGCCGACAGGGCCCGGGTGCCATCAGAGGGCCCTGCTGGGAAACCCCCTGAAAACGGCTCAGACGCAGAGACGTGCTCACCAAGACTCGATCACGGGTCGGGATTCATTTTCTCATTTTATAGACAGACCAACTTTGGAGGGTATGCGAGGCCCTCCTTGGAACGTCCCGTTCCTTCCTGTCGAGCCGCCGCCCTTGCCAGCTGGTCCCAGCACTGGGGATCGTTGGGGACTAAGCCCAAGGCCAGGAGCCGCGGCCAGAGCGCCGGCTCTTAGCCCTCCCTTGAGTCGGGACACGGGGACAGCTGTGGTACGACCTGCCGGGGCAGAGTCTATCTCCAGGACAGGACCAGGGCGCCCTTGGCTCATAAGGCCCGACCGCAGACGGGACCTTCTCCTTCCACGAGACTGCCCTTGGGCACAAACAACAGCGGCCGACGAGCCACAGGAAGCAGCTCTGGCTCCGTGTGCAGCCTTGCCGCGTCCTCCAGAACTGCACCGAAGCTTTCCACTGCTCCGTCAGCAGCTGCCCCGGGATGCCACGCAGGCAGTGACTCTGCTCTGTCATCATTCAGCCGGAAACGTGCCCCCATCAACACTGGGCCAACCCCGAGGGGCGAGGGAGCCCCAGCATCCTGGGCCCCACAGCAGACCAGCCGCCCCAGACGCGGGCCGACCGGAGCCCGCTTCCCTGCTGGGCTGTGCCCAGGCCCACCGCACACAGCCGCACGGACGGGGGTCCCCTCGGGCGGCTGAGGTGGGTGCCGTCCCGGGCAACGGAGCTCAGTTTGCCTGCTGGGACCGGAAGCAGAAGCGACTCGAGGTGACACAGGGAGCCCCACGGGCCCCCAAGCCACGACACTCGATCCTCTGAGTTCCCAGGCCTGCACTCCCACGAGCTGTGTGGGGGCAGTGAGGTCCCTGCTGCTCTGTGCAAGGGTGGCCTCCCAGGGGCACTGCCTCTTGGGGTCACAGCTCTGAGAGCCCGCAGGGTGCCTCCCACCAGGAGGAGACGGGCCCCACCACCCCCCGCGCCCACGGCTAATTCTGGTGGAAAACCCAGGATGGCCCTGGATTTTGCATACCTGCTCGTGAGAGCGACCTTTACAGGTTCAAGTGAATTTACGTCCAAGGCCTTGCACGTCTCAACAGCAAATTTAACAACCTTGAAAAGCATGCGCCGTTGGAATATGGCCAGGGCTCGGCTGTGCTGCCAGCCAGACGCCTTTGAAAGGACCCGCTGCTCACGGGAGACAGCGGCACGTCACAAACGGGGTCCCCGAGGAGCAGGAGCGACCACGAAGAACTCAGAATCTGCAGGGGACCTGTCCCTGCAAAGCTCTCCTCCGCACGGCACGTGTCGCCCGAGGAGACGGTCCGCCGTCGGGGGGCTCGGCCTGGTGCGGCGAGGTGGGGACACTCTCTGGGCAGCACAGCCGGACGCAGACGCCCTGGGGCGGAGCTCACGGTCTCGGCGCCTGCCGTCACCCGGGCGGGCCTGCCGAGCGCGGCGTGGAGGAACACCAGACACACGAGCTCCAGTTTTCTGTCCGTTCTCTTGTTTATTTTCAAAACCACAGAAGGGTCGCCCCCTGCGATTCAGCCACGACGTCAGGTGCTGGCCGACATCCCTGCTCTCGGGAGCTTACAGTCTAGTGGCCCGTGGGCGTGGTCCCCGCGCCCCAGGCCGGCCAGACACGAGACCAGCCACCCCGGGAGGCCAGGGCCAGGCCGGGGAGCTCCCAGGGGCCGGCAGCGTGGATGCCCCGGGCTCTCAGGGGCTACGGCGAATCTCAGGGATAGAACCGAGGCAGACAGGCCGCCATGACGGCAGGGGTGTGCGCAGCCCAGGCAGACCGGCCACCGCTCCAGGGACGGGCTCTGTCTAGGATGGTGCATCGGCTACAGATGGGGTCCACGTGGGCTACGTTTTAGAGCACGGGAGTGAGCAGCAGGGCAGACGACAGGATGGTGGCAGGGGTCCAGGGGTGCACAGAGAGGGCAGCGATGGGGTCTGGGAGGGGACGGAAAGGGTACTGACGGGGGTCCTGGAGCAGAGGGAGAGGGCGGTGACGGGGGTCTAGGGGCAGGGATGTTGGAGTCCCGCCCCAGGGGCAGAGGGCCGTCAGGATGGGATTCCCACTGCACTTTGGACAGTCAGGATGGCACACGCACAGCCCTCCAAACCCCCCGTCTTAGTAACATGTCCTTGGAGGCTCAGCATCCCCACCTGTAGGAAGGGCACAGGTCATGGGCCACAGGTCACAGGTCACAGGGCGTGGGCACGCGCCCTCTCCCACTGCTCCTGGAGCAGGGACTACAGAAAACATTAACGTGAAAGAGGTCATCTAACCTGCTTTAAAAGGCAATTTTTCTTATAAAGCGTGGTTTTCTTTAAAACTTCAATTTTTGGTCAACCATGCTTGAAGTTTAATTAGAGTAAAACAATTACATTCTCAAAAATTGACTAAATATTTTGTCTCGCACGATGCACGGCTGCTGAGGCCGCAGAGCACGCAGACCCCGGCGGGTCACGGAACACGAGAGAGCACGACCCCGGCGGGGCAGCTCAGGGCACACACCCCTTTCGGCAGTCGTGGCTGACGGCCCCTCAGGAGGGGGTGACCTTACAGGAGCCTCTGACTCAAATCTTGAGAGGCACGGCTATCATTTGCCCCCAAAACAGCTAATTCTAACTGAGATCAACACAGATGTTCTGAGCTTTCCTACGATCCAGTCCGTTTCGTAAACGACATGTTATCGTTAAAGAGAACTAAACCCTCAGAGAATCTTGATTTTACCGAGAAAACAAGGTGGCTGCTTTCGCAATAGTTTTAAACCTATAACTAACTTCCCTCTTAAATTATACGAATCTCCTACGTTTCCAGAGCAGCGACTGCACAGATAGAGAGGCAGAGCTGAGCGGACACAACATGACTGAACGCAGGGGACAGTGACACTGTGCTCTCGGAGCACACGGCCGACCCGGCCCGTCCAGCACCGGCCAGAGCCTCGAGGACAATGCCCAGCTCATCTATTTTCTACTAGTCTCGGGGGAAAAACACTGCAGTATTTTCTTTAAGGAAACACCTTAAGCTGAAAAGGCAAACTGATTTTCCTAAGTCCTAAGCGTCTCTCCTGGAAGCAGAAACGTCTCAGTGAGGAGGGTTTTCAGTTGAGTCACAGGCGCTCGGCCCGAAGGCCTCCTGCGCCCCGGGAGACGCAGTCACTCACGGAGGGGCGTGACCCGGGGCGCGGGCACAGATCCTTCCCGTTAGTTAATGACCACATCGAGCACGGGTCTTTGGGCTCAATACCATAGGGTTATTTCTAATGGCACCTGCAGAGTAATTATAACGATTTGCTTTTCCACCGTAAGCACCTCAGGACTTAAACTCACGCCCAGGCCGCCTCAGCCTCAGCACGGACGGCTGTGCGGTCTCTTCCCCGGGGCTGTTCTATATTTGCAAGCAGGCAGCAAAACGATCAGTAATTACCCAATATGCAGCTCCCGCCCACAGCAGTAACGAAGGAAAATACACCGAAAGCTTCACTTTTTTCTTTAAGAATCGAGGACGTGCTCTTGGTAACAGGACAAAACACAGCAGAAACGTACAACCACACAGTTTCACGGCGACAGCATCTCGGCATTTCTGGCTCTTTTAGAAAAAGGGCCCCCTTGGTGCGTCCTCAGTGCTTAGGGCTAGAAGGAGAGCGTTACCGTTCGCGGGCAGGTAGGTGAAGCGCTGGCACTGGCTCCTCTTTCTCTTCCCGTTGCAGACGTAGAAGCTGACTTGGACGGGGCTGGTTATTCTCTGATTGCGAAATGGCGGGATCTCGACCACCAGCGAGTTCTGGTGAGAAACGGCAGAGGAGGGCGACGGTGAGCACCTCACAGACATGACGCACCCACCCGGGCCCCCCCCGAGCTCCGAGTGGTCCCAGCTGCCCACGAGAAGGGGCCTGCACAGAGCCTGCCCGGGACGCGGGCACGTGTGTGCGGAGCGAAGCTGCCCGGTCCTCACGGCAGCCTGTGCACCCGGAGCCGACCGGCGCTGCGCACGGGGGAGGCCGGGGGCGGCCTCGGCTCAGAAGCTGCGGACTCATCGGCTCGTCCCCGCGTGAGGCCGCCGGGGCTCCTCTGAGGGCAGAACGGCCACACGGCAGCGAGGTCCTCAAAAGACCCCATGTGTCTGCCGGCCGAGCCCAAAGGGCCAGTGACCTCTGGCAACGAAAGAAGCCCCCCGGAGGGCTCGCGGGCACCTGTTCGGGGAGCGCGATGAAGGCCCAAGGCAGGAGCCTCCTGGACACGGGCCTGGGGCAGGTTCTGTGATGGAGGCCCAAAGCCCAGCAGGGCCTCCCAGACTCCCTCCGACGGAAGGTGGGTGAGCGCAATCGAGCAGGCTGGGGGCAGGGGGACAGTTAGCAAGCGAGGCACCAGCGGGGACAGGATGGCTCATGGTGGGGGCCGTCAACCGCTCCCAGAAGTGGTTCTCCTTCCAGTGCGGGTCTGAAACGGTCCGGGGGGTCACGGCGTTATGGGAGACACAGGCTTCCCCAGCCACGTCCCCACCCACGTCCGTGTCGGTGTGCGTGGGCGCACCACTCAGCGCCCGACCCCGGGCCCACGCCAGTCAGGGCACGGGTCTTCCCAGACGCCCACGCTGGGCTCGACTCCCTGGTGGGGGGTGGGGACAGAAACAAAACGTTTCTCTAATTTTTTTTGTCAAATGATGTAAGTTAGCAAGTAGACAATGCGAAGGAAAAAAACCCACTGTATCAGGTTTTTGTTAAATTGTAGCTTGTCACCCAGTTTAACAGCAAAATTGACGGAATCGTGTTAGTAACGGAATCTTGAGAATGTTAAAACGAAACCAAAGAGAACTTTAGGCCCAATCTTTCCCTTTTACCGACAGAGGAACCGAGGCCCAGAAGCCTGCTGCAGAGGGCGGGGGCCGGGAGCAGGGCCACGCTCGCCCCTAAGTGTTTGAGAGCTTCAGTGACGCGTCCCCCTTGGAAGAGGCGACGAGCCCGAGACCTTGTCCCTCGGCAAAGAGAACCTGCAGATGGGGCCAAGGGCGGGTCCCCGGGGGCAGACGAGGGTGCTGTGGGGGGTGGAGAACACGTGGCCGGGGCCCGGCTCGGGCCGCGCTGAGTCTCAGCCTTGCTGCCGGCACGGGAAGCGTAAGAAGAGAGAGGCTGTGTCCAAGGGCTGGACTATGTGGCAGGGACCCTGCAGCGGACGCTGTCCCCCAACCCGAGCTACCGCGGAGCGCAGGGCAGGCCTGACCCCACAGGAGAGAAGACACAGGGACGAGGAGGTCCTGCTGACGCGGTGGCTCAGGATAAACTGAGCCGTGTGGGGCCACAGGAGGAGCATCCGCAGAGGGTCCCCCGGGCGGACTCAGGCATCCGGGTAGGACAGTGCGGCTCCTGGGCCAGGCTCGACTTTGGGGGTTTGGTTTTTACAGGTTCCAGGAGACCGGGGGCCTGTTCTGACGCAACAGAGGCAGAGGCTCTCCGCACACATAAGCTGCGCATGGCACCGTCCTCGCGGGAGCAGTGCAGGAGGGGCTGCCGCGAAGGTGCGGCAAGAGGACACCCGTCGTCCCCGGAAGAGCAGGGTCACAAGCGGCACGCGGACCCCCTGCCGGACCCGCTTTGAGGAGCTCCCCATCTGCTGCGCACGGCAGCACCGAGACCCCAGCCTTGTTCACGCTGCTCACAAAGTGCACACGGCATAGTGACCGCGTGTGTGTGGCTGTGTGCACACGCACGCACGTACACACACGCCACACCCAGACCCGCACGTGCACTCACGCACGCACGTACACACACACACATTCAAACACGCACACACACAGGTACACGTGCACCCACGCCACGGAAAGCCGGGCAGGACCAAATGGTAGCGGCGGTGAAACTGCGGGAGGTCCCTGCGTTTTTTACTTTCTTAAATTTTCCAAATTTCCACAACGAATACCCTGATCCTTCATGATGTAAAAGCCTTGATTAAGAGGTAAGAAGCTTGACCTGCAAAGCGAAAGCACCCCCTCCTTCCCACGGACTGTTAACGTCTCTCACACCCACGTGTACCTGCGAACCCTCCTTCAACAGACGCAAACGCTCCAGCCGAACAGCAAAGTCAACGACACTAACCCTGACTGTGGAAACTTGGCAGGAATCGTCTGGAAAGGAAAAGCTGTAGGATTTCTGCAGCCTGTTCCCCGCGCGGGGGAGTGGGGGCCGGGGGGCCCGCACAGGCCTGGGCACACGGGGAGGCCGCTGGAGGCGGCCGGCGGCGTCGGCCCCGCTGCCAGGTGTCTGCTGACGACAGAGCTGGGAGCCGTCTGCACCTGGAGGCCCTGCTGAGCCAGGAGTGCCCCGTCGGGGAACCGCACGGCCCGCAGCCCACAGGGCGTCCTCGGGCTTCTCGGGCAGGCGGGAAATGGGATGGGACCTGCACGCGCCCGCGTGCTTGTGGGAGGTCCTGAGGGCGGGAGGGGGCTGGACGTCGGGGAGGGATTGAGCTCCCGGGCACAGGTTTCCCCTGGGGCCAGGGAGGAACCTTTTCCATCCGACTCCAGCTGGAACTCCTGGTAAACGGATTAGAGCTTTGGAAAGGGAATAAGTCCCAGGGAACCTACTGGGTTCTGATGCAGCCGCCTGCGGGGGACCCGGGCTGCCTGGGCTCGCCGCGCACAGCCGTCAGCCTGCCGCCTCCGTGGCGGCCGGGGGCTCCCCTCCTGACCCGGGAGTCCTTCCAGCCGCGGGGCAGAGAGGACGACCGAACAGCTCCAGAAATCCCCCCACCCAAAGGCCCCCTGGGAAGCCTGCTGTAACACCCGGCCCCGGAGCCCCAGGAACACAGGACACGCCCTCCCCGAGCACAGAATACGCCAACTTCCCACTTCCCTGCGCTGTCAGAACGGCCACATATGCCTGCCCGCGGTCAGCAGGGTGAGCCTGGAGCTTGGGAGAACCTTGAATGTCTTCCCTCGGCCACTGGCCAGGCACATCGGACGTCAGGTGAGCCTGAAGACACCCGCTGCCCTTCTATGACCAGGCACACACGCTGCGCGGGAGACCCTGGTCCCGCCCCACCGAGAATCCCCTCCAGTGCCGACCTGGACAGGCGGACCGTCGGACCAGCTGCTGCCTCAAAGCAGGCCAGGTTCAACACGAAGGCCCCAGCGAAGGGGACGGGGGCGTGCCGGCCAGCATGAGCCACAGAAAGCCGGCGTAGGGCACCATCCATCAGCACCGCGGGGGCACCTGCATGCGCGAACCGTACCGAGGGGCCGTGGGCAGCCGAGCGCCGGGGGGGGGGCATGCGTGCGGGGTGTCTGCGGGCCCCACCTCCGCGGCCGGCCAGCGCCTCCACGAGACCTGACCACCCCTAGTTCCCTGCAGAACGACAGCCTGCTGGCTGACGGACGTGGGACCTGGAGCGGCCCGGCATGCGGGGGCAGGTGAGGGCCACTCACGCTCACAGCAGCGGGCTTCCCGTGGGACCACCAGGAGGTGAGCCTGGTGCGAGCCCGGCCCCCGCAGGAGCCAGCAGCCCTCAGTGCTGGGGAGCCTCCCGGGCCGGGGTCCTGCCTCCCACATGTCCTGTGTCCCCAGAGCACGAGCTCCCAGAAGCGCTTCACCGCGGTTTCCGCTCTGCGCTCCGGGATCCTGCGCTCTGGGATCCTGCGCTCCGGGATCCAGGTGGTTCTCGTGGCTCCTGTGAGCGTGGGGGCTCCACACAGAGCCCGGCACCCCAGCCCAGCCTCCAGAGCCGCCCGGCGCCACCACAGGCCGCGCATCTGGCCGTACTCACCGGCTTGCACAGCTCTCTGTCCATCTTCGCCTCCATCTCCCAGATGTGGTGACCATCTAGAAGAGAGGGGCAGAAGGAAGCGCATCACTCCAGGGGCCTGCCTGAGGCCCCCGCCCCAAACCAAGGGCCTTCGCCAAGCACAGGGGACCCCGGAGGCCGCCGCCCTCGTATCAGCTCGGGCCCTACTGGCTGTTAGTTCCTAAGAATGAACAGTCGCGTGCAGGTCGACAGCAGAGAGGACGTGCCCGGCCCAGGTGTGCGGCAGGGAGCCTGGTGCAGCCCAAAGGCCCTGGGCTCTGTGGGAGGGAACCACACGCAGGGAGCACCCCAGAAATCTGACCCCACGCCTACATCCACAGGCACAAGCTTTGTCACGGGGGTGGGAGGCCAAGGAGAGACGCCAGGACCCAGGAAGACGCGGGGCCCTCAGACCTGGACCCGGGTGTGCGTCCTGGTCCTCGTGCCTGCCCCCTCCATGCTCGCGGCCCCTACACCGGGGAGCGTGGGCCGAATGGCCGGGGCCTGCGACACCCCTGCATGTTGTAGGAGCTCTTCTAAAGAGTGAGGGCCCAGAACCCACAGTCTGGCCTCTGCTCACAGAAGCTGCCGGCTAAATGAGAAAATCCTTTCTGTGACAACTTCTTGCCACATCAGGATACAAAAATGCAAAACATGGTATTTTTATCCTTACCCCAGCGGCCGTTTGCATGCTTAAAAAAAAGTAAAAAGCCTCCCAACCAGCCTTGAAAGGCTCACTGTCCTGCAGGCCCAGGCCAGCAAGGGAGGGAGCCCCCAGAAGCTGGCGGGAACAGCAGCAAACCAAGTTCTTGGCCTTTGGAAACCCTCTACTGCCAGCCGGCTGTGTGGGGACTGGCCGGGGAGCTAATCTGAAGGAGCAGGGGTCAGTCTCCTGCCAAGGTGTCCCCCTCCCCATCTTCTATCAACTCTGTCCCCAGTGAACAATGACAGTGAAACATACTTAGTTTCTGCTCCTGCTCTGTTTGCAAAGAAGAGATGTATGTGTCTCACAGACCCTAAATTACATAAACGAAGCAGACAAAATTTGTTTGTGCCTGACAGCGCGGGCGGGCAGGGGTGGAGGGTGGAGACAGACGGAGGAAATGTGAGTCACCCAGAGCCCGGAGCAGGGTCAGCTTGCCAGGACCACAGCAGCCTCTCGGGACGCCTGAGGTCCCAGCACGTATTACCCACCAGATGAACCACTCAGTGACAAAACGCAGACGGCAGCCCAAGGGACCAGCGTCCACATCTCTTCCAGCAAAACAGAATCGGAAATGAAACTACCCCGGGCCGTTCTCCAGGCACCAAGACTTGCACAAAGCCGCTCACTTCCCGGAGGGCAGAAGCACCCCCCGTCCCGGCTCCCGGAGCTGACGGACGACCACGAGCCTGGGAGCTGGCGGTGCTGCCCTGCGTGCAGACCAGAAAAGCCGTCCGGGCCACACAGGCCAGGCTGGCCTCGGGCTCGCGGGCAGGGGCCCTGCCCACCACTGGCCGGAGGAAATCGAAGTTGTTCTTCCTGTAAGCAAGTCCCTCGTGTTTGGTGCCTCTTAAAACAACTTTAGAGAAACAGAACTTTCGGCGTTACGGCCTGGACAGTGGGGCAGCCCTGGCGGCTGCTGGCTCTCGTCTGTCGGTGGAAAGCACGGCTCGGGTTTCCTGAGGAAATCCCAAGAGGGTCTGGGCCTCCCGCTGGGGGGGCCACAGCCAGCATGTGGGGTGGGAGGGAAACTGAGGCCCACAAGGGGCAGGGAGAGGGCGTTTGGCAGCAAAGGGACCCCACGCCCACCATCTGCCCTCCAGGAGGGTCAGAGCAGACCCGGCCTTCCTGCGGGCACGTCTCACAAGCTCATCCGCATCGGGAGGCTGTTGGCGTCCCCGTGGGCCGCAGCCCGCGCGCCAGCGGAGCCCCTCCTGGGCCTCTGGGTGCCCATCCTCGCCAGAGTGTCGGCCCAGGGCCAACAAGCCACACGGGCCCCGTGCACACGCCACGTGCAGCTTCCCCAACGCCAACCCTGCCAGGCGCCGGTCCACAGACGGTCAGCACCGCCGCTGATCGCTTCGGAAAGGCCCCGTGCAGGGGCTGGTTGTCTGCACTGTCCTGCCCACCTGAGGCCTGGGAACCAGTCCTGGGCGCCAGCCCCATTGGCCCCAACTCTGTATCTGCAGTCGAGACACAGCACCCAGGGACAGCGCGTGGCCTGTTCTGAGGCTCCTACCTGAGCTGCTGTCACTTGCGCAGACACAGAAATGTGTACAGACTGTCCAAGGCCACTCAATGTGGCTCATCATCGTGGACTCTAGGCAATTACAAAACCGCTTCCCATGTGCACCAGCGCCAGAGGGACGTGGCTGCTGGTTTCCCCAGAAGCCTCTTGGACCTGGGGCCCGCTGTCCAGTCTCTGGGCCAAGCAAAGCCTCAGCCTCTGTGGGGACGGGAAGGGCCAGCCCCAAACAAGCTTGTAGCTCCAGCCCTATCTAGAGCTCCCAGGGTCCTCGGTAGGAAACCGTGCGCAAGCCCAGAAGTAGAACTATTCGGAATCATTAGGGAATTCCCTGCCGCGTGAGTCATCGGAAAGGCTTCCCCGCCACACCCGCCACCGGGAGGGCTCCACGCTGGGCTGCGGCTGTGGCTGCCTCCAGCCCAGCTCTTAGTCACACAGCTCCCGGGTGGGCTCTGGGCCCAACGGGGCCACACGTGGGGGCGCCCAGTCTCCGCGCAAGCATTGGCAGCCTTCTGGACGCGGTTACTCCAGCCCCCGGCGAGAGAGGGTGCGGACGCCCAGGGACTTGCTTCCTACCGAGTCACAGCATCTGCCGAAGGGGTTTGCCGGTCGCCCAGCCGACAGGCAGGACAGAGACAGCAGGGGCGGGATCGGACAGAAGCACACAGCCACGTGGCGGGACGCGCTCCCGGCTGTGGTCTCCTCCCAACCTGTCTGCGGGCCATGGGGCAGGCCACACGCTGTCACCAGCTGCAGGTGGTCAGGCAAAGGGAGATGCACAAACGGGGCCCCTCCACACTCCCGCGGGGCCACGGAAGATACAACTCTGGGGCGGGGGGTGCTCTGGGGCTGTTCTGGTCAGGTGGGTCCTACCCGGAGGGGGGACGCCCCCACATTCATGCCCCTTAATTTCCGACACTCCCCAGGCCACAGACTCAGGGGCCCCCCAGCGCCACTCAGAGCAGCCTGTTTCCTGCAGAAGATGCTCCCAAGCAAGAAAGAAATGCGCCTCCTGCCGCGGCTCAGCCTGCCGTTCCCCACACGACCGAACACAGCATTCCTCAGCCGGGACCCCGCGCCCGGGCAACACCCTGGAAGGGCACACGTATCCACACGAAAGCCTGTGGACCAGTGCGTGTGGGCACACCACAGCCAAGAGGTGGGCGCAGGTCCCGTCCACACCACAAGTGGGTAGTACCACACAGTCCGTCCACACAATGGAACACGACCGGCCTCAAGAGGAATGAAATCCCCCACACACCCCTGCCTGGGGCACCTGAGACGCTCTTGGGGCAGCTGCCGGACGCTGCGGGACCCACAGCGCGGTTTCCAGGGCTGTCCCAACGGGTGGAGCCACACGGACAGACGCGGCTCCATCTGCCAGGCGGGGAGGACGGGGTGGACGGAGCACGAGGGGGTCCCCTGAGCCTTAAACGTCCGAGCTGCACAGTATGTGAGTTTAATCTCAACAGAGTCACACAAAACCTAAATTCTCCAACCCGCACATCTGTGGCCTGGAGACAGGAGCAAGGGGTAGCCTGCGTGACCTTATCCAGCAGCGTCCTCTCCACGCCCACCCTCTCCCACGCCCCTTCCCCTTCCCAAAGGGTGCGAGAGGGTGGGATCTGGAACCGAAAACCCTCACCGCTGGGGTGGGACCCGCACCAGCTTTCTGGATGTCCCCTCGGTGCTGACCCGGGGGGACCTGGGCGTGGCTTGGGGGCAAACCACAAGGAAAGACTGGCCACCAGCCCAGAGAAAGGAAACTTCGGGGACAAGTGTCTCCCAGCAACGGTGCAAGGCCTGACTCGGGAAGCCCCAGAGGGGCCTGCAGAAAGGCCCTCCTGCCCACACTGGGTCCTCCACACATCCCCGAGCACGGGACACCATGCCCCAGGGAGGACCGGGGACCCAAGGTGACGCTGAACCCTCAGGGGCTGCCCCGTCCCTCAAACGGAGGATCTGGAGAGCGTTTTGGGAGCACAGGACAGCCCAATGAGGGGCTGGAATTCCCACCGGGCTGGGCTTGAGGCCACACCTTCCCAGGGGCACCAGAGCATCCTGGGGCGTCAGTAAGCCGGGGAGGAGCAGGAGGTCTCCGTGACACGCGCTGACCTCACAGGGCCTCTGTACGGCACCCCCTCCCACTATCCTGCTGGCTGGGCTGCTCCTGAGACACCTCAGAATACCCCTGAGTTCCTGGCTGTGGGGGAGCGTGGGGTCCGAGGCCACAGTGTGAGAAGAAGCCTTGTCCAGACCACACGCTGGCTTACTGTCCCCTCCCGCTCCCTGGACACAATCACGGCTTCTGGCACCACTGGTCCTGCACGGGGTCCCAGGTGATACCATCCAAGAGGCTGTTTCCACCCTGCACGGCCAGGCCCCGGCGGGATGCACCTGCTGCCTGGGAAGCCTGTGGGCCACCCGAAAACACTGCCCGTGGATGTCCCCTCGGGCCACGCAGATGCAGGAGGGCCAGGGACAGCGGCTGTTCTTATGGACCCCTCCCACAACTGTGCCAGGGACCTCCGCACCACGTGACGACGGCACGTGTGGCACTCACTCCCCCTCGCCGGCCGTGTCCGCGTCCACACGATCTCCAGAAACCTCTCAGAGCCGCGAGCCAAGGAAGTGGGACCCACACCACGACCCTGGACCAGGCCGAGACGGGAGGTATAGGCACCCGCCAGGCTGCAGCTGTGTCCTCGCTGCCGGGCCACCACGGGTGACCACAGCCCGCAGCCCCGCCCCGCCGTGCCCAGGCTGGAGCAGAGATGACAGGGTGCCGGGGCTCCTGTACACACTGTGCCTGCCGCACCATGTGGCCGCACCCCTGCAGCAACAGAGGGGTCCTCACGCAGACACAGCCGTACACATCTGCTCACACACGGCCCGACCCACGCACACCTGCCCTCACACACCTGCGCACACACGCACGCCCCGACGCACACACCGGCTCTCGCTCACTTCACCCGTCTCGCGAGGACAGGGACTCACCAAAGACCAGAGGGGCCAGGGCTGCCACCTACGAGGACACTGAACTGGGCTCTCGGCGCAGGTGCCAGGCACCCCTCCCTCTGTGACCCGCTGCCCCCAGGAGGGCAGGTGCAGCCGTCAGGGGAGCGCAGCGGGCGCGGCCAGGCCCCCAGGCGGGAAGAACCGCCCCCTGAAGCCCTCACCAAGTCGCAGGCCATGAGTGCGTGAGTCCGGAGCGACGGCAGGGAGGCCCAGACGCGGGGTGGTGGGCGCGCCCGAGACACCCAGAGCAGCCCGAGGGACTGGGTCCACGGGGGCCTTTCCGGTGGGACTCCAGTCAGGGCTTCCGCAGAGAGGGTCTCCCTGCTCACGTTCTGGCCTTGGCGGCAAACAGTGGTTTAAAGACGGATTTCTGCAACAGACTGATGACCTCATCTAAAGCCCACGGGACGGCTATAACCCAAAGTGACTACAGCGGTTTCTCCCAAAAGCTGACTAGGAAAAGCCTCGTGACGGTTACAGGGCACAGCGGGACGCGTCAGCTGGAGCAGAGTGACCCTGTGCCAGGGGTCAAGGCTGACATGCAGCCCCTTCTTTTGGAAACATGTCCTGTGTGTGTGCATGTGTGCGTGTATGTGAACGTGCCAACCACCTCATTTAAATACAAACACACCCCAGAGACAGCATCCAGACGCGTAACCATGGCGTTCACACTCACTTGCGAGGGGCACAGCCTGCGACCACATTGCGACACATGCCAGCGTCTCGTCAGCCGTGCAAGGGCTCAGGGCTGCTGCAGGAGGGTGGCCAGAGGGGACGGCACCGGGCACGCACCGTGGACTAAGTCCCCACACTGCAGGCTCGCGGCCAACCTCTGCATGGCACCCCCAGGCCACGGAGCCAAGATCTAGGACTGCGCGGGCAGCGGGGCTGGGAGAGCCCACCCAGCAGAAGGAGCCCCACGGCCCCCACAGGACGGGAGCCCCCAGGAGACGCCCCACAGTCCCAACCCAGGGCCAAGATGATGGCCGGTCAGGGGAGACAGGGAAGGAAGCCGCGGGGACTCCCGAGAAGCAGCGACGTGGGCCATGTCCCAGCACACGGCCCGGCTGCGCAGCCAGCAGGGCACCGCCTCGCGGCCCCTCCCCCCACACATTTATTCACACGTTTCAAGCTCAAAAGGTTGAATCTTTCAAAATTAGGCTCCTTCAAAGAAGAATGTTGCAGTAACACAAATTCTCCTGATCATTATGCTTGGTGGGTTTTCCCTGTAATTCACGTTTTCCAATCGTGCATGTGATTACACGGCCCGGGCGCGCGGAACGCACAGGACGTTCAAGTCCCTTTTGATGGAGGCACTTGAGTTTCCTGCTCGCGGCACAAAATCAAGACCCTGTTGTGGAGGCTGAACCCTGCCGTGGTCTCCAGTGGGGAGCGTGGGTCCTGCGCCCGCGCCCTCCATTAACGGGGAGGAGGAAATGCAGGCCTGCGATCGGGGGCAGGGCCTCGTGGGCCACGCTCAGCAGGGACCTGGCTCGAAATCAAAGCCGCCGAGAGCTTCGGCGAGAGCTGAGCCCCACACACACTGTCGCCCGCCCTGGTCTGCTACGCACGCGAGTGCCCGCTGGCCTCTCCCCGGACGGGTCGGGCGTCCCGGGGCGTGGGAAGCTGCGTGCACAGCCGGGGGCTTATCACCCAAACATCGGAGAAGAGAGACCGTTCGCCTCGCATGTGCAGCAGCCCGGCCGTACCGCTGAGCACCCAGATCTACACCTGCACTGAGAGCCCCGGGGCCATGGGCCACGGAGGACAGCAGCACCCGCTCTGCATCCCGGGGCGGACTCAGAAGGGGGCCAGAAGGACGCCAAGGGCAGTGGGGAGGCCTCCAATCCAAGTGCGGGTCCACCGCATACTGCAGCCTCTCTGCATCCACACACCTGCCACCGGGAAGGCTGTGGTCCAGAGAGGCAAGGAGCCCTCGTCCACACAGAGTGGCGCCGCCCAACTCAGCCCAAGTAGTGGCCGCGAGCAGGGGCTGCTCGGAGCCAAGAAGCATATGTCCGTCCAGGCTGGGCAAGGGCAAGGGGCCGCGGGCAGCCAGCGGCGGCAGGCCTGGAACCATGGCAGAGCCACTGCCCAGCACGCGTAGACCCAGAGAACGGCCTGGCTCTGCCTCTAGGAACTGACCCTCCCAGCGCCCAAAGCGGCCAGCACGCCCCGGTCCGTTGGTAAGGGAAGTACCTGGAGCTTTCTCCACGAAGATGACTTTGGAATCTTGCAGGAAGTTGTGGCCGGACAGGACCATCTTCTTCCCGCCAAGGACAGGGCAGCTGGCCGCGCTCTGTTTCTCCACGAGGGGCAGCTCCTGGGCCGAGCGCTGGGCTGCGTGGGGTCAGAACAGGGAGAGTGAGCACGTGTCCCCGGCCTCACCTCAAGCCGTGACCCGAGACGGCACCCCGGGGTCGCCCGGCCGGTCAGCAACGGGCACCTCCCGGCAGCATCTTGGGCAGAGCGGTGGGGGGCACGGCGCGTACACGCACGGCCTCCTCACGAGATGCGGGTTCACGGCACCACGCGGACATGAGCACAGCAGGCGGACGTCTGCTCTGTGCTGGCGGGAACGTCAGGCCACGAGGACCTGAGCACAAGTGCAGGTCTGGGCATGAACAGGCCACCCCAGGGGGACCCTCGGCCTCTAGGGTGACACAGGTGCTCCTCGTGGACAGGATACACGGCTCCAGGGGAGAAGCACCCATCCGGCTGCTGCGTCCAGGGGCTCTTGCAGCTGGGAGCCACGGTGAGGCCCGGCCGTGGGCCCTGTGGATACTGGGGGTGGGGTCTCGGGACCCTGGGTCCTGTCAGTGGAGCCACAGGACCAGAGGGTCTGGGACAAGGCCAGCAGCCACCAGGTAGCAAGGCGCAGAACGTAGGGAACTGGGGTCCCCCGAGGAGGACGGGGCACCACGAGGCCATCAACCCGAAGCTCCCGTGGCCAGCTACACATACGTGGTTCTCACCCAGCCGGTGGGCCTGCAGGGAGGAGGCCGCGCCTCGGGCACGTGCGGGGGCCTGCGGCAGAGCCCTGGGCCATGCTGACGTGTGGAGACGGGTGTCTGTGGGGCTCCACATTGGGGCCACGGGACAGACACTGCGGGGAGGAGGCCTAGGCTCTGAGGTAGGTCAGACGGTCAGGTCAGAGGTGAGGGAACCAAACCCAGCCCTCCCACTGAGACAAGGGACACGAGCCGCCGGGGCAGCCACACTCTACGAGGGAAGGAAGAGGGGTCGCAGGACAGGAGACACTCAGTGGCCAGGGGCTGGGCGGACCAGCCACAGTTCCTCCAAGAACAGAGAGAGACCTCCGGGGCATCCCGCCCAAGGCCTGGGCACAGGCAGCTTGTGAGATCTCCACCAACACCCTCGCGGGCTGACAAAAGCCAGCACGGTCACTCCCAGGGGACACAGAGCCCTTGCCGCGGCGGCCCGGCAGGAGCAGAGCGCTGGGCCTCGAGGCCGGACGCCCCTGAATCACAGGCCTGACGAGAGAAGAGGAAAGCAGGGGCTGGGAGGGAAGGTGAGTGAGTCACACGCAAGCCGCCGAGCTTAGATCTGCGCAGCCCCACGGACCGGACGCCAGGATCCCGCCGGGTTTCTGAAATGGGAGGGATTAGCTCACGGGGGACGAGCGCAAGCTTCTGGCGTTTGGGAACCGACTCTCCTCTCTCCCCCACAGGTGCAAGAGCAGGGCCCCCACACAGAGCCTGTGAACCCGAACCCAGCGCGGCGAGCTTCCGGGGGCTGCTGCCGCGGGCGAGGGACAGGAGCGATGCACTCGTGAGGACGGCTCACAGGTCTCCAGGCGCAGGGACAGGAAAGGGGCCACGAAACAGAACATGGGACACGGGGCCGGCTCCGATACTCACAGCACTCGATGGGGTTCGAGGCCACTTGCAGGGACAGCGTCCGGCCGCTGGGCTGCGGGATGTGGACCCGGAAGACCAGCCTGACCCTGGTGTTCTTCCTCCCGATGTCCGTCTCCCCTTTCCGCAGCTCGATGTCTGAGTTTCTGAGCTTCAGGATCCCAGCACAGTCCACGCTGCTCGGAAGAAGGGTTCACGCCTGCCCGTCCGTCCCTGACGTGCCACGCAGGGCGTCTCCGCCCCGCCCCCCGCCGAGCCCACCGGGCCCACGCGACAGCACGCGAGGGAGACGGCCCGTCCCTCACCCCCTGGGAGCGGAGGGTGGGGCGCCCGACAGTCTCGGGAGGAGGGAGGAGGCCGCGGGTCGGGCCTTGTAAGGTCAGTCGTCAGCCCAGAGACGGCTTCCCTGGAGCACGAGGGCAGTCCAGACGCACATCGGCGACGACAGGGCCCCCCTCCCGAGAGAACTCTGCACCGCCCCCACCGTCAGTGTCACTGTGCGGTCACCCCCGAACTCAGAAATGACCCGGTGTCGTGTTCCTGAGGTGAACGCAGGCACAAGGGGGGACCGGCCACAGGCAGAGCTTACATGGCCCGCATGTTGTTCTCGGGCAGCAGCGGGATCTCCAGGACTTTGGTGTTGGAGAGAATGGCTTCGTGGCTGGTGGTGGAGACCGTCTTGCCCGTGATCCGGTGGACCTGGTAGAAGGCGTGGGGCCTCAGGAGGCGGTCGTCGGCCGTCCCGATGAACAGCTGCAGGGTCAGGGGCTCGTTCTCCAAGTAGCCGTGGAGCTGGCGAGAGAATGAGAAGCCTCCGTACGCGTGCCCCACGGCTCCGAGCCCGCCCGGCGTGCGCCGGCAGAGCTGATTCACGGAGAAAACGCGCAGCTGGTGCTCGGCACACGTCCCCGGCCCGGTCCCCGTCCGCGCCGCGGTGACAGGCTCCTAGGCTCATGTGGCCGGAGCACGGCTGCCGCCTCCGCTCCAACACACACCCATGTGTGCCACGCGGCATGTGCATCGCACGCTCGCCCAGCGCCCACGTGCCCCGTGTCGCACGCACGCACACGTCTTGCACGCGTGCCACCACCGCGAGCAGCACCCCGGGCACCGACATGGTGACGTGTGGCCGTGCGCGGCTCCCCCCGCCTCCCGCGAAGCCTCGACTCCTCCCTGGCGCTTGTGACCGTCCACTCTCTGCCTGGCACATTTCCGCCGAAAGGACCGCGTCCGGCAGGCGCCACCCACGAACCCAGGGCCACACCCGCCGTCCGCAACTCTTTCCCTCGACAATTCGGGCGCGCCGGGCGGGGCAAGGTCCCCCTTCTCACTCGCAAACCGTCCTAACAGCAAAGAGGACGCGTGCAGACAGCCGTGAACACTCGGCTCCTCCGTCTCCCCGCTCAGGGCCCGTCCCCTCCAGGGGCAGGGGACGGCCACACGCAGCCCCGCGCCCGCCAGCCCGCGCCCCCGGAGCACCACCCGGAGCCTCGATGAGCCCCGAAACCCCACGCCTCCTCACTTCTTCTACTTTGTTTCTGTGTCACGGCCTGTTGTCCAGCCGTTCAAGCAACACCGTCCGGCGCACGGAGCCACGGCGTCTGGGAAGGAACGCCACCAGTGCCACCGGAGGCCACGGCTGCCGGCCCGCAGCCCGAGTGGGCTCTCTGAGGAGCTACCGAAGGTGACCCTGGACGCGGACACACATCCCGCCCACCGGCCAAGGCTGCAAGGGCTGGACACCACCTGAGCCCCCCACAGCAGCCTCCTCCGTGCCCAAGGCAGGTAAGATGCAGGCGGCGGGGCCGGGAGGCACAGGGACAGCCACGTAGACACCCGGGCTCTGCCTCTGTGCCGCAAGGGGGCCACCCCAGGGTCACCTCACCCAGCCGGGGTCGCCTCGCCCACCCCGAGGAGGCAGACACGGGGTCAGAAGAACCTGCTGGTCCACGCAGGCCTGGACCGTGGTGGCGGGACAGGCGGCCCCGTGCCCTCGGGGGCAGCGCAGGCAGCAAACACTAACAGGAATGGATGGACGGCGGCCCCGGCAGCGTGGCAGCTGGGAGGGCACGAGGCCAAGGCTGTGCCGGGGTGTCACAGGGATTCCTGGAGCTCTGACGTGAACGCAGGCCGAGGTCTCTCCGCGGGCAGGAGGCTGTGAGGAGGCGTCCCGGGCTGACCTCGCACACCGTCTCCGGGCAGCGGGGTTTGTCAGGGCGGCAAGCCTCACGTCTCCCTCGGAGAACCACAGACGTCAGAAACCGGAGCGACAGCCCAGACGGGGGATGCGGGGCGAGGGCTGGTCTCCGCTGTCCTTCGGGCGCAGCGGCCTCCAGGGGGGTCAAGGTCAGTGCTCCAGGGGCCGGTCAGCGAGACGCCATGGGGACGCAAAAGGCCTGTGGGCGCTCCCCTCTGAAGGCTCCTGGCTGCGCCCCCCGTGTGGCCCCCGGCCTCGGAGGGAACCCGCTCTGTCCTGAGTCGCGGCTGCGTGCTTGCCAGCGGCTGTGAGGAGGGAACAAGCTCGGCTCCTCCCAGCGTCGGGCCGGACAGTCTCGCTTCCTGGGAAGTGCAGGTGTCCGCGTGCCCGGTGCGTGCGCGTGCCCGGTGCGTGCGCGTGCCCGGTGCGTGCGCGTGCCCGGTGCGTGCGCGTGCCCGGTGCGTGCGCGTCGATCTTTACGTGGGCTGAGGGCCGAAGCCTCTCCAGGGTGCCCTGGCGTGGGGAGGGGGACACGGCCACGCCGGTGCCCGCCGTCCGCGGCCCGGCGAGAGCAGCTCCAGTGCGTCGTGACGCGTCCGGAGCACGTGAGCGTCTTCGTCTTCAGCCCGACTCGGACCCTTCCACACCAACGCTCCCGAGGTCAGAGTGCCGGTCGAGAACGGAGACCGAGCCCCAGCATCGGTGAACCCAGGAACACGCCTGCTGCCACAAGGGTGCCTCGAGTCAGCGCGAGGCTTGAATGGAAGCCGGGCCAGGACCCGTGCGCTCACTGTGTGAGTCAGTTACAATGAGCCCCGCATGTCCCACGAGGGCATCTGCACAGCGGCGGGCCGTCCACGGCGCAGGTCCGCGCGGTCAGCAGCCTGAGTGCCGGGGCCCGGCCTGCCACCCGCCAGGGCAGAGAACGGGGCGCTTGTGCGTGGGGTCCCGGGGAGGGGCTGAGGCCGGGGCACCCCGTGCGCTCAAGTCCCAGGTACGGCAGGGGAGACCCTGACGTCACCTGGCAACGTCCGAAGGTGGGTGCTCAGTGCAGGAGGGGGCGCGGCTGGGGATGCTGCAGTGTTGCCAAGTGTCCCGCTCACTCCGCACATGCCTGTACACTCACACGTGCAGACACGCACCAGACACGCACACTCAGACCGCAAGGACACACAGATACACTCAGATCCCCACACAGACCGCACACGCACGCCAGACCCCACACGCGCACACTCCGACCCCACACGCGCACACTCTGATCCCACACGCACACACTCCGACCCCACACGCACACACTCCGACCCCACATGCGCACACTCAGGCCCCACACGCGCACACTCAGACCCCACACACACGCCAGACCCCACACGAACACACTCTGATCCCACACGCACACACTCCGACCCCACACGCACACACTCCGACCCCACATGCGCACACTCAGGCCCCACACGCGCACACTCAGACCCCACACACACGCCAGACCCCACACGAACACACTCCGATCCCACACGCACACACTCCGACCCCACACGCACACACTCCGACCCCACACGCGCACACTCAGACCCCACACGCGCACACTCAGACCCCACACGCATGCCAGACCCCACACGAACACACTCCGACCCCACACGCGCACACTCAGACCCCACACGCGCACACTCAGACCCCACACGCATGCCAGACCCCACACGAACACACTCCGACCCCACACGCGCATACTCCGACCCCACACGCGCACACTCAGGCCCCACACGCGCACACTCCGACCCCACACGCGCACACTCAGACCCCACACGCGCACACTCAGACCCCACACGAACACACTCCGACCCCACACGCGCACACTCAGACCCCACACGCGCACACTCAGGCCCCACACGCGCACACTCAGACCCCACACACACGCCAGACCCCACACGCACACACTCAGACCCCACACGCGCACACTCAGGCCCCACACGCGCACACTCAGACCCCACACACACGCCAGACCCCACACATGCACACTCAGACCCTACACGCGCACACTCAGACCCCACACGCGCACATTCAGGCCCCACACGCGCACACTCAGACCCCACACGCACGCCAGACCCCACACGAACACACTCCGACCCCACACGCGCACACTCCGACCCCACACACGCACACTCCGACCCCACAGGCGCACACTCAGGCCCCACACGCGCACACTCAGACCCCACACGCACGCTAGACCCCACACGAACACACTCCGACCCCACACTCGCACACTCAGGCCCCACACGCGCACACTCAGACCCCACCGCACGCCAGACCCCACACGAACACACTCCGACCCCACACGCGCACACTCCGACCCCACACGCGCACACTCCGACCCCACACGCGCACACTCAGACCTCACACGCACGCCAGACCCCACACGCGCACACTCAGACCCCACACGCGCACACTCACATGTGCACACACGCAGCAAACACCTGCGCACTCACAGTCAATATACAGCAGGCGCCACCCGTATGCACGCATGGGCACGCGTATACTCCCACTGCACCCCGTGGGCCTGTGCACACACCCACACTCACATCTGGACGCACATGGGCACTGTGCTCGGTCGGGACGTCGGGAAAGACCTGCGCATCTGTGCACGTGGTCTCGTCCACGGGGCTTTTCCACATTAACACAGAGTCACTTCCCTGCGGAGCCACAGGTGCCTGACCGACACGGACCCCACACGCGTGTGCAGGCGTGTGCCCGCGGCAGGGTCTCCGCGGGGCCGGACGTGCCGTGGGCGTGTGTTGGGCAGGTGGAGAGGCCGCAGCACGGCTTCTGCCAGCCCCGCACACGCCCGCGCCGCGCCGTGACCCCGTGCGCACGAGTCCCTCACTGGCCATGCAGAGCCCACACGCAGTGCCCGTTTCGACGCGGCTCGCGCGGGGGCTGCTTCCGAAACGCGTCTCCTCTCCCAGCTGGGACGCTTTCTTCCCACGTGAACACACAGGTGTGCCCAGGAGTGGTACTGGGCAGCCAAGACCGGCTCGTCCGCCGCCGACTCCGCAGCCTCACCGGGGAGGACCCTCAGCCTTTTGTCCACTAACGAGCTCAGAAAGCTCGGTGCCGAGCTAGACTCAAATCCGTGTTTCTGTGACAGGAAACATAAAAGTAAAGTCAGAGCCTGATTACGGGGCCATTTCCGCCGCCCGCTCGCTCATTCTGTGACATTTAACACAGCACGACGTAAAGGAGTCTTCGGCCGAAACGGTTTCTCGTGTGGCTGAGGCGTGTTCCAGACGGACAGGAGGACCCCACGGGCTCGACCGCGGCCCCGCTGCAGTCACACGCTGTGGAAACGAGCCTCCACGTCCCCCGGGACCGCCCTGTGGCGCCTCTGACAGCCGGCGGGACGCGGCGGATTCTGGGTACAGCTCGTCCTTTCAAAAACATGCCATTTCAGTGAAAACGGGCATATTTAAGGGTTATCCCGGGAGATGAACATCTATTATTTAAAACACGAAGTTCATTTTCAGGAAAGTCATTTGAATACTTCACACGTTCCCTGCCTGGGCTTCGTGCCCCTGGCACGTTTAGCGTCTGTCAAAACAATATTTACACAATTACCTGTCACAACAGTGACCTCTCTTTGCTTCAACTAAACTGAACAAAACGCAGGATTCCGTTTCCAAGGTGGAAGAACCGTTAAGTTTTCCACACGTGAAAATGTTTGTTTTTAGCTCTGGTGCTGAGCTCAGCACTTACGGGCAGGTGACAGGCGAGTGACAAGTGGGCCAAGTCCTCCGGAGGCTGGCACACGTGCGGCTCGCGGGGTGTGGGGACCCGGCCAGCCCAGGGCCACGGCCCACTGCTCACGGGCCATCCGTTCACGGGGAAATGGTGCATTTCACACCGTGTGAAATTCGTGTCTTCCCACGAGGCCCAAACAAGCCGCACGGAGAGGGAAGCTCAACATCGCCTTTTTAACGCCAAACTTGTGACCACAGGGACGGCAACCCGAGTAGCGCGTGCTGCTGCCACGGCAGGTCCCGAGTCCTCAGCGGGCAGCGAGGCCGCGCCCATGCCTACGAGGGGTCCCGCCCCCAGAAGGGTCTCCCGCAGCCTCGCGCTCCCTCCAGAGACGGAGAGTGGCCTGGTCTTCGGTCCTGCACTACGGCAGCAGGACTCGGACGGTCGCGGGGCGGTGGCCTGTGGTTAGCGGTCAGGGCGACTCGTGCCTCTGGTGCCGCCGCACACAAACACACAACCTGTCACCAGACGCTGACCCACCGCCCTGGAGACCTCATGACGACGGGCAGAAAACGAGAAAACCAGGAACGAGAACATGGGGACTGAGCGGTCGGAGGAGAGCCCTTGATCCGTCTGAGAACACGGACATGACGTGTCCATGCGGGCCTTCACGGGTCACGCCCCCAGGCACCTGCCAGGAACCGTGTGGGTCTTCACTGGGGGCTCCGGGCCCCGTTGCTGAGTGTGTGAGAGGCCTGTAGTCACGCCGCCCGGTCAGGACACTCAGGACGACCTCGAGAAGCCGGCCACGCTGTGTGTGCGTGCGTGTGGACACACGTGTGCATGAGTGTGCGCGTGGGCCTGTGTGAGACAGCATGACAGCAGATACGGACGGAGGTGCAGGCGTGTGTCTCACTGGACGCGGGCAGAGAGGCCACTAGCACGTGGTCCGTGGTCAGGAAGCAGCTCCTGGGCAGGCGGGCACTGGGAGGACCACGCAGGCCGAGGAGACGGGCACCAGCTTCAGGCCTCGCCCCCAAAGCACCTGCAGGAAATCCCGACGGCGTCTGCGGAGCAGAGATCCGGGCCCCACGAGACAGCACGCCAAGTCACTTCCAACAGCGTCACTAAGCGGACATTTTCCGTGGCAGAAAATCCCCTGGTTTGCACCGTGGAACTTGCGATGTGACGTCTTTCCTGTAAGCGACCTGCGGGACAGAAGGACAGCAGGAAAGCAGGCTTCTTTCCCAGGTGCTGTCGTCTCAGGAAGGTGAAGAGAGATTCAGTCGTGGAGGACCGTGTGCCGCCTCAGCTCTGCCGGCGTCCGGGAGCCGCTGCCCA
Organism: Neogale vison; assembly: GCF_020171115.1. NCBI lineage: Eukaryota > Metazoa > Chordata > Mammalia > Carnivora > Mustelidae > Neogale > Neogale vison. Next base: position 124,148,697 of record NC_058093.1, read on the forward strand.
CGCGTGGCCCTGAGTGAGGACACACAGCGTGTCGTCCCCACAGGTCCCAGCTTCTCCGGGGCAGGAACATCTGGAGAGCCTCTGTCACCCGTGCAGCCGACCTGCCAGGACTGGCGCCGTGTGCTGGCGGCCAGCCAAGCCCTGGCCGGGCGGGTCCAGCAGCCCAACTGTCCCACACCCGGACCCTGCCCTCTCTCAGAGGCGAGACTCCCACAAGGCCAGCACCGGCCCCTCGGCTGGCCGGAGCGAGGACCAAGTGACCAAGAGTCACGACAGAGTGGGTCATGGCTCCCTCTTGAGGGACACAGAAGACGGGGACGCGTGGCTGTCCTCAGAGCATCCGACGGCAGCGACGGCAAGTCGAGCGGTGGCCATGACCGCAGCCATTGGAGACGGACGGAGGCTGGACTCGTGTTCAAGCAAAGCAGAAGGGGGACCTCAGGACGTGTCCCGCGTCTGTCCCGAGCCCTGAGCCTCTCTGACAGACTGCTACCCTGGCCCCACGGCCTCGATGGCTTCGGTCTCGGTCCACGTCTCCGTCCCCCTCTTCTCAGGCTGCGCCCAGAGTGTCTGTCTGAGCAGCGCCGGCTGTGAGAGCTGGTCTGGGCCGTGGCCAGCAGAACCCCGCGTGGGGCGTGTGGACGGGGGACCGGCCGCGTCGCAGTAAGGGTAACACACCGTCCTCACGGCCACGTTTCGCTGACCCTGGACACACGAGCACAAGCTGAGTATCCACCGCGGGGAAGGAGCTCACACGCCCCGGACGGAGGCCCTCAAACACCGAGCCCAGGCGTAGCCTCCAGAAGGGAGGAGATAAATGACCTCGATGTGGAGGCCCCGTATGTGTCGCGGCCAGCGAGCAAGCAGGGGGACATCGCGCCCGCCACACGCACACACACGCAAAGTACACAAATGCTCGCCTGTGTGCACACTTGTCTATCCGTGCGCGCAGATGTGTGTGCCTGTGTGTGCGCGTGTGTGTGCGAGCATGGCTGTGAGCCTGTAGGGGCGTGCAAGTGCACGTGTGTGCGTGACGGCTGTCCGTGTGTGAGCGTGTGCGCGGGTGTGCACCCCAGCCAGCGGCCGCACCACGATGCCGCAGTCCCCCTGAAGTTGGGAATCCCTCCCGGGAGCAAAGGGTCTGAGGAAGGTCCGCAACCAGGTTTGCCCTCGGGGGACGGCAGGCGTGTGCGGCGCCGTCGGCTTCTCGCCGCGGGCTGAACCGCACTTGGTCACGGACGAGAAGCGGCCCAGGGCGCGGCTCCTGTCAGGAAAACGAGCTCATTTCTAGAGTTTCCTGCATTTTGACACACAGAATTTTTCTTTCTGAATGGTAAAAAGTAAACCGTCACCGCCCAGTAAGTGGGCAAGGGTCTGTCGTGTAAGCATTTGGGAAGCACAGACGTCCGGAGGCGGCCCCTGGGGACCACCCGCCAGGGCCCACGCGTGGCGCGGGGACACGGTCTGCCTCTGGGCTCACACTCACTTCGCCAGCAGGACAGCTCGAGTTAACGAGGACGTGAAACCTGCCAAGGGCTTTAACAGTCAACGGGCTCCACAGAGAGTGTGTTTTATCTCACTCGAACACAACGTGGACAGAGCAGAGGCGGCCAAGAGGCTCAGGGCTCGACGTCCTGGGGCCCCACCTGCTCCCGCGTGCGGAGCCCGGACCCAAGCCCGGACCCAAGTCGGCGGCGTGTCGGCTCTCGCTGTGACGGGCTGCGTCGGGGAGGCTCCCGTGGGGCTGGCGTCACACGTCCCCAGCTGCCCCCGCCGTCCGGGACCGGCACGACGCCCCCCGGAGGAAGGTCCGCGGTGCTGGGAGCAGGTGTGCGGCGTTGAGCAGCTCTGCGGGGCGGAGGCCGGAGCCAGCCTGGTTTCCGGCCGTGACCGAGGGAAATGGAGGCCCTGTCCTCGCCCTGGACAGCCCCCACAGACACCCTGCCGGCAAACTTACCCGAACGCGGGAGGCCTGGGGCTCCAAGAGCCGGGTGGGCCTCCTGCTCTGGCCCTGGCAGAGCGAACCTGCCAGGACGTGGAATCTCATGTTCCCAGCGGTCAGGGACCCGGCGCACGTGACTCGGGGCCCAGGAGAGCCCGCCGCTCGCCCCCTGCATCGTCGAGACCGCAGACCTACGCCCGCCGACGAAGGCCGCGGAGCACGGTCAGTGCGTGCCGGCCCTTCCCTCTGCAGCCCCTCAGCTGGCACATGTCTGTGCGTCAGGGACGGGTCAGGCTCCGATCCGGTGTGGCCCTCCCCTCCGAAATGGGCAGGAGCCCCCGATGCCAGAGCGGCCATGCCACGGCAGTGCCCTAAGGGTCTTCGTGGAGGGTCCCGGCCACAGGCCACGAGGGCGGAGACTCTACAGACTGGCCCCCACTGAAGCAGAGGGCGATGGGCAGAGGCCAGACCAGTGGGGGGGAGCTGGGGTGCAGCACTAGCCGTGGCCACGGTGAACAGCTCCCTGCGGGCAGCAGACACTTGGACCCGCTGCCCGCTGGCTCATGGCATGCAGGGGTCCCGTCCCACGGCAGGAGCAAAGCTCCCGGACCACCCCCGCGGGCCGCCTGGCCCGACCCCTGCGCACGGATGGCGCATCTTCAGACGAGCCACGGAGCGGGTGTGCGGGGCGCTGTGGACGATGGGGGACCACACAGACACGTGGAAGCCACGGAAAAGAAGTTACATTAACTTCGGAGCAAAGAATGTTTTGCATGGAAACACTACATTTAGCATTTCTAATTAAAAACATGCTGAGAAGCCCCGACTTTCTGCTGAGAAAAAAATGATCTAGAAACAGTGCCGAAGGGCCCCAGAAACCATGAGGAAACACTAAGGTGAACCACAGCGGCAAACACACCGTCGGTGATTCCAGACCCCAGGGCGACCCGGGAAGCTGGCCGCAGGGGAGAGACAGCAAACTTCTAGAAACATCTATCCTCGAGGAGAGCCCCAGCCACTATGTGGCAGGTGTGACTCGGCACAGGTGTGGGCTCCCACAGGGACACATCCAGGGCTCCCAGGAGCTCCTGGACCTGCCCCCCAAGACCCGGACACGCGGGCACGCCCGGTCCCACGAGGTGGCGTCCCTACAGAGCTCAGTCACCGGATGCCCAAAGCCTCCCTCCCGCTTGCCACACAGACGTCCACTTGCACGGGGGGAGCACCCACCACGCAGCCCTGGTCGCACAAAGCTAGCGTCTGTTACCTCCCCTGACCTCCTTCCGCCCCGGGACCCCCACGTGGGGTCGGTCAGAGGCCCCCGAGGCTGTGCTCCCGGACCCTCTTCTTCCTCAGGGCAGCGCCTAGGAGTCCTGGAAGGACAACACCTGGTCAGTTTACCTGTCACTACGGTACGAGGAGGTGTGGACAGAGCGGCAGCTGCAGGTGAACCTTCCAGAAGCCATGCCCGGCCTTGGTGTTAGCCCTCAGGGACCCAGGGGGCCGTGGAGGCAGGGCCCCGGCACGGAGGCTGACGGCAGCGGCACGCAGACAGCAGGATGGGACGTTGGCCTGTGGCCCGGCTGGCACCTCTCCTGGCAGCCAGTGCCACGGGGGCTGGTCAAGGCACGGCTGTGCGTCCCGCCTCGGCACAGACGGGCCCACGGGCGGGCCGAGAGGGGTCTGTGCTGACACAGAGCAGAGTGCCCTGTCACCGACAAGAGCCCAGCGTTCTCCCGGAGGACGGGGGCCCGGGGGAGCCCAGCGCGGGGAGACTGCCCCCACTGGCACGGAGCCGGCGGCCAGGGCTCTGCAGCGCAGGAAGGAAGCGTCCTTCATCTGGAGACTCCCCGGAAAGACACGGCAGCCTTCAGAAGGCACAGCCAGACAAAAGGTGAAAACCGGAGCGCCTGGAAAGGGGGTCACCGTCCCCGGCCCATGCCGGCTCCCAGGACCCACGTGCAGGAGACGGGGCCCCACAGAGCTGTCGCCCACGGCCCGTACATCATGTCCCTGCCTTTCTGCACGCACGAGGCCGCGTTGGGGCGGCAGCTCTCCCCACGCCGGCCTGTACTCAGTGAGGCCCCGGAGGGACGACACCCCGCGTTTCCTCCTCAGGGGGAGAGCTCTGCTCACAGGCCAAACACCGGGCTGTTCCGGGCACCCACGCGGAGGGCCAGCCGGCGGGAAGGAGGCCCAGCCTCAGAGCACATGGGACAGAGACTTCCCAGCTGGTCTGGCCCTGTGGGCCCCGGCCCTGTGGCTCAGCGACCCCGGAGAGGGACAGCTGGGAGCGTGGATTTCCCCGCTCTGACGTTTTTATTAAGGACGCCTGCTCTTCACCACTGTCCCAGTGGAAACGCCTGACGCCCGCATGCCGCCCGCACCTGACCTGACGTTTCGGACGCTTGGCCACAGTGAGCACAGACACCGCCTGTGTGTGAAAAACGGTCCTTCGAGGATGGCTCAGGAACCCGCTGGTGCTAATTACAACACTGGACACGATCGCAGGCCAGCGGCAGAGCTTCTGAGCCTGGAACCACCTTATTCTGAAGTCTGGACAGCCCTGAACGAGGAGGCCAGAGCCTCGGACCAGAGGGTTGCTGGCCGCATCCGCTGCTTCGCGACTCACGACTTTACTCACAAGGGGGCATCTGGGGCCACAAGGAAATCCCGAGCCACACTTCCAGCAGCTCTAAGTGACGAAACGCACACAGTTGTTTCAAACCCACAGTTAGGGACCCTGCCTATGTCACAAGCCGCTGCCACGACCCTGCATGCTCCCGCACAAAGACCACGTTTGGTCTGCTGGACGCCACAATGTTAGAGGGGCGCGCAGAGTGCAGTATCTCTCTCCATGGC